>NC_083096.1:16656033-16985501 GCF_949774975.1 Lagenorhynchus albirostris | reverse complement strand
ACATATATGTGTGTCTATTCTTTTTCAAATTCTTTTCCCATTTTGGTTATTACAGAATACTGAGCAGAGTTCTCTGTACTGTACTGTAGGACCTTGTTGGTTATTTATTTTAAATATAGCAGTGTATACCTGTCAATCCCAAACTCCCAGGCTATCACTTCCCCTCACCCTACCCCCTTGGTAACCATAAGTTTGTTCTTTATATGGTGGAATCTTTACTAATGTAACACTCTTAACCTCTCTCTACCTTAACTCACTTAAATGTGGAATGGTTGTATTTGTAGAGTGAAATAGACATGCATTTTTTTGCATGTCTTTACATTACACTCGATATTTCAAATCTGCTGTAATCTCATTGCCTCGTTAGCTGGCCAGTTTCACTTAGTAAGTGGGTAGCAGGAAGTCCAAGTAGAAGGATCCACAGTAGGATTGTTTTACTTCAGAGATGGAAAAACAGCAGAGGCCAAGGCCCATAGGCTTCCTGAAGACCAAAAAGCATGCCTTAGTAATGCATTAAAATCATGTTTCTTGGCTTCTTATTTTAAGCATACTCTCCAAATGACAGATTATTTTGTTCATTTATATGAGAAAAAACCCTTCAAACATTCATGCAACGTATTCTCTACAGGCCTCTTTTCATATCTATGAAGGAGGGATATTCATAGAGGATATGAAATCAAAAGAGATGATCTATATGAAGTGCTTAGCAGTTAGCAGTAGGTAGAAAATGCCCAGTTAATGTTTGTCACTATTATTATTATTATCATAATTATTAAAAACATGCCAGAAAAAAATGCCATATGCAAAGGAAAATTGCTACCAAAGAACAATAGAAGCTCCAGAGACCAGAAGACTGTTGGGTTTACTAGTCTATTATGTGCATGACTGGCAGTATCAGGAAATGGAGCTGTAATCTGAAACTGAAGCATGTTCAAAGTCTTTTAAAATGTTAAATTTCATCTTATAGACAAGGGGAAGTTGCTGACATTTTGATGTTAAATGTAAGGATTTGATTTTAGAAAGATAATTCTGGCAGTAGGATGGAGTTTATACTGAAAGTGTAATTGTCTGGAGGCTCTGGGTAGGCACGTCCAAAAGATCAGAGATCTGATTCTTTTTTAAATTTTTTATTTATTTATTTTTGGTTGCATTGCGTCTTCATTGCTGTGTGCGGGCTTTCTCCAGTTGTGGCGAGCGAGGGCTACTCTTTGTTGCGGTGCGCAGGCTTCTCATTGCCGTGGCTTCTCTTGTTGCAGAGCATAGGCTCTAGGCACGCGGGCTTCCGTAGTTGTGACTCGCGGACTCTAGAGTGCAGTCTCAGTAGTTGTGGTTCATGGGCTTAGTTGCTCCACAGCATGTGGGATCTTCCCAGACCAGGGATCAAACCCATGTCCCCTGCATTAGCAGGTGGATTCTTAACCACTGTGCCACCAGGGAAGCCCCAGAGATCTAATTCTAATTAACAAGATACAGTAGAGAAAAGTCTTGGATTCTTCATGTTAAGAACTGGTCATCTGGGACTTCCCTGGTGGTCCAGTGGTAAAGAATCTGCCTTCCAATGCAGGGGATGCGGGTTTGATCCCTGATTGGGGAACTAAGATCCCACGTGCTGCAAGGCAACTAAGCCCGAACGCCACAACTACTGAGCCCACGCACCTCAAGTAGAGAGCCGGCATGCTGCAAACTACAGAGCCCACACACTCTGGAGTCCACATACCATGACTACAGAGCCCATGTGCCCTGGAGCCCTGCGTGCCACAACTAGCAAGAAGCCCGAGCAGATTGTGTGCCATAATGAAAAGATCCTGCATGCCTCAGCAGATATCCCATGTGCTGCAACTAAGACCCAATGCAGCCAATAAAAAGTAAGGAAAATAAATAAATATTAAAAAAAATGAACTGGTCATTTAAGTCTTAACAAAGCTTATTTAAAAAAAATACAAGCTAACATGGTATGTCTCATCCAATTTCCTAAAATGCTTTAAAAGTGTAAATATACTTTACAAGATCATATAACTGATTAAATTATGAAATGATTAAATGTGACTCAAGAGAAACATTTTGGATGCTTATAATCAATATATTTTTTAAAATTTTTATACTATTTCTTATTCAAGTATAGTTGATTTACAACATTTTATTAGTTTTAGGTGTACAGCAAAGTGATTCAGTTATACATGCATATGTATATATTAATATATGTCTATTCTTTTTCAGAGTCTTTTCCATTATAGGTTATTACAAGATATTAAATATAGTTCCCTGTGCTATATAGTAGGACCTTGTTGTTTATCTATTTTATATATATTGGTGTGTATCTATTAATCCCAAACTCCTAATTTATCCCACCCCCACCTTTCCCTTTTGGTAACCATAGGTTTTCTTTCTATGTCTATGAGTCTGTTTCTGTTTTGTAAATAAATTCATTTGCATTACTCTTTTAGATTCCACATATAAGTGATATCATATATTTGTCTTTCTCTGTCTGAGTTACTTCACTTAGTATGATAATCACTAGATCCATCCATGTTGCTACAAATGGCATTATTTCATTCTTTTTTATGGCTGAATGGTATTCCATTGCGTATATATACCGCACCGTCTTTATCCATTCATCTGTCGATAGACATTTGGTTGCTTCCATGTCTTGGCTATTGTAAATAGTGATTCTTTGAACATTGGGGTGCATGTGTCTTTTCAAATTAAGAGTTTTTGTCTTTTCCAGATACATGCCTAGGAGTGGGATTGCTAGATCATATGGAAACTCTATTTTTAGATTTTTAAGGAACCTCCACAGTTTCCTTAGTGTTTTCCATAGTTGCTGCACCAATTTACATTCCCACTAACAGTGTAGGAGGGTTCCCTTTTTTCCACACTCTCCCTAGCATTTATTATTTGTAGACTTCTTGATGATGACCATTCAGACCAGAGTGACGTGATATCTCATTGTAGTTTTGATTTGCATTTCTCTAATAATTAGTGATGTTGAACATCTTTTCATGTGCCTATTGGTCATCTGTATGTCTGCTTTGAAGAAATGTCTATTTAGGGCTTCTGCCCATTTTTTGATTAGGTTGTTTGTTTTTTTGATATTGAGTTTATGAGCTGTTTGTATATTTTGGAAATTAATCCCTTGTTGGTCACATCATTTGCAAATATTTTCTCCCATTCCATAGGTTTTCTTTTCATTTGTTGATGGTTTCCTTTGCTGTGCAAAAGCTTTTGCATTTAATCAGGGATTTAGCCCAGGGATGCAAGGATTTTTAAGTATTCACTAATCAATCACTGTGACACACCACATTAACAAACTGAAGAATAAAAAACATATGATCATCTCAATAGATGCAGAAAAAGCTTTTGTTAAAATTCAATATCAGTTTATGATAAAAACTCCTTAGAAAGTGGGCATAGAGGGAGCATACCTCAACATAATAAAGGCCATACATGACAAACCCACAGCTAACATCATACTCAATGGTGAAAAGCTGAAAGCCTTCCCTCTAAGATCAGGGACAAGATAAGGATGCCCACTCTCATGACTTCTTTTCAACATAGTTTTATAAGTCCTAACCACAGTAATCAGAGAAGAAGAGTAAATAAGAGGAATCCAAGTTGGAAAGGAAGAAGAAAAACTGTCACTGTTTGCAGATGACATGATACTATATATAGAAAATCCTAAAGATGCCACCAGAAAACTACTAGAGCTCATCAATTAATTCGGTAAAGTTGCAGATACAAAATTATTCTACAGAAAACTGTTGCATTTCTATACACTAACAATGAAATATCAGAAAGAGAAATTAAGGGGACAATCCCATTTACCACCACATCAAAAAGAATAAAATACCTAAGAATAAACCTACCTAAGGAAGCAAAAAGCCTGTACTCTGAAAACTGTAAGATGCCAATTAAAGAAATTGAATGCCAATTGGATTGGAAGAATCAATATTGTGAAAATGACCATACTAACCAAGGTAATCTACAGATTAAATGCAATCCTTGTCAAATTACCAATGGCATTTTTCATAGAACTAGAACAAAAAAAATTAAAAATTTGTATGGAAACACAAAAGACCCCAAATAGCCAAAACAATCTTGAGAAAGAGGAATGGAGCTGGAAGGATCACATTCCCTGACCTCAGACCACACTACAAAGCTACAGTACTCAACAGTATGGTACTGACACAAAAAGAGACACATAGGTCAGTGGAACAGAATGGAGAGCCCAGAAGTAAACCCATGCACTTATGGTCAATTAATCTATGACTAAGGAGGCAAGACTATAAAATAGAGAAAAGACAGTCTCTTCAAGAAGTGGTGCAGGGAAAACCGGACAACTACATGTCTGGTATGAAATTAGAACCTTCTCTAACACCATACACAAAAATAAACTCAAAATGGATTTAAGACCTAAATGTAAGACCAGATACTATAAAACCCCTAGAGGAAAACATAAGCAGGGGCTTCCCTGGTGGCACAGTGGTTGAGAGTCCACCTGCCGATGCAAAGGACGTGGGTTCATGCCCCGGTCCGGGAAGATCCCACATGCCATGGAGCGGCTGGGCCCGTGAGCCATGGCTGCTGAGCCTGTGCGTCCGGAGCCTGTGCTCCGCAACGGGAGAGGCCACAACAGGGAGAGGCCCGCATACTGCTAAAAAAAAAAAAAAAAACACACACATAAGCAGAACACTCTTTGACCTAAATCATAGCAATATTTGTTTGGATCTGTCTCCTAGAGTAATGGAAACAAAAGGAAAAAATAAACAAATGGGACATAATTAAATTTATAATCAATATTTTTTAATAATAAAAGCACACTTCTAAACAAAGTCTAATAGGCATAGAAATTATGTTTGATATACTGTGATTTTGATGATTTAAATTTTTCATTTCAATTCCTAAAAGATAAGTAAAATTTTTGTGTGTTCACTTTTGTTCTTAAATAGTCAGGATAGTGGTTCTAGAACCCCTGAAAAAATAATGAAAAGTTTTAACAATTTATTCTACAAAGAAAATTTTGTGTGTGCATTAAACTTGAATTGTTTTGGAGTTGGAGCAATTAGATTGAGCCAAGTTTTGGTATTGGGTTTTTTTTTCTTTTATTTCATAGACTTCTTAGAGGATAAAACATAGTCAATTACACATAAGTTATTTCTTCCAAGGCCCTGGTGTGTTGACAGATACCTGTAATTGGTGTTCAACCACATTTCTTTGTTACCTTTGGGTGACAGATCCTGGCATGTAAAACTCACCAAATTAAGAAGCGAATCTCTGACTGCAGCTTCAAACCTGTTAAGCAAACTATTAAGACACTTTTCTTTCTTTAAAAAATGTTGCAACAGTCAGAAGTTATGATTTTTATCAAGTTTTTAAGTAGAGTATATTATCATCATCATCACCATTATATTTACTTTAAGGGACTATCAGGTTTGTTTTTGCCTTTGTATTTGATTTGGTCTGGCTTTATTTTGTAAACCTTTCCTCAGAATCAGAGTTCAACCCTTGGATAAAGTCAGTTCCACAGATTGAACTGTATATGTTTCAGGCTACTCTCTCAAGACATTCGTCAGTTTTGAGAAGTCATAAATATTCATTGAAAATCATTACTACCTTAAAATATGAATGATTATTTTCTTCTCCTTTAGTTGTTCTTTATTTTCTAAAAATTCTATAAAGAGTAAAAAAAAAAAAATCCATCATAATTTAGAGCCCAGAAACTTTTGGAAAGCTTTCTCAGACATGGGAAATCTATGTTTGAATCCCACTTCACTAAAGTAAAAGCCAGACACTCACTCTTCCAGTCCCTCTTGCAGCTGTGGTGCAGGCTCTTCCACTCAGATGTACCTGTGCAACAGTTTAATTTACAAGATAATAATGTGAAGGAGATTCTCCCTGGAACTGATTTTTCTGGCAGTAGTGGCAAAAGTCTGAAAAGAACATCCCTGACCCAGCATCTGCTTGGAAAGCTGGAGTTCCAACTCTAATAATGCAGGTAGTGATCACCACTGGAGCTTTCTAGGTATGTTCTTGGTTGTCCAACCCCCAAGCCCAATCCTGTGACCATCCCAGACATTCTTTGAGCTATTCCCTATAATTTAATACATTTATTTTCTGTTAAAAATAGCCAGAATGGATTCTGTTGTTTGCAACCAAGTACCCTGATATGTATGTGTGTTTGTTTACATGGAAGCATACAAACATCTTTTAAAATACAACACCATTGCCACCGGCACACCACCTCTGTCTCCTAGGGCAGTAATTATTTATTTATTCATTCATCTGACAAAAAATATATATTGAGCACCTGCTATGCACGAGGCACAGCACTAGACATTGACAGTAAAGACATGGTCTCAGCCCTCTGAGCATACAATCTGTGGTCCATATATCCATTCTCACATCAATGCCCACCTTTAAAACACAACATCCCTATGCATATCTGCTCGTACTTGTGTCACATAAACCATGCTCACTGCCTTATTTGACGTTAGTCCCTCATTCTTCCATAGTATCAGAAACCATGGGGGATCACCGATAAGATGATACTCTAACACAAGGAAAATAAGAATTCATTACATTTCTGAAAAATACCAAATTGTATCTTTATGATTAAGAATAAAAAGTTTTTCAGTAAGCAAAGTTAATTACTGTATGTATATTGAATAGCTATTTTATACCTAGCAATATGTTAGTTGCTTGGAAAAGGGGAATAAATTCAAAACCGAAGGTATTACTTTTTTACTTACCTTAGCACTCGAGTTGACGAGACAAGATGAGCAAGCATTAAACTATCAGAAAAGAAAATTAGGTATAGCAAAGTAGAACTTTGCAGGTTAAGGATAACACATTGTAAAATGCTAATTGCATTACACAATAATAAGTATAACATGAGGCTGAGAATGAAGTAATAAATGTGGGCTGGAAAAATCAGAGATATTTTCATCATGATAGATGTAAGCTATTCTTTGGTAATGGTAGTGTGGGTTTAAATTCTGCTTCTGGCACTTACTTGTTGTCTAAACGTGGACAAGTTACTTAACCTTTCTGGTTTCAGTGTTCTCATGGATAAAATGGGGTAATAATATTATCTGCTTCTGACATTGTTTTAAGGATTAAATGATTTAATACATGTAAAGTATTTCCAATAGTACATACTAATACATTTTTGCTATTAGTAGTTTATTTTGGCTTTTAATATTATTAGTGTGTAATGTATCTTTGCTATTAGTATTGCTTTGAATAGGTAAAGAGGGTGTATACTAGGGAGGTGGAAAGGTAAGCAATAAAAAGTAGACAGGACTTGCCTATGCCATCAAAAAATGCATTGCCCCCAAATTTCTGTCTTTAATCAATAATTACTTCTTTATACTTATGTTAGTAATCTCATTCTTCTTTACTAAATTCATTATTTTATTTTATTTATCTTATTTTATATGTAATTGTTTTTATTAACTAGATAACCGTGATCTATTCCTAATGGCAAACTGCTTGTATAGAATTTTCTACTCTTTTATAAATCATAGTGGTTGGAATAATCTTACATTCCCCTTTGGCCACTTAGGTGACATTACTCTTTCTTTAATGGCTATTCTGAGATGCTACTAATAAATTGAAGGAAAAGTGGGCACATAAAATACAGAGCTTGTGGTGTAAATACAGAGTTTGTAGTGGAGATCTGTGTTCTGTTTCCCTCACAGCATCCTTATTTAGTGAAAAACACTGACTTCCCATGGAATTGATTCTCGCCAAGTCAGAACATGAACCCATGCCAAAGGTGAAACACAAAACCTAGACCTGACCAAACTGGCCAATATAATGGGTTCAGGGATGGGCTTATGACTTATGATCTAAGTCCTGCCAATGGGTGTATTCCCGGAATTGTTGGGAGGAAAACACACTCTCTTGTTGCCAATAGAATATAAGCTTAGAGCTCCTGGTGGTCTCTTTGTTACCTCTGGGGGAAGACCTGCTAAAGAATGCACATAGAAAAGTGCAGACAGGAATAGAAGAAGAAATATTGTTGATGACATCAACTGGGCATTCATATCCAGTTGGAAGACTGGACTTTTCAGTTACATGACCAAACAAACTCTCCTTTTTGCCTAAGCAAGTTTGAGTTTGGTCTATCTCTTGTAACTAGTAGAGTTCTAGTACATCTCTATACCCTTTCAGATCTTATTTGTGACTCTTTTTGGAGTATGGAATGGAAGCTATTCTAAGGACAAAATGATATATCTAATGTCTAGGTCATAAATTCTTAGGTGGCAAAATCTATGTCATTATCATTTTTATTGTTACTTCCTAGTACAGTTCCAAGCATATATAATAATTCAATCAAAATTTATTTAAATAACCCAAGAATTAAACTATAAAAGAATGGGAAAAAGGCATAACACATATATTATTGAGCACCTGCTTTGTGTCAGTCACCCCTCTGATAGCTCAGAAGCACAATAAACAGACAAAATTCCTGTTGTTGTGTAAGCACAGATTCTAGTGGAGAGACGCCCAACAAACAAGGAAACACAAATAAATATAGCTTCAGCTAGTGTTGTTAAGGTTATGGAGAAGAATAAAGCAGGAGAAGGAGGCAGAGAGAGGTGGTGGTGGATTTTAGGTAGAGTGGAACTGAAAGGTCTTTCTGAGAAGTGACGATTGGACAGAGACTTAACACAAGTATGGAAATGAACATTTCAGGCAGAACAACATGTTCAAAAACACTGAGATGGGAATGAGCTGAAGAACAGCAAGATGTAAACTGGCTCTTGCACTAAGTTAGCATGCTCATTTTTATTGACTCAAAGTTTGCGTATGCCACTGCAAACTGTGAAGGGAGGAGAAGATGCAGAAGATGCAGGTGTCAAAAAAGCTACTTAATTTACCAAAAGATGCTTATTGTGTTTCTCATTTTTATATACTGCATATGCTTGCATGGATGTGAGGAGGATAAAGGTGTGTTAACCCTTTGATGATGTGATTGTATATTATCTGCTTTCTACTATGGAACTGATAAGAATATGGCCTCAGAAGGAAGATGAATGGAAGAGCTCATTAGGCCTCCTTATTTGAGACTCTAGAAAGTTAAATAACTTGTCAAAGTTATATAACTTGTTACTGTTGAGCTAAGTATTGGACTTAGATTAGGAATAATTTCCTAGGCACATCTTTCACATGACATTTCATTGACTGTTCAGTAAATCTTACCCATCTACCTCTTTGTAGGGAGTGGAGGTTGAATAGGAGGGATGATAACATTGATAGTGCAGCAGAAAACAAAACACAAGAAAACCCCTAACACTGTTTGTATCAGACTTTCAGTGTATTATATAGTTTTGCACGGCAACAGGTTTCTTTAATAACCGCACTTCTCTTAGGCTATCACTTAGTTTATAGTCCCTCAGACCACAGTTAAGCATATAATATTGTTAATTTTTTAGAATTAGATGATGATATATTAACAAATGAATTAATCAACACTGATAACTCTTTAGGAAGTCTTAGAACAAAATAAATGTTTAAGTACAGTATAAAATAAAAGGAGCATTTGACAGTTATTAATTAATCTGTTAAGAATTAAACACCCACTGTCTTCATTAATACTATTACATGTACTATAATGGAAATTATATATTCATTATACATGTAAAATTGTTCTTGCTCTGCAGAAATTCATAGTCTAGCCAAATGAGCCAATTGTTAAGCTATTTATTGTCTCTCAGTTTCAACCCACTCTCCTATACTAGCTCTTTGATGCAAGAGCTGGGACTCTGTAAACCACAGTTCTGCTTTTCCAGCTGCTGCCTGGTAGGCTCTGCTGTTAGGGGGTGCTAGACAAAGCATCCAAGGCTGGAGAAGGAAGAGAGGACATAGTTTCTTGTTTACTTTCTGTTTCTTATTTTGCTTCCTGTGCCTGGTCAGTGTTATTCTAGCAACATTTCTTCATCCTGGAAGGAGTAGTTCGTTCAAGTTGCAGTAACTGATTCTATTGATAGTTTGCAGCATTTTCAGAACTCAGAATCAGCCTCATCATGCCTCTTTAGAGACATCAATATCAGCTGGGCAGGTCCCCCTTCTCAGAGGTCCGACTGTCAGCTCCACTGGGCTTCTTTTCCAAGGAAGGGGTATGGGGAGCCTCTTCCTGCAGTTATCAACTCCATAGTATCTTCGTGTTCACTTTATGCCTCTTCAGTTTTCAATACCTGTGTAAGAGTTGTTTGCTTAGGGATTTTAAGGTCCATGCATATAAAACAATACACATAAGTACAACAGATCTATGAAAGAACATAAATCAATGCAAGGTTGCGAGAATCATTTTTTGCTAAAACACATGAATGTGTTTGTTGGGTAATAATATTTAAAAAAAAATTGCTTCTAGTTCTAAGTATTATAATCCATCTTGCAAATTTTCACATGTGTACCAGAGAGCATGAAATGGATTAAGAGGAACATTTAATGAGCTGATGTTGCATTGATGCTGTTTTCTAAGAAATGTCAAAAATCTGTGTTGCCTCCCAATGTATGGAAGCCATTTTCACTTGGCTTATGCCTCTCTCTAAAAAGATTTAAAACAGTTTAGATTTTACTTGCTGGGTGAAGAAAATACAGCTTAGAAGGAGAGTACACATTAGCAATTAGAATATGGAGATTTTTGTTTGTTTTGTATCTTTCTGTATTAAGAATATCTCATAAGTGGCATGCATTATTTTTATAAATGGAAATAAAATATCATTTTAATGTAAATTAGTGAAGAAACAAAAAACTGAAAGATTATAAAGGGAAATAAAGGAAGAAAGGGAGAGATTCTAGATTGGTGCAGACTGACAACAAACAAAAACTACATGAAAGACAGGAAAGTGTCATCAGAATTAAGAAAACAGAAGGACAGACCAGATCAGAAGAAGGCAGTCATCTGAATTATATGACCAAATAATTTTCACAAGAAATTTGGTGAGAAGAATCTGGAAGTTTCTATCAAAACGTCACATTAATGTGTTTATAGTTTAAGGTTTGGGGGATTTAAACCCATTGTATTTCATTTCCCTACTAAACCATGTTCCCTCATAACCTTTGCCACTAATGCTGAGCCCTGTCTTACCGCCTATAACAAAGGCAACGTCATCACTAGCCTCTGGGCATCAGCACTGGCCTTTGGAATCCCGGTTGTCTTGGGAGGAGAGAAGAGGATTCTTAAATATTTTTTGAGTCTTTCATATCAAAAGCTTGGCTGATTTAATCACAAAGTTTTACAAAAGAGAAATCTGTGCCAAAGAGAAAAAAGTGAAAAGCCTAACTCTTCTAGCCAAGTGATCTGTGGAAAGATGGGAGTTAAATGTAGAATGTGGAAGCATTCTTACACCTTTGCTTTCTCTTTCTTAAGATGGGAATCCAAAGTGGGGCCATGGTAGATATATACAAATTAATAAGGAGGAGATCAAAAACAGATGTAAGAGGGGAGTGAAATACATGAAGGCTTCAAGCCATGGAACTATTTCATCACCATGGGGAAAATAGCACAACTGATAGGTAGTGCTGTCTACATAGATGAGCCCCATACAGTATCCTGGCTCCTCATGGAATGTGTAGCATGTAAGAAATTTAGAAATCCCCATTTGCTCCTATGAAGGGGAGCAGAGTGTTGAGAGGCACAATGGACAAGCAGGGGCCTAAGTTTGGAAAAAAGAGGCTGCCATGTGTTGGGGACTCAATGGCTGGGACAGATGTCTGGGACCACAGCCTGCTGAGGTGAGTGCCAGCATGTCAGGCAGGACCAGTTTTACTTCAGCCATCACTAGTCCAGGGAACCAACCAGAATAGCTATGTCACTCTGAAAGTGAGAGGATCCAAAATCTATGGCCTCTATCCTTTTCCACAGCCAGGGAACAGGGTGCCATGAAGCTTCCCCACTGACACCAAGCATCATCCCCCAGGAGGAGCAGAGGACAGAAGGAGACATCTGAAACACTGCAATTAAATTATGGACAGAGCATATTTATGAGATTGGATGACATCTCTTTTTCTCTATTGACGATAAGATGGAGGCTCCTGAGGAAGATTAGAGTTAGAGAAAATTACAGAAGTTAAATTTTCTTTGCATATGTAAGAGTAATGTAAGCGAATTTTTACCTCACTAGAATTGTATGCAACTTTGCATCATAAAATGTGTATGTTCCTCATTGTCAGTAATTGATTTATAATATTTATAAGATCTCAAGCTAAATAACTGATCAGATAGTATTTAATCTGTTGGTTGCATTCTCCTTAAATAATTTCTATCAAGATTCTGCTACCTAGAAGGAAAAAAATCAGATAAGTGGCACTTATTAATAGAGTGTTGCCTTAGCTGGGTTTACTTTGAATTGCTAAGACGTAAGTAAAAGTTTTGGTGGCCCATCCCATATTCTACCTATTAGATGTTTCCTTGTCTAGTTATGTCTTTCTTTCATAAGTTTCCAAGTCCTTCAAGGAGCTGTTTAGTGGTTGTCCTGATTGTGGCTATTGGAATTAAACTACTAATATTAATGTAGCTTAATATTTTCATTCTTTAACAAGCATTTAAAATACTACAGTTCTTTTCAGACAGTTAATGTAGTGCGTGTTAATGTTTACAACATGTCATAAGACTAACCACAAGGAAAAGTCCACTGTATCTCTACCAAAAATCGATCAAAGGAAGGGTAATTGAGTTAGCCTTCTCATGACTTAACATGGCATGTCCATATTAACAAATTTGCCTTAATAGTGTAGTCACGCATTGTCCCCAGGACATGGGGTAACGATTTAATAAAATGAAGCAGAGTAAGATTAATGACTAACACATGAATCGTTGTTTATGCCAATTGTTTGGTGTCGCGAAAAAGAGCCTGGAACGTAGAGTCAGCTGACCTGGGTTTGAGTCCCTGCATTTCCAGTGTTTTATTTGTGTGACTTGGGGAAGTTGCTTATTCTCTCTGAACTTCAGTTGGTCCATTTGGACGATGGAAGGCATACCGCGAAGGACTGATGGAATTGTGTAAGCCGCGATTGGAGAGCAGGGTCTCTGTGCAGTGCTTTCAAACACTCCATGAAACATCCACACATTCATGCTCATCACACCCTCCATCAGAGGGGAAGTGGGTCCATTGCCCAAGGTGAGAAGAAAAGCTCTCTTCATTTCTATAGAACATCGATGAACTCTTCCTACTGGGACTTTAAAAATTGTATTATTCAAATACTACTTTTTTGCTATAAAGTCACATTTTGCTCATGCACTACTTGAAAAAATGATGTGACCATATACCAAAATTGTCAAATACCTCACCCTTTTTGACTTCAGCAATCACTAGGAAAGGGTCTATTCATAGAGTACGGGAGAACAGGAAGAAATAAGAAATGATGAAAAAAATACAGAAGGAAATGTGGTTTATCTCTTTGAGTTGGAAAATAATGAGACCGTCTAGATCTCACAAGATTCTTCTATTTTTACCAGACCTGGTTCTTCAGCTGTGTTACAGGCAACACCCTCCTCTCTGGTCCCCCCTTCCCCCATTCTCAAAATCATCTCCCTCAGTATTTTAATCATCGAATTTTCTTCCTTAAATCCCCATGGGGGTTTCCAATTCCCTCTTGAATCAAGTTAAAATCTTCTGATCATTCATAATGAATATTACTCTCTTACCTCCCAGGTTCTGAGTTCCTGCTAGAGAATGATTTACCCCCATTGGGAAAGTCACTCAATCATCCTCCCATACCTGTCATATCTCTTTCCCTCTCAGGCAATTTAATGCTGTTCTCACTGCCTGGAATGACCTTTCTCATCCTCTGTCAACTAAAATTCTGCTCAAGGCTGATTATCTCCAAAACCTTTGTCAGATTATTCCCTTTTGTCACTCAGTCTCTCTACCACTACATACAAAGATGCATTCAGTTACATATGTTTATTCCTATGTTACCTCCATTACAGTATTCTGTGGGGTTTACCGCTCATATTATGTATAAGCACCAAGTAGAAGAGATCCCTGCTCTCTGAAGCTCACAAAAATTTCCACAACAAAATCAGCTTTAAAAATCTGCCAGGTGTTGAGAGTGGGTGGCTATCTTATGTAGTACCTGTTAGTAACACCTAACCTACATTCTCCACTGCTGTGCTGAAGGGGACAAACAGGGTGAATACGAGCAGGGAGCGAGGGGAAGGGACAGACCTCTTCTGCATGAGGAGCTCACCTGCAGCAGTACCAGCTGGGGGTGGGGAGAGGGGAGAACATTTAGATTGAAATCAAATTTGAAGTTTTGATTATTACAGGGGTTGTCACTAGACACAAGTAATTACTGACTTGAGATAGTTTTTACCTTTGTCTTATTTCCTAAGAGTGACCAGGAAACCAGGCTGCTCAAGATTTTATGCTAAGTGAGGGGAAGGATATCCCCACTGAGCCAGTTTAAAGATACTACGGAAGACAGAAATAAAGTAGCTTTTATGATCGAGTCCTCAGGAGTCCTGATTGTATAACATGATGTGATTTCCCAGCTTTCTGTAGGATTTATCTTTACAGCGCAGGTTAAAGAAATGCACCAAATCTTTCCACCCTCACCTACCTTGTTTCTCTTGTGGTGGAAAGTGTCTATTGGGGAGGTATCTGACTGAAGATTAGAAGCTGAGAGTTGAACCATTTCCAACTATAAATTCAATTTATACTCAAAGTTGGAATGAATTACTGATTAAATGAACACTGAGCTGAGCTGAGCATCCTTACAAAGAAGTAATGCCAACATTTTTGTTTTGTTTTAAAATCCAGTGAGAACTTCTGCACAGAAACCAACCCTATATTTTTGAAAGCCACTGAACCAGAATTAAACTAGAGCATCAGAATAGTTTCTGAAATAAACTTGAACCAAATTGATATTTTATTAGGTCCAAGTCCTTGTTAAGATAAAGTGTGTGGTCATGTACCAGAGCAAAGTTAAATAGCCCACCCAGAGATTAACTATGTGGCCTTTCACTCATTAGTACCATATTTTAAAACTAAAACAACTGAGATGGCTTTTCACAAACCACCACAATTTACAAAAAGAGAGAGCTGAGGATCATTTCTCTAGGAAGGAAGGTTTGAATCTAAAACTGTTCAGTGATTTAACTGAGATCATGAAGAATGTCAAAGAAGAGTTCGGGATGTTTCAAACACTGTTTTCCTTTGGTTTTTGTCAAAGGGGGAAGAGGCAGGCTCAAAGCTATAACCTAATTCACATACACTCACTAACTTTGGGAATACTTCAAGTTATTGACCTTGATAGCTACCCATGGTAGAGGCTGTTGAAAAGACAATTCTCATTCTTTTTATTAAATGAGTAAAGCTGTGAAGGAAAGCTCCAGTGATTCTACTTAAACATAGTTAAATCCATGCCAATTCCTTTTCCTCTCAGAACAACTAAAAAGTGAGTAATATTTTCCCCCAGATAAACTGATTGATGTTATCTCCACCAGAAATTTAAAAGCTTCCCCAATTGACTGACTTACATATGTCAGAATTTCTGACTTGATTCTCGCCGCCTGTGACTCAGTGTACTGGAACCATGACCGAGTTTAACTAGAGAGAGCTCTAGGTATGCCCTTGACTTTGTCACAGGATCCCAGCCCTGGGACATCTCTGGAGGACATCTGTGTGGCTGTGAATTACAGTTGCCACCGTTCTTTTTATTTATTGAATGTAATAAAGATATACCTACATGTGTAGGGCAAGTGACTCCTTTTGTCTTACTGGAAGCTGTCATTTTTAAGAATTTTAAATACCAGAGCTTTATTCTCAGGCTTTTTTCTTCCCATATTATAGAAAAGTAAAGACTGTTTGGGTTTTTTTTTGAATTTTTAAATTTAATTTATTTTTTATACAGCAGGCTGATTGGGATTGACATTTATACACTAATATGTATAAAATGGAGAACTAGTAAAGACTGTTTTTAAAAGACATTTATTCATAAAAAATGACAGCCCAGGATGCTCTAATTAAACAAAGTGCGTGTGGGTGTGTGTTCCTCCAGAACATCTCAGGGTGTAATATCGAAGGGATGACTCTGTTTTAAAAAATAAATCCCTTGAAATTAAAACTGTTTTCCAGTAGCAGTTAATTATTTGACATGGACAAGAAGTAAGCATTTATGTGTCATTTTCTCTTTAGAAACTCAGTTTATTTGTCAGTTCACACCTGGTCATTGTTGAACTGTCTTGCAGAAGGCATCTCAAACAGGCTGTAGGGTGTTTATGACTTCCCTGTTGAAAAGTTGCTACTCTTTCATAACAGAAAATAAACACTATCTAATCCTGAATGTTTTGTATTAATGTGATTATTAATAAATTCACTGAACATTACTTTATTGTCTGAATAGATCACAAGTCTAGGTAATAGTATTGTAAAATGTATTACTTTTTCCTCTGGTGTTCAAGTACATTTCTAATCCTATATGATGTTTCAGTAGCCATATTTCCTGTGTCTAATCTCCTAGATCATCATCCCGGCACGTATAATCTACTCACATGAAGGCAACTTTACATGTGGCTCAAGTAAGCTTCCTTCTGAGTGCCATGGCATCAGGGGTTCCCAGAGAGTCAACAGTACAAAAATGCCTCTCCTTCCTTTCCATCCCCTACATTATAAGTCTGCAGCTGTCAATTATTCTTCCAATAGGTGGTGGATTTTCTGTGTGGCTTGTGAGGAGAGGTCCATTTTCCATCTCTTTGGGAGCCTACCTGTTTAGTGCATTGCATGTATCCCCTGTTCTCTTCTGCCTGTCTTTGCTCCTCAACCATGGACTCAGGGGTCAATTTGTCACTAAACAGAAAGAAGTTAAGGAGATCTAGATCGACAGGATGCAACATCCATTTTCTTCTACCTTACTTGTGCTTATTCTATGTATAAATTCAAAGCCAGCCATTCTTGGGACAGAGTTCCTATCCTAACAAGTAGCATACCGAAGGGAAAGCAAATTATAGGTTACAGAGGATATTTGCTCAGATAAAGGGCTTTCTTTCTTGAAGCTGTGTTTTTACTCATATGGCCTAAATAAACTCTCTGTCTGGGTTTCAATTCTCTGTTGCCTGATCTCTAAATTTGTAATGTCTGAACTCCCAGAATGGCATAGTTACCACTTACTATATCTTCAGAGTTGCCCTTGTCCTTCACAATATGCTAACACACAGAGAATTTCAACCTAGTATCCACTCGCCACTTGTTTTTCCTGTGAATCTTACCTATACTGTCTCACCTACTTCTGACATCTAACACTGTTCTGAAGTTAGATTTATGGATACACCTTTACACTGGAGGGCCTACCTAGGTCCAGACATCTGTATCCCTCTTGCCTGTTAGTTTCTGAGACCTGCTGAGATTGTGTATCTCCTCCCATCTCCGGAGGGCTTCTGTGTGGACTTTTGCAGATTTGTAAGCATTGTGCGGAAAACGACTTCGTGGTCCTCCCTATAGTCATGGCAAGGGGAAATAGTGTGAAACTATTTTTTTAGTCTGTAGTTCAGTTAATTATTATTTTATAAAAATCTGTAGATCAATTAATTCAATTTAATTGTATTCATTTCAGATGCATTTGGATTAATTCTGGAAATTAATTTCTGATGTGTAACATTGGTATTTTTAATTTGGTTGTCAATTTGTGATGTTTAGCAGTTAAAATACTAAGAATTTCCCCCCTAATTGTATGGTTTTCTAATAGTATTTCCTATTTGACTGGTCTTATTGATGCCAATTAACTATTTATTTACCTTGTTTCTTTGGATAATCCCAACCTGGTGGCTGACTTTTATTTCCTCTTGTTACTGCGTAGGTTTTTATTGATTAACAAGCATTGGATAGTGTCATTAACTTCACTTTTGTCAAAAGGATACCATCCTTCAGCAATACTGCTCTGTCTCTGTCTCTCTCATTTTCTCTCATTCTCTCTCTCTCTCTCTCTCGCTCTCTCTCTCTTTCTCACTCACACATACACACACACACACACACACACTGTGAAATTAATGACTAATTGCCAACAATCCCAGAGCCTGATGGTACCACTGTGTTAATGATCTTAAGCGCTCCCACCACCAACACACACAAGACAAATTGTTAAATGTTTCACGCTATAGTATATGGGTGAACATCTTGAGAAGATTGTTATTGTAAAAATAATGACTTACATTTGTACAGGTATTTTCAGTTTATAGAGTCTTTTGCATCACCTTATTTTATCCTCACTATAACCCAGTAATATACAGAGGGAAAATCTTATTATTCTTCACATGCATGAATATGGGTGCACGCATGTATACATGCACATGACATGCGCATGCACGCAAACACACAGAATATCTTGCCCAAGTTCATGAAATTAGATAATGGTAGTGCAGGAACTCAAATCAAATTCCATTCCAGTGCTCTCTCCATTACAATAACATATCTTTCCAGTTTTCAGCAGCATTATTATTATGGGTGTACCCCAGTGGATATACATGGATATATACATGGATATTATTATATGCTCCATAAAAGTATGCATAAGATTTTACAGGACTAATTTATTCTAAAATATATTTACTGAATTTACTGTGAAGATTCCTTTTTAAATGTGAATCATTTCTCCCTAATTTATCTTTTGCAACAAAAATATGAATTTTTATATACAGGATCAAAAAAAATGTAACTCGTATTTATCTTCTACCTCAATTTCACATATATTTGATACCCCAAATGAGCTGCAGGCTAATGTAATCATAGAAATATTTTAGGAGGCAGAAAATCTAAAGTGTATTCTTGATTTCCTACTTAACCTTCCCTACCATACTTAACCTTTCTATTGGAACTTCCTCCATCTGCAAAAAATTCTGTGTAACTATACCACCTTATTATCTCATCAGTATGCAGGAATTCGAAGTTCTTCTGGAAATAAAGGAATACCGTAGACTCTAGGACTTGCTATCCCCCAAAACAGGGTGGTGAGATTCTGTTACAATTGCCTAGGGGTGGCAAAACACTGCTATCACTGTAGCCACCACCACCACGACAAAGTTCACTTGTAGGTGGGGTCACTCTTTCCCCAAAAGTCAGGATTTAGTCTCAGAATCTCCTTTTTCAACATAGCATTCCAGGCAGCCACTGTAAAATTGGCGCTCTGGATCGTTACATCTCAGAGTATGGTCTGAAGACCAGCAGCATTGCCCAAGAGCTTGTTAGAAACATAGACTCTCAGGCCCTGTCTCAGATCTACCGAGTCAGAATCTTTATTAAACGCGCTCACTAGGCAGTCTAGGTGTGCTTTGAAGTTTGAGAAGCAGTCTGCATATGAAATATTTGTTCCATTTTTGAACACTTTCATTGTTGGCTTATCTAAGAAACATGTCAGCAGGAATGAATGGATGTGTTCTTCTAATTGGGGGCTATTCGCTTAGACAGGAGTTGGAGATAATCCTCCGTGGCCTCTGCATTTAATTGTGATGGAAAAGGAAATAGCAAAAGGACTCTCACTAGTGATTCCCACTGGAATTCTTCAACCTTCCTGGACGTTGTTGCCTGTATTGGGTGAGTGACAGCTGTCAGTCTCTTTGCTGTAGAAGAAAGTACTTGAACTTGACACAGTTTGGGCTGCCTCTGTTATATACAGAAATACTAATGGTTAAATCAAAAGCATCTGTTTAAAAAATGTAAGTCTGTTGCAAGATGAATTATGATCTAAACTTAGCTCCAAATAGAATTAAAACTGGGGTGTTTCTTTTCAAACCGTCAGTTTGTTTATGCAGTGGCTTCAGCCCTGAGCAGTATCACCTTCAAAGAGAAAAGCAGTTCTGGCTTAGAGCTGCCAGTTTGCATGAAGCAACCCTAGGTGCCGGGATGCTCCAGGCCCTGATTTGTTTGTGTGGTGTAACTTATATTTATACAGTAACGCAAATGTAATACATACCCAACATCTTCCATTAACTTAAAAAGTCAAATGGGTTAACAACCTTTGCAGAGCCATTCCCTCTTTTGATCAAATTTCCAATTCTTTCTAAAATCACTTGTTAGGCTTCACAGTGCATTTTCAGATATTCTGGAGATTTTCTGATTAGACTGTAAGAGTGTTTCAGATTCTAAGGAGATGTCTCTGGTCTCTCCTCACCATCAGTCTGGGATGACATCACTTATCACGGTGAATCTCTGTCTAAACGATGAGGCAGCAGACAAAATTTGTTGAGTCTAATTTCATTTGGAGTAGCATAGGTGCAAGTGTTAGTGAAAGAAATATTTATTTTCTGCTGTCCAGGAAATAACCCCCTTGGCATTTGAACTCATTCTTTTTGTCATTACCCTCTCTCCTGCCATATATCTATGGGTGTTGAGTCTTCATAAATCATAGTACAAGATTTTCCAGGATTGTCCAACAGTCATGGTGGCAATATCCAGATTTGCAGAGTTTTAAAAGAAGCTTCTGAATATAGGTTGCAATGTGGGGAGAAAGTATTGAGGACATGCACGCTCCGTTATAACCTGGTTTGACCTGGTGTGCTTGGAGCCCATAGAAAACACTAGAAGCCTGTAGAGGGTAAGACCAAGGAATCTGCAATATTCTGCCTCACACATTCACTTTGGGATCATTAAATGTTTCTAATACAGGGGAAAGGGTACAGGTGTTTACAAAATTCTTTCTTTCATACCTGTAGCAGGGGCAAAGGAACAAAGTCAAAATAGTCCTTCAGTTGGCTGTATTGTAAATTCTAGGACATTTGTGCAGTAATATTAATGGCTAAATCCCTTCTCTGAACAACTCCTTTTCCCCAACAGAATGCCACAATGTGCATAAGAAGCACGTTTTCACTGACCCCAAAACTTTTTTTTCAGCTTGGTTTGATTTAGAGAATGAGAACTTTGTAACCCCATGTTTCATTATAAACAGTTACATTTGAAAAGTACATTGATTAAGGTCTAACTTGTTCTACTGTACTAACAATCAAGAGAGGAAAATGTGGTTAACTGCTTCATTTTCATGATGTGCTGACCAAGAGTTTGCAGATTTTCTTCCAAAGCATTCTCTGATTACAAAACAGTGCCAATCAATAATTCACTCTTTCTGTTAATGTTGAAAAGTAAAGAACAAAAGCCCACGGTGCCTGCAATTTATCTTAGGTATTTTGCCCAAGAACAAAATTCCTTTAAAAGTTACAAAGCAAACCTTCATTTCTGAGTTCGGGTTAGTTACTTGGAGATTTGATATTTTCAAGTCATATACGTGAGGATTGGGGGAAGGATACAGCAGCAATCATTTTCAAATATTGCTTCACTGAAAGTAACCCACTAGTCTGTAAGTTTCACAATGGTGGAAATCTCATCTTTGTTCTTCATTCCCTAATCCTCGCTACTTGGCACAATATCTGGCATAATGTTACATTCTCAGCAAAGATCTAGTGAATGAATCAATGAATAATAAATCAGTTAATCAATGGCCAAGTCCAAGTTGATGGTTTACAACGGGGATCAGCAAACATTTTCAATAATGGGCTAAAAAATAAATATTTTTGTCTTTGCACTATATGGTCTCTGTCACAACTAGTCACCTCTGCCATTGTAGCCAAAAACAACCATAGACAATATAGAAACAAATATGCATGGAGTGTTCCAATAACACTTTATTTACCAAAACAGCCATTGGGCAGTATTTGGCCCATTGACCACCATTAGCAAATCCCTGGTTTCTGGGATAAAATGTCCTGAGGCTCAGTTATCCTATCCTTGGCTTTATTGTCTTTCCCTTGACTTTCATACATTATATGTATTCACTCATAAATTTCTTAATATTTATTGAGTAAAGTACAGTCCTATGGCTGTGAAGAATATCTAAATATACATGCTTTCTAACCCCAAGGAACTTTTAGTATAATAGCCCTGCTTCCAAGCTCATTAATCAAATAAGCCACTCCTCACTCCAGAATCAGTGTAATAAAAAGTAAGGGTTATACTAACTGGTAAATCTCCACTGATTAAAAAAAAAAAAATCAGATGTGAGGGAGGATTTACCTCCCAAAATGTGTTAGCACATTTTCCTTCTTTTTTTATAAATTTTAAGTGGACTTTCTATTCAAGTGTAATATCCATATAGAAGTAGGCTGAAATCATAAGTAGATTTGGAAGAATTTTCACCTGAAACCAGCACCTACATCAAGAAATATAATGTTACTAGCATCCCAAAAGTCCTTCAGACATTACACTGCAAATCCCCCATCCACCCCTAGTTAGGCATTATCATGGCCTTAACTACATAGCCTACTTAAGGCGTGCATCTCTTAAGATGTTACCAGAGAATCCATGTATTACAGAATTTTGCTTTGAAGATATAATTGCTTCCCTCTTTTAACCCATGTACTTCAGTTGAGAATGATTTCCTTTTCACGGCAGCTGGGTAGATTCTGCAACATATACCAAGGCAAGCAATGCATTCTCATTTCAATCTGTTTGTGTTTTACAACAAGCAGGGAAGTAGTTTCTCCCTCTGGTTGGGCAGGGAATGATGAGAATGTGATTCTGAAGCTCCCAGGGATCACGACATAGTCTTAGGATACAGCCGGCTCCAAGGATCTGTAGCCCTGCTTTCAACTAACTCTACTTCTGTAGTGTTCAGTTTACTGAGTCAAGGCATCCTCCCCTCCTGCTTTCTTATGCCTTAAATTAGTTTAGAGAGAGAGCGAAGGTCCTGAGACAGAGGACCAAGCTGGAATTTGTTCTTATTATGGTAAAATTTGAAAATTTTGAGCACAGATATGATGTGTAAGAGTAAGAATAAATAAATAGAAGAAGGCAGTGGGAGAAAGAAAATCTGGGAAAGAAAAAACAAAACAAAGCCAAACACTGTAGTCAGAGAGTTTCAGAAGAAAACCAGAAACCTGCAGTGACATGGATGCTGAGGGAGCAAATTCAAGTCTTCTGCAAGGGTGGCAATGCTCCAGAGAGGTTAAAATATACCATGGAATTCATTCATTTCTTCGTCCGATCATAAGCATCTATTGACTACTACTGTGTGCCAGAGATTCTAATAAAGTGCTGGAGATATACCAACATGTAAAAAAAACAAGGGTCCCTGCTCTTGTGGGGCTTATGTTTTAGTCAGATCAGAAAAATCCTTAGATCTGATCTTATGGAACACTCCTATAGAGAATTATTTAACTAAGCAAAACACACATTTCTAAGAACACAAGGAGTGAATGCTGGCAAAGAAATGGAGACAGCATGTCTCCTGATGCCCGGGCTTACCACACAGCTCACAGACTGCCCAGTCACCATGCTTTCTGTTAGTTATCTTTATTCACACTAGTTTCCTTTTAAGTAACACCATAGAACTGTAAATATTTGTTAGTTTGGCTGTTTCTGTTTACAACTGTTGAATTCCAATGAATTCTGTTAGCATATTGACTTTATTTAGTAGCATTGTATGGAAAGATCTCAAGTCTCTCCCTCTATCCAGGGCCCACAGTCATTAGTACAGAGGCCAGGGTGATCCTCTCACTCTGCTTCATGTGAATGGCGCTATTGACATGAATAATGCTCTCAAGTTTTGGCTTTTAAAACTGGCTCAAATGTGATGAGCACAGATGTATGATGACTCTCATAATTCTAAGTCTCTTCTCAGATTTCTGAAAGGCTGGGAGGGCTTTTGATTTTTTGTGAGGGTTGCAGGTGAATGGGAGGTAAGAGCATTCACGTGTTACTCTTGTTCTTCCCAGGAGGTAAAAAGATCAGGACTGTCACTGACAACTCCAAACAAGTCAGTCTTAAATTGTATCATAACCACTTTGGCAGGCAAGCATTTTAGTTTTCTACTTGTCTAGGGGCCTCTGGTTAGTTACTGACAGACTGAATTTCAGAAGTAGACTCCTAAGCAGGGAGCAAGAGTCGGTGAATAGATCTTGTTATTTACAGTATACCCATACCCAGTTCAAAAGCACATTTGAAATCGGATAAGGAGACCACAGAAAAGCCTATGTTGCATTTTATGGGTAGTGACTATGCTATTCAAAGAGATCATTTAATACCCAGTTACTGTGTAAAATATACAGACATTATCAATTTCTAAGGAAGACAAGTGCACTAAAAATACACTAAAACTCAGTTAAACCTGATTTACTCATTGATGATGCAGAAGTTACTGAGAGATCTAAAATTACTGAATTAGAAACTACTGAAGGCTGAAGTGCCTTCATTTTAAATTTCACTCAGCTTATACTCTATAGATAGGCAAAAGTAGTTGTTTTGTGTATGATGGAATGCCAGATAATCCAACACTTGCTATAGATCTTGAAATCTATGTATCTAGCTACATAATAAGCACAGTATTCGACAATACCAATGAACTTTAGGAAGTACTTGGTCTTTCATGACTCACATAAGTGAATTTGAAAGAAAGAAATGCAGATAAATTTTGTCAACTAGAAATTTCAAATTCGTCTAGTTAACAATTAATAATTAGTGGAAGGGAAGAAGTAAAACTGTCACTATTTGTGATTCTGTATGTAGAAAACTCTAAAGTCTCCACCAAAAAACTATTAGAACTAATAAATGAATTCAGTAAAGTTGCAGGTACAAGATTAATATACATAAATCTGTTCCTTTTCTATACACTAATAATAAACTATTAGAAAGAGAAAGCAGTAAAACAATCCTCTTTAAAATCCCATCAAAAAAAATAGAATACCTTGGAATAAACTTAACCAAGGAGATGAAAGATCATACTCCAAAAACTGTAAAACATTGATGAAGGAAATTGAAGACGATACAAAGAAATGGAAAGATATCCCATGTTCATGGACTGGAAGAATTAATATTTCTAAAATGTCCATAATACCTAAAGCAATCCACAGATTTAATGCAATCTCTATCAAAATACCCATGGCATTTTCACAGAAATAGAACAATTAATCCTAAAATTCATGTGGAACCACAAAAGACCCTGAATAGCTAAAGCCATCTTGAGAAAAAAAAGAACAAAGCTGAATGTATCATACCCCCCTAACTTTAGACTACTACAAAGCTACAATAATCAAAGCAGCATGATACTGGCACAAAAACAGACACATAGAGAGAGCCCAGAAATAAACTCATGCACTTATGGTCAATTAATCTATGACAAATGAAGCAAGAATATACAATAGAGAAAAGACAGTCTCTTCAATCAGTGGGGCTGGGAAAACTGGACAGCTACATGTAAAAGAATGAAATTACAATATTTTCTAACAACACCATATTAAGAAAAAAAAAAACACCTCAAAATGGATTAAAGACCTAAATGAAGATTGGAAACCATAAAACTCCTAGAAGAAAACACAGAATGCTCTTTGACATAAATTGTAGCAATATTTTTTGGGTCTGTCTCAGGCAAAGGAAATAAAAGCAGAAATAAACAAATGGAAACTAATTAAACTTAAGAGCTTTTGCACAGCAAAGGAAACCATTAACAAAACAAAAAGCCAACATACTGAATGGAAGAAATATTTGTAAATGATATGACTGATAAGGGGTTAATATCCAAAATATACAAACAGCTCATACAACTCAACATCAAAATGAACCCCAAACAACCTGATTGAAAAACAGGCAGAAGACCTGAATAGACATTTTTCCAAACAATATATACAGATGGCCAACAGGCACATGACAAGATGCTCAACATTGCTAATCATTAGAGAAATGCAATTCAAAACCATAATTAGATATCACCTCACACCTGTCAGAATGGCTATCATCAAAAGAACACAAATAACAAATGTTGGTGAGGATGTGAAGAAGAGGGAACCCTAGTACACTATTGGTGGAAATGTAAATTGATACAAACAGTATGGATGTTCCTCAAAAAGCTAAAAATAGAGCCCCCATATGACCCAGAAATTCCACTACTGGGTAGGTGTCCAAAGTAAACAAAAACACTAATTCAAAAAGATATATGCACCCCAATGTTCATAGCAGCATTATTTACAATAACCAAGATATGGTAGCAACCTAAGTGTCCATCAACAGATGAATGGATAAGGAAGATGTGGTATATATATTAAATGGAATAGTACTCAGCCATAAAAAAGAATGAAATTTTGCCATTTGCAACAACATGGATGGACCTGGGGGGTATTATGCTTAGTGAAATATGTCAGACAGAGAAAGACTAATACTGTATGTTATCAGTCATATGTGGAATCTAAAAAATGAAACCAGTGTGAATATAACAAAACAGAAACAGACTCATATAGAGAACAAACAAGTAGTTTACAAGAGGGAGAGGAAAGGAAGGAATGGAAATATAGGGGTAGAGGATTAAGAAGTACAAACTACTATATATAAAATAAATAAGCTACAGGATATATTGTACAGCACAGGGACTATAGTCAGTATTTTATAATAACTTTAAATGGAGTATAATAAATAAAAATATTGAAAATATGTTGTACACCTGAAACTAATGTAATATTGTAAATTAACTATATGCAATAAATTTTTCGAATGAAAAATAACAATAATTAGGATGTTATTTGACTGGAAACAAAACATTATTATACCAGTTAATATGGATTAATAGAGAACATACACCCTGATTAATACTGACTAAAATCAAAAAAACAGATCAGAGCAAAACAAAATTAGAATGTTAGGTGATTGTTAATCTTGGCTCACCCGCTTTTCTTATTGTAAGTTATACACATTTTGCATGTGTAGATTATAGTCCGATTGCTTTGCTTAGTTCTGTTTTGCAGACAGAATGAATTAAAATATGTTCAAGGTACAACTAATACATATGGAAGTGGGGCCCAGGCTTGAACCCAAATTCTGTCCCTTGATCTGTTTGGAGGCCTGGGAGGTAGCCTAGCATGAGTCTGTGTGTGAGGATTCTCTGAAGATTTATCCAGAGAATAAGGTGCTTCAATGGAGGAGGGAATGAGTCCACAGTGATCACTGAGCCCAGTGACTATGGTTTTCTTTGTTACTCAGCAAAGCCCCATGAAGTCCTAGGCCAAAATGAAGGTTGAACAAAATGAGAAGAACTGCTTTCACTCAAATCTTCATGACTTATTGGGAATGCAAGGCAGACCTCTTTTTGTAGTATTAAAAGGAGGAGTCACCACATTTTAGGGTCTCTAGCAGCTGAATTTGGACATTTCCTGAGCTCCTGATACAGAAGAGACAGAAGTCAGACCACAGTGTCAATAGCATTGAGAAGGTTGCCTTGAGGCAACATGGTGGCTTTGGAATCACAAAGTAATCAAACACCAAAGATAGTGGCCAGTGAGGGATGCAAAAGGCCCAGATCGGAGGAAGGGTTAATGACTTAAGCCACACAAGGGTCTCAGAAATAATGGCCTGGGGCGCTTGGCAGCAGGCTTTTGGTCTCAAAACAGAGGACAAGTGTGAGCCAAAGAAATCTGATTTCATTGGTCCTATAATTTAACTTTCTATATCTCACAGCTTCCATAGTGTCATCCAAATAACACTCCTGACATGCATCCATAAAGCCAAGAGATCAGAGGAAGGAGGAACCCGATTTCTTAAGTGCTTCCTTTTCTAAGAAAACACAAGGCTATCTCTCCTTAATGATTTGCAATTAAAATCATTCAGGTAATTATGTTGAAGGAATAATGTATCTCTCATCTCAAGGCATCCTGAATGAGTCAGAAAGGAAATATTCTTGCAGGAGATAAATATACTTGTGTCTGTGGTTGGGCACACCCTCCTCTACTCACCTTTTCCTTTGTCTCCTGTCCCCTCCAAGGAACAAGAGATTTCATTATTGGACGTGGATGAGTCAGAGCTCCCTGGGTGGTAGACAGAGAGGCCGTGAAGGGGGCCCTTGTCTGGTAGATTAGACAGCCGCTGGTTCTGTGTTTATGAGATCTCTTCCTCTCACATGACTGTTAGCCAAGCCTCTTCACCTGTGAACCTCTACACTCTGTGCCTCAAAAATCACTGTCAAAACTCCCCAGGCAGCACTTGATGTGTGGAACCAGATTTGTCTTGGATCCTCTGTAAGTGTCCTCAGCCCCTGCCTTTTCCAGCCCCACCTTCCCTCATCACTAGTTTAGGACACCAGGATCTGGCAACCTACCAGATACTCGTTTGCACTTAAAACATACACACACACGCACATAGCAGGAGAACAGAAAAGAGATGCAAAGCATATTCTGATCCCCTGAGTCCCACTGAATGATTTCATGAGGGCTCTTGTGGATGTTTTTAGGCCCACATAGATCTCTCTGAGACCTGAAGCTCTAAGCCAGTGCCTCTGGCCAATGGGTACTGCAAAAATCCTTTTTAAGTGTGTGTACACTGCTCTTCCTGCTGCAGAAAGAGCCTTTCTAAAGGGACCTGTACAGTTCCTTTCCAAAACTTTGAGCCCCAGATGTTCTCATGGGCCAAGAGCCGTTCTCAGAATTCAAAGGAGAGTGAGTGCTTTTATGGAGCTGAGTGATGGCAGGTGTCCAGCACGACTCATGTGGTGAAGTTCACTGTGCTGTGATTTATAAAATGTCCCCAATAAAACTAAAAAAAAAATGAAAAATGAAAAATCTGTTCCTTATTTACCCTACAGTGAAAAAATAAAAAAAGGCACCATAATGCATTTCTAAGAATGCTTAATCTTATGTGTGTGTGATCATAATCTTTTAAACACTTGCTAGCATTTTTTCAGAAACCTTTTCTCCCTTAAAAGGACCAAAACATTTTCCCCACCTTGACTGTCACAAACAAAAAATAATGAATATTTTGTTCTATGAGAAGCCTGAAGGGCATTTAACTATGTGAAATTTGAAGGGGAAATTTGAAAGCTGGATTTTTAAAATTCCTACTTTCCAAGAAAAGACAAAAGTGGATCACATTTAAATTAATATTAGAAATTGACAGAGTTGAGAAGGAAGGACAAAGGAAATTCCAGTTTTCCTTTCTCCTAGTTTTTAAATATAAATCACTGGATATATTTTTAAAAGAATATGTATATATCCATTCACAGAATACTATACCCATGATTCAGTAACTATTTTTATATCACTGGCAGAAACTTGCTTCTCCTGGGCTCTCCAGCAATGGTAATATGAACCCGATAGAGACTTTGGTTCAGGGCAGAGGCAGAGCCGAGGGGGCCACAGATACCTCACTGGGTCTTTTCTGTGAGCAACTCAGTTCCCTGAATGAGCCCCAGCTTTAAAAGAGAACGTCGAACAGCTGAGCAATTAAATGTTAACTTACCATCAGGCTAAAGTAAACTGGAGTTTGGGAAGTCCTCAGGAAAAAAAGATGGTAACAGTAAGTCACTCTCATAGGCTTTACTTAACCAATTCAATATCAGATCTTGGGTTTTTTAATTGTAAGGGTGATGTATTTATTTCTTCTAAATACACAGAGTATCCCACACTTTTTTGGGATGTGGAGCAATTTGGAACAAAAATGTCTAATTAATGTCGATACTTGGCATAGACAAGAGGAAACCATTTATGGCTATTGTGAAGAGTCTTATAAGATACATCTAGGACAGTAGTTCTCAATGGGGGAGATTTTTCCCCATAGGGGACATTTGGTAATGTCTGGAGACATTCCAATTATCACAACTGGGCACTGTTACTGGCATCTAGTGGGCAGAGGCCAGGGATGCTGCTAGACTTCATACAATACACAGGACAGCCCCTCACAGCAAAGAACTGTCTGGTCCCAGATGTCAATACTACCACTGTTGAGAGACCCCGGTCTAGGGGGACAAAATATTCATTAGCATGGTAGCGTCAAGGTTTATTTTTTTGCAAGGTACAGGGTTAACGTCACGTTAAGCAATCCTTTTCTCCAATGAGCTTAGAATGATGACTACCAAAACAAAAAAAGTGATGCTCCCCTTGGCAAATGTCCATGGTGCTTCTTCTGTAACTAGGAGGAAATCAGCTACAGCTCTCCATGATGGAGAGACTGAACTGGCATCAGAGTGCCCACCATCACCATTGACCATAGGACCAGAATCCTCTCCTTGCCATCAGGAGTCAAGCAACATCCAGGCCAAAGAATATTTTCAGTAGTATTTTGGCAAAAGCCAAAGTGCTATGGTTGACAGAATTAAAAAAAAGAACAAGAGGAGAAAATTTGTTAGGAATTTCCTTGTGTGTGTGGGGGGGGTTGATACAAGACTAGAAGCTTTCATGGGTCTTTGGGAAAATGAGGGGATGATGAGGTAGAGAGACACATCTGGAAACTGGGACACATCCCTTGGGACTTTTCCCTTTTGAGTCACTCTTTGTGAAGGCTTAAGTTTCCAAGGCTTTTTTCCATGTATGTTACTAGAGAACAATTTATATAAAGTTGAAATGTCTCTTCGTCCTACTTTGGGCTGGTTTTGAGATATAGCTACTCTTTCAGTAAAAGCACTTCTTCATGTCCAAGAGTGAAGAAAACCAGCAAGACAGGGAAGTTCTTGAGAAAGGAATGTGACCATTGGTGTACATCACTGGAAGGGTCCCTGTCCCAGCCCCTTGAGAAATGACTAAGGTTCTTGGCAGAGATGGTAGGACAATAGGACCAACAGACCAGTGACAGCAGATAATGAGCCTTCTGGAGAAGCAGTAAGACCCATTTTCCCCTTTTCTTATTGCCCTCCCCTACAATATTTCAGCAAGAAAAAAACAAATGGGAGTTATGCCACTTTGTCACCCGTACATGAGCATCAAGGGGCTAATTAGTATAAATTGATTCTTCAGGAAATGCTGGAAAAAGTGGACATGATCACAGAAATCACAAGCTCTCAACACAGGCTCCAGAAGGATTTTTATGACAGTTAAATACTTCGTATTCACATCATTCTGACCTCTGTCTCATTATTGATTGCATAGTACCTTTTCCTTGAAAAACTATTTTAGTCAACTTGGTCATTCACATAAAAAATTCCAAACCCTGATAGAACTCAAATTTCTTTATTTTCCCAATAGTCCATTTGGAATCATAGTATTTCAAGCCGGAAGGGAATTTGGAGACTGTATAGTAATAGGAAAATCTTTTACATATGAGGTAACTAAGAAAGGCTCTGAAAATCAAGTGTGTTACCCCAGGAAATGCTGAGTCATCTTGTCCTTTTAGATCCTGACTTTCTGATTCATGTGGTCATTTTCCCACCTAGGGGTAAATCTCTCATAAGAGGAGTGATATAATCAAAGTTTCAGATCCGTGAAACCATCATTAGCCTTATATGTTTTTCCCAGTTGAAACATTGAATTTCATTGAACTTGCTGTGGTCAACACAAACTCTATTTCATCATTTGTGGACCCTCAGTTTCTTGCACTGATCCTTCAAAGCTGAATTAATTGAATCCAGCACATCCATTTTAGCAAGGAAGTTATAGAAAAGGTCTCTTACTATTCTCTAAGCATATTCCACTGAAGATATTTTTCCCTTGAAACAGATTTACACTTTTGGCACTCAAACCACATGTAATTACATTTAGTAGAATCCAGAGCAAGTTTAAAAACATTTGGAAGTGTTTCAAAGCAGACCTACCCCTAGCCTACATTAAATATCATCAGCTATCAAACAATCCAGAAAAAGGAAATGCTACTAAGCAATATAAAAATTAAAAGTGTGTGGGGGGATAAATTAGTAGTTTGAGATTAACACGTACACACTACTATATATAGAATAGATAATCAATAAGGACCTACTGTATAGCGTGGAGAACTCTACTCAATATACTGTAATAACCTCTATGGGAAAAGAATCTGAAAAAAGAATGGATATATGTATATATATATAACTGAATCACTTTGCTGTACACCTGAAATTAACACAACATTGTAAATCAACTATACTCCCATATAAAATAAAAATTAAAAATTAAAAGTTGTCATAGCAAAAACAAACCAAAAAAACAAATTGGAAGAAAAAAATGCCAACAGTGGTCATTGTTTTGGAAATTCATAAAACCAGAAGAAAGCTGGACAATTCACTTAACTCATCCCCATGTCTTTAGGCAAGGTTGCCCTAAATAGTCTGTACAAAATGCTCAACTTCTTAGACAACCTATTTCAACCAACAGTATTTGGCACCAATTCCAGAGAAGTAACTGTTTTTAATACCCACTGTGGCTCACCCACTTGACACATTTAGCATTCTAAACAATTTTATAAAGGATATCTGTAACCCACATATAACAGAAACAGCAAAACAAGATCACCAGCAAAATGCAGCCATGTGACAACTTGGAGATAATGTAAGGCACTCAGTTTAGGATTTGTGCACACACACTGTGCATAGAACAATGGCTCACTGGAAATTGTCGCAGTTGCAGATCACCTGATGGGGACAGAAGTTATTCAGGGCCATTAATAATCTCTGGGACATGTAGGTAAAAAATGCTCAAAAGTCATCAAAACAAATTCTCAAAAACTTAATGCCTCACTACTCCATTTATTATGGACATTATTTCATTTATTGTCCAGATAACTTAATGTCTTTATTTCTAACAGATTTGTTTTCAAATATGTTGATACTTTAGTTAGTGCTGAATGGTTTTAGTCACCCTAATATATCCTAAAGTCATGAACAATGATATCATTTTTTAGTCAGAATTTGAGTAAGAATTGTTATACAGCTGTGTATACTGGTCAATGGGGAGGGCATTATAGAAGAATTGGGCAGGTTACTTTTAAAATATGCTTTTATTGATTAAAAGTAAGTTTAAATGTAATTATTGAGCCCATCCTATTTCCCCTGTATTTTTCTTAAATTCACTTGCTTTTACATTTAACAATAAATCTCTTGCTTTCCGAAATAAACTTCATTGATTTTAAAATTCTTAATTAAGCTCTTTTTATATTTGTGACACCAAAGTACATTTGTAAAGGGTTGATTTTTGCACCTGATCCTTAGTGATAAATACAATCATATGAAGGCAAAAGAGGGGAAAATATGAGAATAGCAGTGCAGGCACTTTGAATTGATTGATACTAACTTCAAGTCCACCATCACATTGCACAGCGGTAATGGGAATAGTTACAAGTCTTAGTTAAGTTACAATCCTAAATTTTAAAAACAGAATTTGAATCATGCTAACCAAGTGAACTAATGAAGGGTGTGGGTGTGTGAACCAATTTGGCTTCAAGAAAAAGACCACATTTTCTTGGTTTTCTGGCCCCAATTGTCTTTATCTTATTTATATTTGATGATTAACAAGTCCACATTTTATCTGTCAACTTACTAATTGGATACTGCCACTTCAAACAAGAAAAAATAAAAGTTTAATGCAGTAAAAACATTTGCTGCATTGAAGATGTATCAAAAATATAATCATTCTGTTTTAACATTCACTTCCCTCAATTCCATGTTATGTCTTCACATCAGTGACAGATGATAAAATTGTGTCTGTCTGCCACTTAAGCCTAAGATTTTATTGCTTCTTTCCAAAATGTTTAAGAGTCAAACATACTAATACATGGTGCTTGGCTAAGCTTTTAAGAGTGATCTCAGGGCTTCCCTGGTGGTGCAGTGGTTGAGAGTCTGCCTGCTGATGCAGGGGACACAGGTTCGTGCCCCGGTCCAGGAAGATCCCACATGCCACGGAGCGGCTAGGCCCGTGAGCCGTGGCCACTAAGTTTGCACATCCGGAGCCTGTGCTCCGCAACGGGAGAGGCCACAACAGTGAGAGGCATGCGTACCGCAAAAAAAAAAAAAAAGTGATCTCGCATTGTATTTGTATTAAGCCCAAAGATAGATTTCAACGTCAGTCAACAACTAATCAAGATAATTACTTTACCTTGTAGTAATCAAAGGTGTAATCTGAATTATATTTTGTTTTCCTATTTTTTGAAGAGCTAGCACTAAGGCAGCATATAAACCTGCCTTCTAGATTCCTAAGCTTTCTGGGGTGCCCTCACTGTTTATCCTTCATTACCTCTCCTGAACCTCCACTGAGCTTAGGCCCATGACAGCTGAGGAGAGGAAGCTACAAACATCCAGCCCAATACAAATTAAAGGTAAAAACTATTATCACAAGTGGAATTTTCCAGAAGCTGCTAACTTCCAGTGTTTTTTCAATTTTGAATAGGCTTATCTTCAAATCCGTTGCGAATAGCAAAGAAAATGAACTTTTATAGGATTATTCATTGAAGCAAGTCAAAGGAAGATGTGATTAAGACCCATTTCTCACCTTCTGTAGGCTTAACAATGGCCAAAGGTATCTACAAATTAAACACATGGTTAAGCGGTGGAATGTGTGTGTGTGTGTGCTTGCACACAGCTTGTGTTACCTCTTATTCTTTTCACCCTCTGTCCCTGCCGCCCCTGACTTCCTACCCTACACCCACCGCTGCCCCTGACCTTCCTCCTCCCCTTTCTCCTCCTCCTTCCTGCCGCACCCCTTCCTCCAAATAATTTCTTTTTATCTTTTTGTCGAATCGTAAAACACTGACTCTGCAGGATCAGACGAAATTGATTTTGTAATCATGCATTTAACGGAGCTGGTATAGGTAATCACTATCTATACTAGCTATGTGAGGTCCTTAGATTAATTGGGGACTGTATCAGGCAGATTAGCTACTTGCCAAATTTCTCATTTACCTAGATGTTCCTCAGATTGTGCCGCTTAAATAGAATTCCTGTTGGGCCTTAGTCTTTACTTTCTCATACTGCATTAGGGAGGGAAATATTTTAATATCTTTTGCCTTGCTGATAAAGGGTTTTCCTTGTGAAAATGCTTTTTTTAACCTAGAGTCAAGCAGATTATTTAATGTTTACAACTGTGAAGGTTTAGTGATACTTCTGCTTTTTTTTTTTTTTTTTTTTGAGGTACGCGGGCCTCTCACTGCTGTGGCCTCTCCTGTTGCGGAGCACAGGCTCCGGACGCGCAGGCTCAGCGGCCGTGGCTCACGGGCCCAGCCGCACCGCGGCATGTGGGATCTTCCCGGACCGGGGCACGAACCTGTGTCCCCCGCATTGGCAGGCGGACTCTCAACCACTGCGCCACCAGGGAAGCCCACGTCTGCTTTTTAAAAGGAGGAAAGAACCTGAATATTTATTGTGGACTTAGCACAGTCTGGAGATCGGTGATCTTCATATACTATGTCATTTGGCCCTTATCACAACTGTCTGAGGCTGATAGTATTGCTTACTTTTTGCAGATGAGTAAACTGAAGACGAGAGAGGACCAATTGTCAGAGCAAATTCAGGTGCGTCTTTCAAGCTCAGGGTTTACTATCAATGTGAAGGCCTTAGGTTTCTACATCAGCGTTCCTTTCCTTTCAATTCAATCAGTAATTGCGTTGCTTTTTGGAATTATTTTACTTTACAGTGCTTTTTATTTACCTCAGGCTAAGTTTACAAAGACAATTTTTATATATGCATTTATTTACTCAAAACATGTTTATGATATCATATCCATGATATGCCAGGCGCTGTGTTAGATGCTGTGGAATCAAAGTAAATAACTCCATTGCCACATGTAATTCTCCTGCATTCTGGTAAAGCCAGGCGTGTAATCGGATCACCGTGGTGAGGCGCCTGTGCAGACTCTCGCACCAACAGAAAGGCAAATCTTGGCAACATGCAGGAGCATCAGTCCTTGAAGTCCACATCCGTATTGGATTACTGACTTTCTGAGAAGTTCTGAGAGAGCCCCCTGGATACCCCTGGACCTCAGATCTCGGCTCTTTTCCCCCATAATGTGCTTTACAAACTGTTCACTTCCTTTCCCAAAGAAACAACAGCAGTGAGCCAACTTTGTGGCTAGAAGTCAGTCTGTTTCCCTAGCTTTGATTTCCTGTATAACTTCAGGCTGCTCACTTAACCTTTCTTTGCTTTGGTTAATTATTTGCACGATACAGGTAATAGCTACCTTAGGGGCTGCTGTGGGGCTTAATTAATTAAGGTTTATAACATCTTTGAAAATGTAGCATTGAAGCTACTAAGTAAGTGCAGATTATTATCATTATTAGCCTTGTCATCATCATCCTCCATCTATTTCTCGCGTAGCAAAGGGCAGTCTCCAAGAGGTGAATCATGGTGCTTGTCTTCAGGCCTGGCTCCATCTTCTAAGCTTGATTGCTTGATCTGAGCGTCTGACCCTAACTGCAGGCAATTAGAAATAGAGCAATTGAAATAAGTTGTCTGTCTCTGAAAAGACAAACCATCCCCAGCTTCCGCTTCCTTGACTCTGTTTCTGCTGCTAGTTGCCCAAATTTTCTTCTGATTACACAATCATGTCTATGTATATAATACAATATGTAGAAACCCTCCTTAGCAACCTGACCTGGATCCCCTGGGAGTCCTGAGATCTCATCCCTCTAATTGTGTAAAGCAGGGGACTGAGACCGAGGACAGTGAGTCATAGATTCAAACTCAAAGTGTGAATGAGCCCATCTTTGGTTTAGCAGTTGAGGCTGTACCTGTATGCATAAGCCTGTTTGGAAAGCAAAATTACATTAAGCCACATAAACATTATTTTGAATAAGGTTATTTAGTAGCTGATTGCTAAATAGTTATTTGACTTATTTCAATCTGTTGTTTCTAAGAAAATGCTAATTATTACAAAAATTCAGTTATTTTAAATAGTGAAAAAATTTTACTTTTACTGATGCATTTCCTTGTGCCTTTTTTTTTTTTTTTTTTACTGGACAACTCTTACATATTCTTCATGCTCAAATTCTTCCTCATTTAGGAAAATTCCCTATATCACTCTAGCCTGTGATGGATTTCCCTCCCCTGACTATGTGATAGACCTTGTCTACATCATTTATTTAGTAATTATTTGCTGCTCTCTGACAATCTCCCATATTTTTCTTTGACAACTTTTTCAGATGTTTATATCTCCTTCTTTCAATTACTTTACACAGTCCTTGTGGGTGGTAAGAAAGGGGTGTACATCTGTGCATCCTCTGAAATGCCTAAGTTAGATCATTAGAAATGGGACTCAATGACATTTATTTTTTTCTTCACATTTATTTGAGGAAACAGCTCCAGACTTTATATCCAAGAGATTATTTGTCATTCCCACTGACTATTATGTCAAGCCTTCTCTACCCTTGTCCCTTCCTCCTGGGGACATGGCTAGACTACATTTTGTAGCATCTCTTGCAATTAGACTAGGTCATGTGATTGATGTTGGCCAATGCAATATGGTAGACATTATGCCATTGCCTGAAGAGGCCTATATGTATATTTCTCTTGCTCAAATCTCCCTGCTTGCCCGTACTCTCTTTATTCACTAGCAGCCTGAAGAGATAAAACCCTAAGGACCTAGAGAAAGGCAGTGCCATAAGATGAAAAGACGGGTCCCCAAGCTACCACTTAGGGAAGAGTTTCCCAGGAGACTTATGTGACCTGGAAGACCTATGGTGGTCTGTTGCATAAGTGAGAAATAAACTTTCATTTTGATAAATCACAAAACTGGGGGGTCGTGTCCTACAAAAGCCTAGGTTGACTCATAAAAGTAACTTACAATCATCTTGTCCTTACTATATTCAAAACTGAACTCTTGTTTCTTTTTCCCCTTCATTCCCCAAATCCAGTGCTTCAGCAGTCTTATCCAACTTATTCTCAAAGTATATGAGAAAACACATCAGATCTGTCCATATCTCTCCATTTTTCTGTATCACCTCCATGATCTTACATTTCTCGTTATTTCTCATCAGGATTCTATAACTGCTTCTGCTGCTTCCCTTCTTACATTTTCCTTCTCTTCAGTCTACCCGCTACACAGCAACCAAACTCATCTGTTTAGAATACAACTTAGACCATCCACTGCCTTACTTAAAATCCTTCAATAGCTTACCATTGCACCAAAAATAATATCTAACTCCTAACCTTCACCTGCAAGATCCTGCATGTTCTGGCCTCTGCCTAGCTCACCAACCTCATCTCAGGCCACTTTCCAACTACCTACAAAGTCTAGTCACCTGGAACTATTTCAGTTTCTCTAACAATCTAAGTGTTTCTCTCTTCCAGTATCTTCACCCATGCTCTTCACCCATGCAGATTACCTTGTTGTGAAGGTTTTTCTCTTTGTTCCTCACACAGCCAGTTCCTTCCTACCCTTCAGCTCACTATTTCAATATCGCTTCTTCAGACGGGTTTTGTTTGTTAACAATACCTAAGGAAAGTGTCTACCCTTCTATATCTTTTATTGCAGTATTTTGCTTTTTTCCATGTTAGCAATTACCAGAATTTTAAATTTCATATTCATGTAGCACATACAAACCTCAGGTCACAAGTTCAAAAGTGCAAGAATCATAGCTGTATTTTCCATAAATGGATGCAATTTCCTTCTCTATTCTATTTCAAGACGCCGTTCCATTTGTATATTGGTTATGATGTAGGTTCCAGATGCTATAACAAAGAACCAAAAAACAGTGATTAGCATAGCTTTGTTAAACTTAGTGGGTCTTGTGTATTACAATTTTTATTTCTCTCTCCTTTTATAGTCTGGGGATAAGCAGTCCGAGACCGATAAAGCAGTTTTGAAATATCAGGGATTCAAGTTCTTTTTCTGTCGCTCTGCCTTCCTCATGATGAGTCTTCCACACCTGGGTACATGATACATGATGAAATGTAAGTTGGTGTGGTAGGTAAGGGCAGTGCATAGTTGAGGAAAAAACTAGGGGGAAAATAGCTCTGGGGTGCCAATTCCTGTGGCCAGTGGATGCTCTTATATCAACAAGGTCTTTAAAAGTTTCTAAAGGAGGTGAGATTTAGAAGGAGATAGACATTTTGGTATAAGATGTAGAAAAGGATGAAGAAAAGGAGAGGTTAAGTAAGTATAATGACAGTGATAAAAAATCCATACTTTGCTTTTCTCCCTCCCAGTTTTGATATATGGTAAAAAAACTAAAAATGCTATAGTAATAAGTACATGTAATATATTAAGAAACTATATTAATATAGTAATAGGTAATAAGTATAAAACAGTAAAAAGTACCTAATTACAACAGAAATGAAATTAGATGTGATTACAAATACATGAAACCGAGTCCAGGCTCACACTGCTCGCTGCACGACAAGCCAATAAATTGAGACAAGCTGTTGGGACAAGGAATAGAAACTTTATTTGAAAAGCCAACAGACCAAGAAGATGGTGGACTAGTGTCCCAAAGAACATCCCTGTATTAGAATTCAGCCTTCTTTTATATTAAAAAGGGAGGAAGTAAAGTCAAACATTTCCTGGTTCCGGTCAGCCTCCAGAGGGGATGCGTTAATTTTTTCCTTCCTGCAGTCATTCACAGGTGGGCCTGGTCAGGATGTTTCCTGTGAGCTAAACAAAGATATTTTAGTTTAACACTCATTACCTGCAAGGAAGGGTTCCCAGAGATGGGTCATTATGTATAATTTAAGCTTATAGGCAGCATCACTTTAGTGATCAACTTGGAATAAAATACAAAGGTTCTTCCCTATTACAAAATGATGAAAAATCAGGAATATACGTGGAATACGGAAAGAATCATTTTACAGAAGGAATGATTCTGAGCAACAAAGAATAACTTAGCCTGGAAAAAGGACTGGACTTAAAAAATCAACAGGGCTTCCCTGGTGGCACAGTGGTTGAGAGTCTGCCTGCCGATGCAGAGGACACGGGTTCGTGGCCCGGTCCGGGAAGATCCCACATGCCGTGGAGCGGCTGGGCCCGTGAGCCATGGCCGCTGAGCCTGCGCGTCTGGAGCCTGTGCTCCGCAACGGGAGAGGCCACAGCAACGAGAGGCCCGCGTACCGCAAAAAAAAAAAAAAAAAAAAAAGAAATCAACAATTTTTTTCTGCCAAAGACAGACAAAGGTTGTGGCTGAAAGTCAGGTTTTAAGTATCTGGCTAAAAGATTAGCATCAAAGTCACAGATCTAATATTAATTGAAGAAAAGGCTTGGAGTTTGTTTGAGAATTTGAAGTCTTTGTTGATAGTGCTGTGGTGGAAACTTTCATCACAAAAGTTACATAAATTCAAGGAGAGTGAGTTTGAATCCACACAATTGGCAAGATACCACATCTCTCAAGTTTTGTTTTTGTTTTATTTTCTGTGCTGTATTATCTCTACTTAGCCACAAAGAGCTCTCCATCCCTATCACTTAAAGATCATTTCAACCACTGCTCTGTTTGGCCACCATTCTCTTTCTCTCTACAGCAATGGTGAAGTAGACACCTTTCCCTTGGTTAAGAGAAATCCATGGTTTGTTGTGTTTGCCAAGAACAAAAATGTTGGAAATCCAGATTAGCAGAGCTGTCACCATTGACACTTTTCACATCAACCACATCCGAAGGGCCAGGATATCTCTCTGTTGGTGATCACATCAGTTCTTCCCAGGTCAGTGCCACCAGTCTCCAAACCCAAAGACAAAGCCATCGTGTGCTAAGGTAACAGATGTGATATGCCAACTTAGATTCAACAGAACAGTTTTAATGTTCACATTAAATTAATGTCATAAATTTGAATTTTTATTGCATTTTAGTGTTTAAAATAGACTTTTAAAGTTTAATTTGGCTTTATTATGATAAAATTGTATAAATGTAAAAGAGTCTATACTTAGTTTATGGTTAGTACGATATGATTCACATATGGGTATTCCCAGACTTTCCCAGCAAACTATTTGCTCACTTAACTTACTTCTGTTCCCTACTCTCCCCCACGCTCCAGAGGAGGGTCTGCTTTTGAGCAGATAAATGGAAAAGACAATACCATGGTGGTGAAGCCTAGCAGACTTGGCCCATCAATCATAATGAACTACTGCGTGCAGAATTTAGTTACTTTATCTCCTGTCAGGGCATACTTCAGTCTGTTCCTTAAGAAAATTTTGAGGGGGAGACATTCTCTCACCTGGGGGGACTGGTGGATGGACAGAGAGCAAGCCCACTGGTCAGCTTGTCCAGCATCCAATACCCTGGGGCTACTACCTGCTTCAGGTGCCCCTTGGGACTACAAACTGTGGCTCTATAGGGGCAAAATGAATGTGAGAAGTTTTATAGCTTTGGAGAATTCATCAGAGGGAAAATAATCTACCTAGTGTTTTCAAAAATAGACAAAAGGTCTATTTTAGAGAAAGTTACACAGTAGACAATATGTCAGCATGGAGGAAAGAAGTATAGTGGGTTTAAAAGCTTTCAAGTGTTAATATTTCATACGGAAGAGCTTAAAGCCATCTTATTCTCTCTGGACTTAAGGACAAGAGGAGCCTCTGTTGTTGGACAGAAAGGCTTCTTTAGTTTGATACGACTGGAGCATCAGGCATTTATGATGAGAGCCCAGGGAGGAGGCTAAGAGTTAGTGAGGAAGCCAGGTCAGGAGGGACCAATACTCAATCCTGAGTAGCCGTACAGTTTTTGCTAAATCTCGGTGTGACAGTTTGTGTGAATGGAATATCCAGTAAGTATCTTTCACTCAATATTTATTTATAATCTCTTGAGTTTCCTTTTTAAGTTTTCTCCATTATTCCCATGCTTTATGCTCATTTTTTTTTCTAAAAAATAAAACTAAATTTTGTCAGAGGAAGGATTTCATTTTCTTGCCAATAAAAAGAAAAATCTTGAACCTTCTAGTACAATTTCATTAATAGTGAACTATAGAATAATATGTTAATTTTCATCTAGTTTTTTTTAATGTACAAAGACCAAATTGCTAATTGAAAGTTCCTAAGCATGCAAAACTTAAATACCAAGATTATTAGTTTATTAATAGAATAAACCTTGTAGTAATTTTCAGATCTCAGAGTCATTTATTACCTTCTACCACAAAGGGCTAAATATAGAATTTCCTTACTCCTATAGGAAAAATGGATAAATGATTCAGACCACACATGAAGAATAGTTTTGCTGTGGTTTTTTAGGTATATTCCCACATTTAATGATAAAAACAGAAAGTAATTTAAGAACATTTTCCATGTGTATTCCAAGTGGAAGATACCGTGTCCTCTATACAAAAGAGCCAGCAGTTACTAATTCTGAAGTGGGCAGTTAATTCATATCTATGTGTACAAAAGCTCATGGGTGTCCGGGAACACAAACACACACTCAGTGAGCCTACCAGAAATTTTACATTGTTTTTATTTGTGCAGTTTTTCAAATGCAGTATATTCCCCTAGGAAGAACTGCTTTCCCCATGGTTTCTGCGTACAAATTGGATCAAGGCAGCCATTTGATTCCACTCAAAGGACACACACACACACACACACACACACACACACAAAATGACCAAACAACACAGGTGCATAAAATCATGTGAATTCTCCAGCACTGTTTGACACATAAGAAAAAGCTCTGAAGTACATATTACATCAGCATTTTCCCAATACTGCAAATGCAATTCACCAAGTGAGACGTATCTAGAAAGGATTGGATGTGTCTGGAGAGAGGCAGGCGGTTGTTTCTTATGAGTTGCTATCAGTTCTCTCTCTGTTCTGAAAAATGAAGATTATTTCTCAGGCCCATTAGATGTACATATCTTGACTATGAATTCAGTTGCTGTTTCCAAAACAATTCGCTTTTTGAGGGGAGACAAGAACTTCAATTTTCTCACCCTCTTTTCCATTCCACCCCACTCCACTATTATGACCACTAGTAAATGAAGCCAGACAGTGAAGATGTTTTGAAAGTGTTCCATCTTTGACAAGGTAAAATAAAATATTACATGATTATGTATCACAAATGAGATTTTGATTGTGGCCACACAACTCAAAATGGTTCTGTTTTCGCTCTTCGTCTCTTATTTGTATTGCTCTCCAAGGCACAAATAAGAGAGTGAAAAGAACAAACAGCTTTCCAGGAGGATTTTTCTAAGAATTTCAACCAAAGATCTAAAAGATAATAGCAGAAATCAGATTCAAAAGAAACAAAAAAGGGAGAGATCATAGAATGTTCTGGAAAAACAATTGAAGACTGTGGTCATCTACAGGCTACACCAAAGATTGGGTAGGAAGCTGAGAAGTAGCTCACATTGTTCAAGGGAGCAAATAAAATTTTGTAAACAGGTGTCATTCATTGGGAATTTTAGGAAGCTCTAGGACTGATTGAGATGGTTTAGGCATTAGATCACTTTTCCATGAAATGATTCTAGCAGCTTTCAAGATGTGAGAGATGATATATTATTGTTGTATAGAAGCAAACTCTGATTTATTGAGGAGAGTATAGGTTAGGAAAGTGACCACCCATGCTTTCTTTTTTATCTTCTTTTCCAGATGTATTTTGCGTTTGTATTCTGTTGCTCTAATGAACTGGAGTATAATTTTGCAAATTTTTGCCCCCATGATAACATACGATGTTTATATAAACCCTAAAGCACCTTTTAGACCTTAAATGACAAATTTGCATCAAAATCTAGTTAGGAAGGAATAGTCATTGTTAGTAAATAATAATTCATTGAATTCATCTAGGAGAGTGTTTTGTTTTTATGGGTCTTCCCTGATTATTAGTATAGAAAACTTTAAAAAATTTTATTGAAGTGTAGTTGATTTACAACGTTGTGTTAATTTCTTCTGTACAGTAAAGTGACTCATAGATATATACATTCTTTTTCATATTCTTTTCCATTATGGTTTTATCACAGGATATTGAATATAGTTCCCTGTGCTACTATAGAAAATTTTATTTTCAATCTATGAGGCAGAAAGGTAAACAGTCATAAACAAATTAAATAAGTTCAAATAAGGCCAAGATGGAACTGAAGTTTGGTCAGTTTAATTTTTGGCTACTCTTCAATTTAGTTTAAACCACAGTTATCACTGATCCGTTCAGTTGCATAACTCATTCTACTGAAGAATGTTCGTCTCTCCCATGCCACACAAGTAGAGCTGGCTGGATTTTCCCAGAAATGGGGATGCTAAGGAGAGTAACATGGGCAGGGTCAAGGTCTAGGATAAAACACTTCTACCATGAAATATGCCACGAGAACAAAGGTGGAAACCTTCTGATCTGTTCCACAGAATTATTCTTCTTAAAATGTAATTAGCATATGATTTTATTGACTGTGTACTTGAGATTAAAACTGCAGATACATATTATCCTATATGAAAAAGAAGTGCGTCTTATTTTGGTCAACTTGATAATGTATCCCTAATGTTCTAGAAAAACTCTTTGGAATCCTGGTGCCTGGAAATGAGAAACATACCTAAGCTCTAAATTTCACATATACTTAGAACATTCAGGGTAGAAGAGATCAGTTTCATTTGAAATTCTTTCTCAATTTAGTTGACAGCACTGGGGTATCATTTGACTTGCATGTTCTCAGCATATATTGGGCAGTTACTGGGCTAAATGAGGTGAAGGAGGAGTTCATGGTAAAACATCCCTGCCCTTGAGCAATGTATAAACATGTGTATTCTTAGAAGCTTTGTTAACGTAGGACAATGTGCTGGTACATTTGTAACTCACTCAAATATTCTAGCAAACAAGATGTCACAAAGTTATATAGTATTCTCATGGCACAAAAATGTAAACATTTATGATGTGTTGTTTTATGTTTTCAATGGATTGTTCCATAATAATTGCTGTGTGTGGGTAGCTGTGGTGAATTAGCATTGAACAGAGGGTAAGACATTTTCCTCTTCCTCCCATCCCGATAAGCTAACTCCACCTTGCTACCCAGGCTGGTCTGCAAGGTTTATTCCCACAAGACTTTTCCCTTGACAAATTCGCACTTGCTGTCTTTGATTTTAAGCTCCAACAATCACCTGAGACATATTGTTTCACTTCTGTATCCTGCTTAAGTGCCTGTCTCATAGTAAACTCCCAATAAACAGTCACAGAAAGGAGAGAGGAGGAGAAAAGGATGAAAGGAAGAAAGGGAGGGAGGGTTCTATGTTCTGTGTACATTGTGGTCACACTGAATACTGTGTGTAGCTCAAATAGTCATAGATCTCTCCCTGTGTTGTTGGTTGACATGTCCTGTTCTTAAGGTGACTAGAACAAACAACCTGCAACTAGGGAGCCAGTCATCATTTCAAAGATCAGATTCCAACAAATATCTACCTGTCTGATTTGCTGTTGCATGCTCCATAAAATTTGGTGTTCAGAGCATTTGAACTTTACTACCTCAGGCCACTTTTTAATAATTTTTCTTTAAAAGGAGTACATCTGGGCTTCCCTGGTGGCACAGTGGTTGAGAGTCCGCCTGCCGATGCAGGGGACATGGGTTCGTGGCCCGGTCCGGGAAGATTCCACATGCCGCGGAGTGGCTGGGCCCGTGAGCCATGGCCGCTGAGCCTGCGCATCCGGAGCCTGTGCTCCGCAATGGGAGAGACCACAACAGTGAGAGGCCCGCGTACCGCAAAAAAAAAAAAAAAAAAAAAGAGTACATCTTTTTTGACTACTGAACACTAGGTAACTGCGTAATTTCAGTGTTCAGGGTGGTTTCAAGCTTAGATCCTAGATTGATTGAGAACGATGCTTATATCATGTTTCTGTGACATAGATGTACGCCCGTAAAGGCAGTCCCACCAACTGGAAGGAAATAAGGAAAAGAATCTAGTTATGAAAAAATTAGGTGATTGAGGAGGGGAGGGAATCTAAGACATGAGCAACTCACTCTCTACTCTCTTCCTGCACCTACTGCGGGTCTGTTTGCAGGGGACCTGCCCATCTTATTCCTACCACAGGAAGCCCACCTACACATCTGGCGCTGACAAGGTGAGTAGAGTACTCAGGGCTCTGTGAGTTATGCACTACATAAGCGTGGGCCCTCTACTCACTGTGGAAGTTTTTTGTTTTAATTTTTATTAGAGTATAGTTGATTTACAATGTTGTGTTGGTTTCAGGTGTACAGCAAAGTGAATCAGTTATACATACACATATATCCACTCTTTTTTAGACTCTTTTCCTATATAGGCCATTACAGAGTATTGAGTGGAGTTCCCTAAAAAACTAAAAATAGAGCTACCGTATGATCCAGCAATCCCGCTCCTGGGCATATATCTGGAGAAAACTATAATTCGAAAAGATACATGCATCCCAATGTTCATTGCAGCACTATTTACAATAGCCAGGACATGGAAGCAACCTAAATGTCCATCAACAGAGGAATGGATAAAGAAGATGTGGTACATATATACCATGGAATATTACTCAGTGATAAAAAGAACAGAAATAATGCTATTTGCAACAACATGAATGGACCTAGAGATTGTCATAGTGAGTGAAGTAAGTCAGACAGAGAAAGACTGTGGAAGTTTTGATTGGCTCAGGCTCCATTCGTCATGTTGCTGGGGAAGATCAGCTGGCTGTCCGCTGAGTGGTCTCTTAGGCCAGCATTTCCGGTAGTGAATTCTCCTTTGCTAGGCAACCGGTCCTCAAACTTTTAATATCAGAAAAGTTATCTTGCTAATATTTCATAGTTTAGTGGACTCAGGAGATATGGACAAATGCTCACACAACTTCCAAGACAAGTTTTAAAATATTACCAATTATTAAATACAGCAAGTAATGTGACTATCACATGGACCCAAGGACCAAGATATATGCTGTGACACGATGGCACATTCTGTCCCTGAAGTCAAAACACATATAAAGCCAAATTTGTTATCAGAATTGTGCTTAATTAACATGGGATCAGAAAGTAGCAAATTAGCTATATGACTCAAGGGGCTAATACCTTCCAACTAGTAATATTAGATATATCTGTTTCCACAGTGTTACATATATAGTTGGATGGAGGAATGAATAGACAGACAGATAAACACATATACATAGATAGATATAGATACACACATTCATATGTATTATACACATAAGTATATATTATATATACACATACATTCACATGTGGATAGATAGATATAGATGTAGATATAGACATAGATATAGATGATCTAGATATAGATAATAGATATGTAGAGATAGATATATCTCCATAGGATCAGAACATGGAATCGAATCTATGGGCCAAATAACTTGTCTTCATTTGGGTAGAGATTGGAAAAGTACTAGCAGTCAGTAGCACACTTAAACTTGGGAAAGAGGAGGACTGACTTTTGCCCTGAGCCCTCAATTTAAAAGGCCCCATTCTGAACTTCATATCTATATTCATTGGGCTTGGAGTCTGTGAAGCCATCTGGAGTTCATGTCCACCCAACGTTCGAGACAGTGCTCCAGGTATTAAAAACTCCCAACTTCCCTGCCTAATTGTCCCTGAGCCTACTTCCAGGTCTCGCAAGGGCCTCTTGCCTAGGTCTGTCCTCCTGAGGGTGGTCTCTGCCACTGTTACACACAGCACTAGATCCCAAAGAAGTCAAGGGGTGAACAGAGCTTAGAGAGTGTGGACTGAGACACGCACGCCGGTGTGCATGAGGCCTCTTTTGGTGCAATTGGAGCAAATTTGGAAATAGAAGGGGTCAGGGTGGTGGTCCTGTCATAGGTTCAGGACTGGGGAGGAGAAGCTAGATCTCCCTGCCCTGCCAAGTTGCAGCTTGGAGTCCTAGGGGTACCAGAATTATAAATTCAAACCTACCCTGGAGGTCCTTATGAAGGTGTATTTTGTCAAGATAGAAGGTAGAAAATATTTAATCTAATAGCGTGTTAACCTGATTTATCTTGCCCAGAGTCCTGCAGATTCCATCCTGTTTTTGAACCTTAACCCCCTTTTCCTTCATTTCTAACCATTTTTCTCAGATATATTAATATCTAGTTTTTTTCTTAGATATATGAATATCTAATTTTTCTTGTCCATTTTATTCAGTGCTGCATCTCCAGTGTCTAGAACAGTGTCTGACACATGATAGATGCTCAGTAAATATTGATTAAATTAATGAATAAATGCTAATATAATAAATCCAGTTTAAGTCTAAACATAATTATATCATGTCAGGGAGACTTGGTTATTATGATGGAATTATAGTTCAACTTGTATGGTGGAAAGTTATTCATAACATTAGCATTTTACAAACAGATGTAAGATGTTAGGTGTCATATTGATCTTTTCCCAGGTTAATTTGAAATTGTCTTTTCTTCTTTTTTTCCTTTTCTTTTCTTTTTTTTTTTTTATGAGAGAGATTTTTTTCCCTTAAGGTTGATAAGTTTGAAGGAGAGCTTATGAGAAGTTAGGTGAAAACTGAGGGTAGGAGAGAAATTCCTCGTCTCCCCCAAATAAAGTAAATTATGCCTTAAAAGATCAGAGTCAGGGACGTTCTGGATGCTTCTTCCAGCAGCTTCCTGGGTAAAATGTCAGGTAAGCAAAAAAAAAAAAACAAAAAGGCTATTCTGAAGAAGCAGTGCCTCATTGGACAATCTGAATGATTAGTAGAGTATAACGAGATCTTGGAAGTAGAGACAGAGATATAATACATGAGGAATTGAGAAACAATATTTGTATCAGTTACCTAAGGCCAGTTAGATAACAGGGAGATTATCTGAACAAAATAATATCTTTAAATGGACAGAATAATATTTATCTCCCTTTCTGTTATAAGCCATTGTGTCTCCTTTATTTTTTTTAACATCTTTATTGGAGTATAATTGCTTTACAATGGTGTGTTAGTTTCTGCTTTATAACAAAGTGAATCAGCTATACATATACATATGTTCCCATATCTCTTCCCTCTTGCGTCTCCCTCCCTCCGTCCCTATCCCACCCCTCTAGGTGGTCACAAAGCACGGAACTGATCTCCCTGTGCTATGCGGCTGCTTCCCATTAGCTATCTATTTTACATTTGGTAGTGTATAATGTCCATGCCACTCTCTCACAACTTACCCTTCCCCCTCCCCATATCCTCAAGTCCATTCTCTACGTCTGTGTCTTTATTCCTGTCTGTCTCCTTTAAATGTTACTTGGCATTGGTGTGGGAAAGAGCCTAGTAGATGAAGAAGAGCCACAGAGTTATGGTCTTGTGTAACTTCTTACCAGTCCCTTTAAATATTTCTTATGTGACGTGGTGTTTCAACTCATCCTAGACTTTGTCAATGGGTACATTATAAATCTCCTTTTACCCATTAAGATATTAAACGTGCTCTAGATCAATCTAAGTATAAATAGTACATGACAATCTTATCTGAAGCATGGAATCAAGATTGTATTTGTTCTTTAATTAAATTTGGTCAAAGAGCTAGGGTCAGGCATCCACTCAAATATGAAAAATCATTCAAGAATCAAAGCTGTCAAAATATCAAATGACTATGAGATTCATCCATCCTTATTGTTGTGTGAAACAATAGTTCATTCATTCTTATTCAACTGTGAGAATATATTATAATTTATGTATCCATTCTACTGTAAATGGACATTTGATATTTTCAACTTAAGGCTATTATAAATGGGACTGTTATGGATATTCTTAAGCATGCCTTTTAGTGCACATATGTACACATTTAGATTTGGTATATGCTTAGGAAGGAGTATAATTTCTGGGTCATAGGGTGAGTTTATGTTTATTTTTACTAGATAATACCAAAAAATATTCCAAAACATTTGTAGCAATATTTACTCCCACAAAAACTATATGAGGATGAAAGAAGCCAGACACAATAGAGTACATACTGTATGACTTCATTTTATATAAAATTCAAAACCAGGCAAAACTAACTGATGTTGGCAGATAGTGGATAGTGGTTATCTCCAGGAATGAATTGAAGGGGAAAGAAACTGAAGGGAGTTTCTTGGATGCTATTAATGATCTATTTCTTGGTAATTAAAATGGAGAGTTCATTACAACTGCATCAAAAAGAATAAAATACTTAGGGATAAATTTAGCCACGGAGGTGAAAGACCTGTACACTAAAGACTATAAGACATTGATGAAAAAAATTGAAGAGACAAATAAGTGGAAAAATATTTCATGTTCATGAATTAGAAGAATTAGTATTGGTAAAATGGTCCATACCACCGAAAGCAATCTACAGGTTCAATGCAATCCCTTTCAAAATATCAATGGCGTTTTTCACAGAAATTGAGAAATAATCCTAAAATTTGTATGGAACCACAAAAGACCCCAAATAGCCAAAGCAGTCTTGAGAAAGAACAAAGCTGGTAGCATCATGCTCTCTGATTTCAAACTCTACTACAAAGCTAGAGTAATCAAGCCAATTTTGTTTATGCTTTTTGGCATAAAAGCAGACACATAGATCAATGGATTAGAATAAAGAGCCCCAAACTCAACCCATGCATATATGGGCAATTAATTTATGACAAAGGAGGCAAGAATACACAACAGGGAAAGGACAGAATCTTCAATAAAGGGTGCTGGGAAAACTGAACAGCCACACGCAAAAGAATGAAACTGGACCGTTAATTTACACTATACACAAAAATCAACTCAAAATAGATTAAGAGCTTGGACATAAGACTTGAAGCCACTAAATTCCTATTTAGGCAGTAAGCTCCTTGACAGCTGTGTTAATGATGATTTTTTTTCTTAATTTGACACCAAAAGCAAAGGCAACAAAAACAAAAATAAACAATTGGTACTACATCAAACTAAAAAGCCTCTGCAGAGCAAATGATACCATCAATAAAATGAAAAGGCAGCCTGTGGGATGGGAGAAAATATTTGCAAAACATATATCTTATAAGGGGTTAATATCCAAAATATATAAGGAACTCATACAACTCAATAAGAGAAAAACCAGCAATCTGAGTAAAAAATGGGAAAAGGAACTAAATAGACATTTTTTCCAAAAGAAGATGTATAAAGTTACCAACAGAAACATGAAAAAGTGCACAATATCACTAATCATCAAGGAAATAAAAATCAAAACCACAATGAAATATCACCTCACACCTGTTAGAGTGGCTATTATTAGAAAGACAAGAAAAAACAACTGTTGGCCAGGATGTGGAGAAAAGGAACCCTTGTGCACATTTGATGGGAATGTAAATTGGTGCAGCCACTGTGGAAAAAAGTATGGAGATTCCTCAAAAAAATAAAAAATTAGAACTACCATATGATCCAGCAATTCCACGTCTGCGTATTTATCTTAAGGAAACAAAAACACTAATTCAAAAAGATATCTGCATCTTTTTGCAGCATTATTTACAATAGCCAAGACAAGTAAACCACCTAAGCATCCATCAATGGATAAATGAATAAAGAAAATGCATCTTATATATAAATATAATGGAATATTCATTATAATGAATTATATTCATCAGTGAAATATAATGATATATATGTATATATATAATATTCCACCATATTTATGATCCATCATGTATATATGATGGAACATTATTCAGCCATTGAAAATAAGGAAATCCTGGCATGTGCCACAACATGGATGAAACTTGAGGGCATTATGCTAAGTGAAGTAAGTCAGAGAGAGAAAGACAAATAGTGTGTGATCTCACTTATATGTGGATTCTTAAAACAAAACAAAGCAAAACAAAACTGAAGTCATAGGTACAGAGAACAGATTAGTGTTTGCTGCAGGCAGGGAGTGGGTGGTGGGCAAAATGGGTGAAGAGGATCAAAATATACTTAAGCAACAAGGATTTACTGTACAGCACAGGGAATTATATTCAATATCTTGTAATGGAATATAATCAGAAGAAATAACTGAATCACTGTGCTGTACTCCTGAAACTAACACAATATTGTAAATCAACTCTACTTCAATAAAGAAGTACAGGGCTTCCCTGGTGGCGCAGTGGTTGAGAGTCCGCCTGCCGATGCAGGAGATACGGGTTCGTGCCCTGGTCCGGGAAGATCCCACATGCCGCGGAGCGGCTGGGCCCGTGAGCCATGGCCGCTGAGCCTGCGCGTCCGCAGCCTGTGCTCTGCAACGGGAGAAGCCACAACAGTGAGAGGCCACGTACCACAAAAAAAAAAAAAAAAAAAAGTACAAACTTCCAGTTATAAAATAAATGTCATGGAGATGTAATGTACAGCATGGTGACTATAGTTAATAACACTATAGTGCATATTTTAAAGTTGCTAGGAGAGTAGATCTTAAAAGTTCTCATCAGAAGAAAATAAAATTGTAACTATGTGAGGTGATGGATGTTAACTAGACTTTGTGGTGATCATTTCACAATATATACAAGTATTGAATCATATTGTACACCTGAAACTAATATAATATTATATGTCAATTATACCTCAATAATTTTTTAAAATAAATCAAGTAGACAGATGATCCTTAGGAACAAAAAAAAGTTCATATTTTGAACATTCATCAAGCTGTACACTTATGATTTGTGAAATTTTTGTATGTTTTTATAAACTCGGTAAAAGGTTCTTTAAAAATATATCTATTAAATAAGCTGCTTTGCTTATTTAAGGAATGAGGAAACTAATCCTCATTTTAAGCATTGGTTAGACAAATAGTTGGTAGGAAATTTAAACATTTTACAGAAGATTGGATGAAGTGACTTTTGGTTATGTAATATTTTGACTCTTAGGTTATGTAATTTTCTGATGCTTTTGGTTATGTAATATTTTGACTCTTAGGTTATGTAATTTTCTGATGCTAGGCTAAAATTTCCAGTATCTTCAATCATTCTTCAGATAACTTGGTTTCATGTCCATCCACCATCATGACCAATTTCTTCTGAAGGCAAATGGTTCTCCAAGAACAGATCCATCAGCTTTTTTGTTCTAATTGCCACATATTATCCTCAGATTTTATGAAGTTTCACTGAAGTGTTTTGGTACTTTTGCTGTGGGTCTTTGTCAGACAGTCCCCAGTAGCAGAAACTGGAGCCCATTCACCCTTCATGTTGCCCACTTCTCTCCCTCATTTTCCAAGCTGTGCCCACTGTTCAGTGTTTTGGGGCTGCTGTTGACATGTTGTTTTCTATTTCAGTCCTTTTGGTTCTGGGCATGTGAAGGGAATACTAACAAATACTAAAAAGAAAAGAAGGGAATACTAACAAATACTAAAAACTAAAGGCAGGCAGAAAAAGAAAGTCCTTTCTTACAAAGGGAAGCTAGAAGTAATTTGATGGAGGAGGTCACAGCAGAGAATCCAAAGCATGGGATTCATGAGATAAAGTGACTCTCAGTGAGAACAAAGCGTGACAGAGGAAACTCAGTCCTCAAGAGGTCCTGGTAAACTATAAATATGGAGCACAACTAAATTTTAAAATCTTGCTTGGAAGCTACTAAGAAAAATTAAAATATAGACAGTCTATATTAAAAACAAACAAACAAAAAAAGAGTTTAGGAAGCTTCCTGAAGATTTATTCACAGAAAAAAAGCAATTTATCCCTTTATGTTCAGGTTGGGGTTTAAAAGATGCCATCCATTTCACTAGGTGCCACTGAATACCTGGAATACAGTTCCTATTTATACATATGTTTGACTATTCCTGTCTTGCCTTCTATGAGGCCTTCCTATATCCGTAGTTACCTATTTTTTGTGTGCCTTAAATGGATTTCTGTCACTTGGAACCAAAAGAATACTAGTACTCAAATTGGCAAATATTTAAAGAAAAACAGAACTTTGGAGAAAATATGGAACTAACTCGTGAGGGCTGGGAGCAGTATTTCCCCATTCTAGGATCAGAATGAAAAACAATTAATTTTTGGTAACGATTACCTGATTTCTCTCTTGGGATTGGATAGTATGCTCTTTGAGGCTGAAAGTTAAAGAATTTTGTGGGAAATTATTAGATTATCAGAGTTACTGAATATTTCTCATGGCCTCCATAGACATATTTCAAGAGGGCAAGAAGTTCCTGTCCAAGGTTACTTTGCTGAAAAATAGAATCGGAAATAACAGGGTAAGTATAAAACTTTGTTATAAGGAAGATCTTAAAGTGCTTAAGATCAGATCATCATTGGCTTTCTGAGCTGCAATATTAGTATAGTGTTTTTTTTAATAGACTCTGCTTCTGATGCTAAAGATAACACAGGGTTACAGTTTAAAATATAAATACACAGAAAAAGAGGAGGTGAATCAGAGAACCCTAATTTCATAGTCTCTCGCTATCAAAGCACCTTTTGATAATTGCTATAATATGTAGTTCTGGTTGGGAATTAACCTTGGCATTGGATCATTCTAGAACTGTGCTGTCCAATATGGTAGCCATTAGCCACATGTGGCCATGTAAATTTAAATGAATTAAAATTAAATAAAATTTTAAAATTTAGTTCCTCATTGGTTCTAACCACTTATCGAGTGCTCAGTAGCTATATGTGCCTAGTGCCTACTATATTGGATAGCACAAAATAAGAAATTTCCATCATTGCAGGACATTTTATAGGATAGCTCTGATCTAAAATAAATTCATATATGGGAAAAAATATCTAGCTGCCCCAAGTCAGCCTACTGTGTTTTATTTATGCTCCAAGGCTGATAACTTTAAGTAAATATTAGGAAACTGGACAGTGTCTCGAGTTTGTAGTTCAGTCCATATTAGACGATATGATTTCCTATAGTGCTAATTAGTAAAGAGTGTCTACAATAGTGATATTGAGCAACAGCCACTTAAATTCTTAGGGTAACTGTATGATCAAAAAGATTCTTAGGGCTGAAAAAAAGATGACTGCATTTCTCAGCATCTTAGGCAGTTCACAGTCACCAAAATGACCACCAAGAGAATTAAACAGGTAGGGGACAACCCGAGGATTCCACAATGCCTTTTTCATGGATGGTCCTGAAAACCACAGGGGAAATATTTCCAGGAGTCTGATCTTGGGGTCCATATTGACCATTTATGAGGCTTAGTTAATCGTTAAAGAAGTAAGTCACTCACCCAATGTCCATCTTGCTACCACCATCTATAAGTGTACAAGGTATGGTGTGCTCCTCTCTCTAATTTTTCAAATGGGAATTTTCACTGCTGCCCTCTTCCCCTTCCCACCCCACACACCATTGTATACTGGGCTGTATTTGGGGAGGATGTTAAGTCCATATATTTTATGCATCTCAAGAGCCATATTTGAATCTGACTGAGCCAGCTAGAGAAGGAATCCTGAGTTTCTGAACTTATAATGATCATATCACTTATGGAACATTAACAGGATGTAATCTCTAGTTGTCTTATTTTGAGTTGGGTTGAATGGACTTGAGGTTCTGTGTGGAACAGGTGAATTAGGTCAAGCAAGGGCTCATTAGGAATTTTGTATGCAAATGAAGAAATGCATGTGTTAGAGCAGCCATAACTTTTTAGTTGTGAATAATTCCAAATCTGGTAGAATATCTCTCCACAATCTGACATGCTATTGGTTTTTTACAGCATGACCGCTCTTGGCTCCAGTAGACTGGCCAAACTGTCACTTATCCTAAGGCTTTTCCCAGACTCTACCCTGTAGCCAGAGTTGATCAGTCTAAAGATGAGCACCAGACCTAGGCGTGATAAAATGAAGTAGAAAAGTGGAGAATGGGATCATGAAAATCTTTCAGAAAAAAAGAAACTAAGATTAGGAAACCCAAGTCTAGTCATAACTCTGTCAGTTTATTCAGCCTGGGACAAGTCACTTTATTTCTCTGGACCTAAGTTTCTTCATGTGTAAAAAGAAGTGTTTGGTACTAAAATATCGTTATCTCCTCGTGTATTTTCTATGGAATGTTAATGACCATTATGCAAGGGAAAAATTGTGTTTGTCAGATCTGCATTTACTGAAGCTTCTTTGCAGTAGGACTTCTCAAAACATTTAATAAATTAATGTGCACTGTGAATCTTCTAGAAAGATCCAAATGTGCAATATTTCTTTAATTTCTTTAATATCAGATCATTTTCTTCCCAAGGAGCCTTTCACAAAGCCATGTTTCCATGGAACATATTCTGAGAAATGTAGGGTAAGATCACTGACCCTTTGCTGCTCCAAGATCCCATGGATTTCATGGTCCCAACTTTTTTTTTTCTAATTTTTATTGGAGTATAGTTGATTTACAATGTTGTGTTAGTTTCAAGTGTACAGCAAAGTGACTCAGTTATGCATATATCCACTCTTTTTTTTTTTTTTTTAGGTTCTTTTCCCAACTTTCACTGGCTTGTGGCACAGCCCACTGGGGAAGAGAGCATTTAATGTTGGGTCTACATAGTTTGAAATCAGCCCCTCACTTCAGTGAGAAATCTTGTGAGGCACCCAGATGTGTTGCTCGCATAGTGCCAAACAGGCAGCTTGACTGGATTTTTGTTCAGATCAGGCGAGCCTGTTGGCACGGAGTAGACAGAGTATGCATTCCTGGCCGCCTTTTCCATTAGCCACGCAGCAGCTGCAGCCCATGGCTGAACTGTTCTGCGTCTTAACTGGGCATGTGTCCAGTAGCACTGAAGAATATAGACAGGGAAGAGAGGGGTGATGGATTCCCTTTTAGGATCTGAAGGACAGCAGGCTACTACCTCTCCTAAACTAAAGCAATCCTAGAGCACTTACCCAAGGGTTCCAACATTTGAAGATATTTGAAAGGTCATCTCACCTGGCTACTCAGTGGATACCTTACTTCTTTTTTGTCACACTGTATTGGATATTTTCATTAAGGAAACACACTAACTACAAAACAAACTAGTGTACCCATAGAGGTCTAATAGGCAGAAAATGCTCCTTAATTGGGGGTTAAAATGTGACTCCCTACAGATTTCATCTGTTGGTTTGTTCTACCTTCTAGGCTCATTCAGAATGAGCCTAAACCTGTCTGATGTGACAGACTTGAAAATCAGAAGGTGGGTCACCTTGTAGTTCTGAAGATTAGATGAAATGCCAGTGAAACTGCTTTGAAACTGTCCAATGACGTGACAGGCAAATATAGAGTATTATGTTGAGCATGTGTCATACCCCCCTTGTACTGTCTTCTCTCAAAGATGGGGTACACAGTTTTTGCCTAGGTCACAGGATATCTGTATATACAGCTAAAAGAATATCCATATAGCTAATTATGCAATATATGAAACATAGTGCTTTTGTTAGCATATGAGTAAGTAAATATTATGATTGACATTGAGAAAGATAGAAATCCCCAGATATATATGCAGCAGCTGTAGTAAGATCATACACTGGCAGTGAATCATTGTCTGAAGGTGACGCATATAATAAACTGTGTAATGGTCAGTGGGTGAAGCAGTCAGAGGAGGGGCCTAGCAGGGATCAAACAGTCTGGGGAACTGTTTGATCTGTTGCCAACTTGGTCACAGATATCGATTACAGAAAATTCTATGAGATATGCATATCATTAACTTAGTAACATAATATTTTGGTCTCTACAGTGTTTCTCTTGAGTGTAGAAATGTAAGTAACATGTGTTTCTGCCAACGAAAGAGATTTTTTTAGGTGAATCACTGTAAAACTTGGGGGGAGTAAAGAGCTTTCAAATATTTTAACTACAGAAACTAGACATGCATTAATCAATCCTTTTGAAGTTTTTCATGAATCACTTCATACCCTAATGGACTTGGGGGAAAAAAAAAAAACCTTGGAACGCCTATAGATAAATTGATGAGTTGCTCATTTGGCTAAAGCTTTTCTCAATACCCCAAATGTCAGCAAAATAGCAAATTAAAAGTTTCTGGAATCTTTGGTTTAATAGAGTTTGTTATTTCTTCTGTTCAGAGGAGAATTCTATATATTTTGACCGTGTCCCAAGGAAAACGTAGGCCAAATGATTCTTCTTCCCATTTTAGCCATTTTAATAGATCATCTTTATAGATTTATGTGTTATCTCAGAAAAGGAGTTCTTTGTTATTACCTCAGCCAATTTGCCTCAAACTACCATTCCTTTTCTTGGACAGTTTTTCACTAAGACTTTTGTCAGAGGTAAATGATCAATCATTCGTTACACTTAGCAAATCACATACTTTCTAGTAAATACTTTGGAAACAAACATATTGACTCCTCTTTAGTCTTCTTAATTTTTTTTCTCAAAAATTGAATTTTATTTGGCTTGTTTGTTGGCATGGAACTGAAAACATCACTTAAAATTACCAAGAGTGATCTGAAAAATATATATGTAGAACAACTTATATCTAAAAGTTGAATAGAATAGACCTCCATTATTATCTGTAAAATTTTCCATCCAATGCAGGAACATAAAGAATTTCTGACAGGTTAATATTCAACCAACCTTGCTTCCTCCCTCCCTCCTTTCCTCCTTTTCTCCCTCCCTCTTCTTTCCTTCCTTCCTTCCATTTGTCTGTTAAGTTTAGATAGATAGATAAATGATTGATAGGTAGATAGATAGATAGGTAGATTCTGACAGGAATCACAAATCTCTGGATCAGAAAACAGATTGTTTATTACCTACAGAGCATTTTAGCATCAGTTTTCCAGTCCCCTGTAGAGCAACACAACAAGGGCAGATGTTCTCTTGAACACTTATTAGGGTCGTACCATAGTAGAGGAGCCTGGAAATTATGAGACTCAAAGCTTATATAGGGTGGCTGGCACATGAACCCATCCTCCCTTCCAGAAAGAGAAAGTCCTTCACTCTAGAATATAAACAAGTTCCTGAGGAGGGGAGGAGAAATTTCCCGGGTTTTCACTAGCCTGGGGTGTAAACAAATGACTCTGGGGTAGACAAGTCTTAAATCGTATTCATTATACATTATCTTTCACATCCAAAACTTGCTTTTTATTCAATCCATCCTTTCACCAAGTTTACTAGTGTGCATTCTCAGATAGCCTGTACCATGCAGAAACATGGAAATATTCATTCTAGTGGTGAAGACAAAGTATAAACAAGATAAAATAAGTAAAGTATAGTGTACATTAGAAAATGAAAAGTGCTAAGGGAAAAAACTAAAGCAGAGAAGAGAGACAAAAGTGTGAAAGTTGGGTGGGGCAAGTTGAAATTCTAGGGAGGATCAAAGATGTCTGAAAGCTCTCATTCTACTGTGTGCCTCAATTTCAAATTACTGATCCCTTTGAAATTAAAGGAAAGATTTTAGGAAATTTTCTTTAATAATTTAGTTTGCTGTTGATGTCGTTGTCTTTTTACCCAGAAATTCTCTTTACACCTCTCTAGTCTTTCTTTTCCTCTGTCTACACCAGCTGCCATTGTAAGAGACAGTTGACGTGGGAAAATCTAAGGCCCCCATTTGATGGGAATTCTTAACAATTTTGCAAGAGGACACAAATCAAGTTAGAAAAAAAGACCTCACCTCCGAGCACTAAAAAGCAAGAATGTGTGAAAATTTGACAACTTGGAACTAAAATGAGGAAATCCCAGATGTTTTGAGGCTATTTGTGTTTGGCCACAACAACATGAAAGTGATTGAGGAGCGTTTGCCATTTTTTTTATCCTAGGGTGGCTTCACTCGCCACCATCCAGTGCCGAGTCAGGTCTCTCTGCTCTCTTGCGTGTGCTCAGAGAATACAAGCTTATTTTACCATTAACCTAAACACACCAAAATGAGTAGGACAGATAGACTTCAAGTAATATCGCACATTTTATTCCAATTCCAAAGTAAATTATTTTCTTTCCCTGACACAAATAATTGTGACTTGATTAAATGCAGATATTTCAAGTGACAACACTGGCTATTTTGACCTTTTTATTGGGAAATAGGAGATAATATGAAGACGACTCTTGATATTTCAATGTAGTCACCTGTCAAAATTCTGAATGAAACTTCATCTCTCAGATCACATCTCTCTTCCCTCATGTAGCCTATACCAATCACACCAGCTCACCCTGAAATCTCTATCTTTTCTTCCTCTGGCACTTATTCATACATGTCTAGATTTGTTCAATGTTAATGTTTTGCCTTATTCCTCTAATAGGTAAGATCCTTAAAGCTAAATTTTTCTTAGGTATTTTCTTTTTTTTTCATTCGTGTTTTTTCATGTATTCAGTTAAACTTGAATAAATGAATCCCTCACTTCACAAGGGTTCATGACAGTCACAGGAACAAAGAGAACAGACTGACAATTAATAAACTGAAGTACAAGCCTTTGAAAGGGTTCCCATAAGCCTGCTTTACTTAACGTGAAACAATTCCTCACTGGGAATGAACATTTTTTCCCAGTTTTATTGAGTTATAATTGACATGCAGTACTGTGTAAGTTTAAATGTACAACATTATGATTTGTCTTAATACATCATGAAATGGTCTAGTGAACATTCATCATCTCATATAGATGCAACATTATAGAAATAGAAAAAAATTTTTTCCTTGTGATGAGAACCCTTAGGATTTACTCTCTCAGTAACTTTCATTTATAACATATGGCAGTGTGAATTATCTTTTTTGTGTTGTACAGTACATCCCTAGTACTTATTTATCTTATAACTGGAATTTTGTACTTTTGACTGCCTTCATTCAATTCCCCCTCCTCCCAGCCCCCATCTCTGGTAACCACAAATCTGATCTCTTTTTTATGAGTTTGTTTGTTTTTAAAGTATAATTGACCTGCAACACTATGTTAGTTCCTGGCACACAACCTAGTGATTTGATATTTCTATGAATTTCAAAATATCACCATGATAAATCTAGTTGCCATCTGTCACCATACAAAGATATTCATTTTCTTATGCATTTTCAATATCCTTCGTTGTACCTAACACAAGTTTTGCTCAACAACTGCCTTCTGGTTGATGGATTAATTCTTCTTCTTACCTCGCTTGTGGCAGCACCCTTTCTGTTCAACATGGTAGCAGTGCAGTGTCACTGTGCATGGGTGGGAAATGACAGAAACAACTAGACCAACTGGAGTCCAGACATCAGGGGCAGTGGTGAGGTTGAGCTTATGTTTTCCTGTAGAAATTTAATGGTTTCAGGTTTTAAATTCAGGTCTTTACTCCATTTTGGATTAATTTTTGTGTATGGTGTAAGATAGTGGTCTAATTTCATTCTTTTGTGTGTGCTGTCCATTTTTCCCAACACCATTTATTGAAGAGACTGTACATTCTCCAGTGCATGTTCTTTGCTCCTTTGTCATAGATCAAGTACCCATATATGTGTGGGTTTATTTCTGGACTTTCTAGTCTGTCCATTGATCTACCTGTCTGTTTCTGTGCCATACCATACTGTTTTGATTACTGTAGCTTTGTTGATACAGTTTGAAATGAAGGAGAGTGATACCTCCAGTTTTGTTTTGCTTTCTCAAGATTGCTTTGGCTATTCAAGATCTTTTGAGTTTCCATATAAATTTTAGAATTATTTGTTTTATTTCTGTGAAAAATGCCATTGATATATTGATAGGGATTGTATTGACTCTGTAGATTGCCTTGGGGAGTATGGACATTTTAACAATATTTATTCTTCCATGAATGTGGAATATCTTTCCATTTATTTGTGTCTTCAATTTCTTTCATCAGTGTCTTATAGTCTTTGGTGTACAGGTCTTTCACCTCCTTGGTTAGACTTATTCCTAGCTATTTTATTCTTTTGGATGCAGTTGTGAATGGGATATCTTTCTGATATTTGTTATTAGTGTATAGAAACACAACATATTTCTGTATATTAATTTTGCCTCCTACAACTTTACTGAATTCATTTATTAATTATAATAGTTTTTTGTTGGAGTCTTTAGGGATTTTCTTATATATAGTATCATGTCATCTGTAAATAATGACAGTTTTACTTCTTTCTTTCTGATTTGGATACCTTTGAGCTCTTTTTCTTGCTTAATTGGTCCATCTAGGACTTTCAAACCATGTTGAATAACAGTGGTGAGAGTAGACATCCTTGTCTTGTTCCTGATCTCAGAAGAAAGACATTAGGCTTTTCACCATTGAACTAGTTATGTTAACTGTGGGTTTGTCATATATGGCCTTTATCATGTTAAGTTACATTCCCTCTCTATTCACTTTGTTGAGAGTTTTTTTCATAAATGGATGTTGAATTTTGTCAAACGTTTTTTCTGCATCTACTGAGATGATATATGATTTTTATTTCTCATTTTGTTAATGTGATGTATCACACTGATTTGCAGATCAACATAATTTCTTATGGCCTTTGCATTTGTGTCATACACATAAAGGTCTCTCATACACTGGGATTATAAAATAATTTCTTTCTCTATTAATTTTATGCTTTAATATTTTTACAGTGGACTCTTCAATTTTCTCAAATTCTCTTGTTTTAAGTGATAAGATATGAATTCATTTTTTTCCAGATGACTTCCCTCTTGTTCAAGAACCATTTATTGAATCATCCATCTTCTCCTCCACTGATAGATGATATATATTATATAATGCCACCTTTACTATATAGTGAATCCTTATGCACTTATTTATTTCTGGAATTCCATTTATCTGTCTGCTCATGTGCCAGTGCTGCCTTTTTTTAATTGTTGAAAAGTTTAATAGTTTTAAAATATCTGATGGGCTATCCCTTTAACAATACTCTTCATTTCTGAAGTTTTTCCTTTTAAAAATTTTATATGAATTTTAAAACTAGTTTCACAGGAAAAATTGTTGTTATTTATATTGGAATCAAGTTATATTTATAGATCAGTTTAGGGAGAACTTGTATTTTTATTTTTTTTTCCATCCAAGTCTATTTGTCCAACACTTCCTTTCTCCATTGATAGCATGTTAACATTTCCTTTATACAGATTTTGGGCCTTTCTTGTTGAGTATATTCCTGAGTATTACCTTACTACTTTTCTTTCTTAAGGGTACTAACTACATAGTATAACAGTTAAAACCACAGCCTATGGATTAAGACTCCCTACACTTAAAATGTAGGTCTGTCACTTATTAACTGTATAAACACAGCAAGTTCCTTAAACTCTCTTTGCATCCATTGTCTCATCTGTAAAGTACAGTTGTTTTGAGGATTAAATGCAGTAGGCCTATGAAAGCCTTAGAAGAGTACCTAGCACATAATAACGTTCAGTATTCATCAATAATAGCGTTTAATATTAACTCTCATTCTCGCTATTGTAATGATTGTCTTTTTCCATTAAATCTTCTAACTCTTTATTGTTCATATAAACAGAAACTATTGGTTTCTGTGTATATTTTGTATCTAGCCAGCTTATTAAATTCTCTTCCATGAAAATATTTAAAACTTTAAATTTATAAATAAAAATCACAGTCTTTCTTCCCTTAGTTTCTTAGAGTGAAGTTTCTCTTGATAATCTGCTTATGGTACTTTGAATAGTCTTATTCAAATTTCAATTAATACTTATAATGTAATGGCTTACAAATTACATATCCATCCTAGATATATTTTCTACAACTTTAAATCTACATATCCAACTTCCTATCAGGCATGTCCATCAGAACCTCATAAATACTTATTATCAACATGTTCAAAATGGAAGTCATCCTTACACACACACACACACACACACACTTTCTTTTATGGCAACCAGATAAATATAGTAACTAGAGCTAGATACATAGGTTTTATCCTCAGTTCATCCTTTCTCCAATACTTTAAACCCATTAGCCACTCAGTTCTGTAGCTTATACTGCTCAAGGTCATTCCTTCTCCTCTAACTGAAGTTCTCATTTCCTTTTACAGGGACTATTGCCACAGTCTTCTGACTTCTTAGTAAGGTGATTATGTATCACAGTTTGCTTGGAATTTAGAGCTTTCCCAGATGCAATACTCTTGGTACTAAAACCAGAAGAGTCCCAGGCAAACTGGGATAAGTTGGTCATCCTACTTCCCAGCCTTCTATATCATCCTCTTTCAGTGACTGAAAGTCAAATGTATGTTATGGGCCTTCTCCCCAGAAATAGTATATAGGTACACAAATTTTGTATGCAGTTGTAGGAGTTTAACAGACCCTCTGAACCTATAGGTTAAATGATCACAGATTTGAAAGATTCAAGTTTGAGTTTTTAGCTAATCCTTCAAATGGTTGCCAGAATAAGCTGTCTAAAACCACAAAACTGACAATGCTATTTTCCTTCTAAATGTATTCTAATAGCTTCCCGTTGCCTACAGAGTGAACACCAAATTCTACAGCATACTTGCAAGGTACAGTTGTCCCTAAGTATCCGTCGGGGATTCATTCCAGGACCTCCCATAGATACGAAAATCTGTGGATGCCCGAGTCCCTTATATAAAGTGATGTAGTATTTGCAGATAACCTACACATGTCCTCCCATATACTTTAAATTATCTCTAGATTACTTATCACACCTAGTACAATATGAATGCTGTGTAAATGGTCACCAGTGCATAGCCAATTCATATTTTGGGTTTTGGAAATTTCTAGGATTTTAAAAAGTATTTTTGATCCTTGGTTGATTGAATCTGTGGATGCAGAACCCACAGATATGGAGAGTGATTGTACTCTGTGATCTAGGACTTGTCTTCATTTATCAGTGTACTTCCTGGAACTTTGTCACTCATACCCTACACTCTTGTTATATCAAATGACTGACAGCTTCCTGAAGGTGCCAAGCTGCTTCATGCCCAAGTATTTTCGCACAAAACCGCCTTCCTTCACCATTCTCAGAGTGGCCTTAGAATACCTATTCTAATTTGGGAAATTAATTCAAAGATCTTCTCCTCTCTGAAACATTCCCCTCTCAAATCCTCCCAATCAATTAATTGTGCCTCTTTTAGTTTCATCACTGGAGTTGGTGCACACTTGTTGTAACACTTATCTACTGAAATTATCTTTTATTAGCCTTTCTCTGCAAATACATCAAGATTGTGGAGCAGGCACAGGATGGTATCTTATCCTACTTTATATCTCTAGCACCAAGCCTGACACATTCTAGACAATCAATAAATAATTGTTGAATAAATTAATGAACAAAAATGGCAGGAATGCAAGAATCATCTTACTCATGGAAAGGCAGTTAAGGAGGTTAATCTATACCTCATTACTTTAAATTGTGTGTACTTTTAATAATGATTGTGTGAATTAACTAAATGTCACCATTACCAGTTTTCTCATTAACATAGGGACATGTGACACCCTATGCCTCTATTATTAGTATTCTATATTTTAGAAAGGAAAAATGCAATAATGAACCAAAACTGCTGCTTTATATATTGCAACTGAGACTTCCCTAGAGGTTTCATACTAGACTGGCTTAGAAAGCCAATCCAAAGTAATTTGTGAGAGAGACTGGAAAAGATCATAGCAGCTAAAAAGAAAGTAATTTCCAGTACTAAAGAATTACATTATCAGGGATATAAAAGTCATCTTTGCAATAATTTTCTGAGTTCCCTACTTGGTCAAAATTCAAATCCTTAACAAGAAATTGATCAGACTGTTTTTATCATTTTGAAACCTACTTTTTGTTCCATTTTAAAAGCAAAGTAAATAGTTATAAGTTCAGGTGCCCAAATTTGTGTGTAGCTTTAACAAAAATTACACCACCCTTATAGGTCCCATGATTTACAGTGCATTACTAACACACAATTCATCAAATGCAAATAAAACTACATTTGCAACTCTATAATTTGGATGAGCTCACAGTTTACTCTAGCTCCATTCTGTTGGGTACTGTTATGCCTCACTAATGAGCTTTATATACTGTGTTGCTCTTTGTTGTTTGCCTACACCTCCAGATGTTAACCAAACAAGTTGGAAAGTAAAATACCTAATTAACTGTTCTGTTTTATTCCATGATGAGACATGCCTCGCTGCAGGTGAAGGCTGGCAGTGCACAGGGTGAAGACTTGGGTATTCATGGGGGTCACTGGGAATTATTTATGCTCATCAGAGTGGGAAGCAAATGAGAAATTACTGTTCTTAAGAGAGAGTTGAGAAGAGATCAGCTACTAGATGTCAAATACAAGTAAGCAAGATACAGATGAAGAAGCTCTAGCATGGAAGCCACAGATTAAGAAGCAAGAAGACATTTGGGATCAAGGGCACAGGGAGTCTCGTAGGTAAAAGGGTGAGTAAGTCATGTCAAGACTAAAATCATTAATTAGAATATGTCAGGTGACTAAAACTCAGTCTTTACTTTCTGCTGTGCTCTTACAAGTTGAGGGATCGTAGGGCGAGTGTGCCTGCTAATCCAACTCCAATGTCCATTTAACACTGTACTCTTCTCCCCCAGCTTGGGCAGGCTTCGGGATGTCAACCTGCAGTGGGAAAGGGGGCGTGGACAGCTTTACCCCCTCCTCTTCCTGCTCACTTACCGCTCTTTTGCTAACTCTTCTACTCTTCAGTCCTGCTGTAGCAGAAGGGAAATGAGGACAAAGAATAGGCTGATCTTTACTTGAGCTGGAGTGCTTCATGCCTTCTCTCTGGCAGCTGGTTAAAATGTCATCCTGGAAGATAATTTTGGCTGACTCTTCCTCTCATGGGTGGCTTTTGTGAGCTCTTTGAGATTTTTGTTCTTATGCTGACCCAGGGGATTACAGCTCTATTGAAAGTGAACACCTGCCACTCCCACTTTCTATCTGAGGATACACCCTTCGACCTCTTTCTGCTGAGTTTGGCTCATGTCTCCTGTCAACCGTGTTGATCAGGAATCATGCAGGATCCCTCTCCTATGTCACTGCCTTTCTCCAACAGGGAAACACTGATGTCTCCCTTTCCTTGACAAACTCTGAGAGGCAGGGTGATTCCCGAACTATAACACTGTTGATTCCACCAACAGAGCAGTTGGCTGGTAGAAAACAGATTCCAATCTATGCTTGATAAAGCTTTCTTATGCACGAATCAGACAGCAGTCTTGTGTCTCCTGATGGCAGGACAGTATCTCAAGCTCTCTGAGTGTAACCCCTTTCTCTATGTTTGAAGCAAAAGGGAGCACTCGCCATGCCTCCTTTACAGAAGGGAAATGAAGACGCCAGCATAGCATCAGCTCTCTCCGAAGAGGTCTCCACCATAACGTTCTCCTTAAATCTTCTCTCTGTTCCATCTTTATATTCTTGAATTTGTTGAAGCTTCCAGAAAAATGTAATAGATTCTTGGAGGCTTTGCTTGTAAATCAGCATACAACGAGAGGTGATCTGTCTCACCTCACTTTGGTGTCCTGATACTTACCAGGAAGAGTTTCATTCTAAATTTCTGTTCCTTATCTTTCTGAAACCAGCAGTTCTGAAACTTGATTCACATTAGAATCACCAGCAAAGATTTTTAAAATGTGGATATCTGCCACTCCCCTCCCTCAGCCAGAGATTCTGATTTAAGTGGTCCAGGTGAACATTTGTATTTTTTAAAAATCTCTTGATTTTAATATGCAATCAGGGCTGAGAACAACTGATATAAGCAAATGACAATTTATCTCTTTAGCCAACAGTTTTGGATGAAATAGCTCTGTATTGATTTTTTTCCTCTATTTTTGTTGACAGAACTCTAGGCTAATCCCTCCAAAAACTATTCCTTATAAATTAATTTTAAGAAAATCTCCCACGTGAATTCTACCAAGGACTTATTATTGTGTTTAGAGAAGGATTAGTTTTTGTACCAATTTTAACTCAGATTGTTAACATGTTTGTAGCTATTTTCACTCAATCAAAGTGGAAATCATACCATTAGCTGTTGATCAGTTGTATTTGTCAATACATATTAGTGTTCCCATGTATGAATATTTCTTCTCTGTTGAATAGGTTAAATTTATAAATTTCCTCATAATTTCAATCATTTTAAAGCATTACAAAAATAAGGAGAGAGGGAGAGTTAAGGAAAATCAATAATAACAATTTTTCTTTGCAAAGAAAAAGAAAAAAGCCCATCCAAAGCAAAAGAATGCACATGAAATGCATCTGAAAGAAACACATTTCTACCAGTTCTGTCATGTCTAAGGTAAATTCTCCAAAGAGAGTAAGATGGTCTCCTGATATTCTTATTCCAGGAAGTTTTTCAAATTTTTCTTAAAGTCTTTCTTATGTTGAAAATCAGAAAGTTCTAATGTACAGAGCTGAGCCTAGTTGTCTAGTATTATCCCATCTTAAAGCCAAGTGCCTTTAATATCCAATTTTAACTTTAAAGGAAAAAGAAACCCATTGATTATTTTTCTGGATAGGGCTGATATTCTCAAACATCGTTAAAACACAAAAAAAATCCATACAATAAGCTAGTTCTCTGCCTTCTGGTGCAAAACCCTTTTAAACCAGCAGTTCTACCTCTAGGAATTCATTCTATAGATGCCATCTCTGTGTGTGTGTGTGTGTGTGCAGCCTGAATGGGAGGGGAGTCTGGGGGAGAATGGATACATGCATATGTATGGCTGAGTCATTTTGCTGTGCATCTGAAACTATCACAACATTGTTAGTCAGCTATACTCCAACATAAAATAAAAAGTTAAAAAAAATAAGTTCAGCAGTAAAATAAATAAATAAATAGTATTAGGAAAACTGAATAACTGCCTGCAGTAGTAGTTATACCACTCACAAAAATTAACTTAAAATGGATTAACGACTTAAACAAAGACCTGAATTTTAAAACTCCTAGTAATAAAGATAGGGGAACAGCTCCTTTACATTGATCTCAGCAATAAAATTTTGGTTGTGACACCAAAAGCACAGGCAACAAAGGCAAAAATAAATAAGCGGGACTATGTCAAATTAAAAAAGCTTCTTCACAGCAAAGGAAATCATCAGTGAAATGATAAGGCAAATTACAGAATGGGAGAAAGTATTTGCAAACCATATATCTGATAAGGAGTTATATCAAAAATAAAATAAAGAACTTATACAACCCAATAACAATAATGACAACAGCAATAAACCCCCAAACGATCCAATTAAAAAATGGATGGAGGAACTGAATAGACATTTTTCCAAAGAAGACATACAGTTGACCAATAGGCACATGAAAAGATGTTCAACATCACTAATAATCAGGGAAATGAAAGTCAAAACCACAATGACGTAGCACCTGTTAGAATGGCTATCATCAAAAACACAAAAGGTGGGCTTCCCTGGTGGCGCAGTGGTTGAGAGTCTGCCTGCCGATGCAGGAGATATGGGTTCGTGCCCCGGTCCGGGAAGATCCCACATGCCGCAGAGCGGCTGGGCCCGTGAGCCATGGCCGCTGAGCCTGCGCGTCCGGAGCCTGTGCTCCGCAACGGGAGAGGCCACAACAGTGAGAGGACCGCGTACCAAAAAAAAAAAGAAAAAAAAACCACACAAAAAGTAACAAGTGTTGGTGAGGATGCAGAGAAAAGGGAATGCTTGTGCACTGTTAGTAGGAATGTAAATTAGTGTAGCCACTATGGAAAACAGTATGGAGGTTCCTTAAAAAATTAAAAATAGAACTACCATATGATCCAGCAATCCCACTTCTGAGTATATATCCAAAGGAAAGGACAACGGGATGCCAAGGACATATCTGCACTCTCATGATCATTCATTATTCACAATAACCAAGATATAAAAACAACTAAAGTATCCATCAATAGATAAACAGATAAATGGATAAAGAAGATTCATGTATATACATGTATATGTATATATATGTGGAAATGGGGAAATGTTGGTCAGAGTACAACTCTGCAGTTGGAAGAATAAGTTCTAGGGATCTAACGCACAGCATTGTGATTATACTTCACGTTATTCTAGTATATACTTGAAAGTTGCTAAGAGAGTAGACCTGAAATGTTCTCACCAGAAAAAAAAAAAAAAGGTGATTATGTGATATGATGGAGGGTTAGCTAATGCTACAGTGGTAATCATATTGCAGTGTATGTGTATCAAATCAGTGCATTGTACACCTTTAATTTACACAATTTTATATGTCCATTATATCTCAAGAAAGCTGGAAAAAAGAGGCAGGCTTATCTCCATGTTCATACGTTGCATTTACACATTTATTTCTTTATTCATTCAGCAAACATGTTGAATGCCTACTATATTAACTGAACAACCATCAATTCCTATTGCTTTGATGGAGTAAGTTGTGAGAAAAAAAGAGTGACAAAAAAGGGTCTAAACATTTCCATTCATTCACTCATTCATTAATTGACTCTGAATAAATACTATTCAATAAACACCTAACAAAAAAAATAAATAAATAAACACCTATCAAGTACCACATAAACCTATACAAGAGGGCTGGTACATACCTCATCTATAGAAATGGCCACAATGAGGACAGATTCTAAAATGTCCATCAAGCCAACCTGATACCATGTCGCAAACGCTATGTTTCCATGTGCAGCCCTGTGGCAGAAAAATGGGTCCATTCTTTTATTAACTTGTTCATTAAAGGCTTATTGTTTTAACTCTCTATGGGCTTTTTCAGAATACAAAGTTGTACAAGACATACCCCCTACTATTAGATCTATTTGCCTTATTTTTTGCATTTTAAAATTTATAAAATATTTTCATTTATTACTTCATTTGATTCTTACAAAACAAAACCCTGTGAAATAAGCAAGACAGGTATTGTTTTTCGCATTTTGCAAACGGAAATCAAAATTTTGAGAGTGAGTGTCTTGCTTAAAGTGGTCAAGATGAGAGTAGAAACCAGTGTGCTTTTTGCTGCATGTACCACAGACTTAACATCTGTCACTCCCACATTTTACTGTGGGAGTAATTGTATCTGTAGTTGGCTGGTTCACTGAAGAAGCCCTATAAAGAGGGAATCACAAAAGTGATGCATGCTTACCTCTAACTATTTATTTCAATTTCATAAAGGTACATTTATTCTCCAGTCTTTTTCTTGTAGACCCATGCCTTTTTGTTATGCATGGTCAACTGATTAAAATTCCACCTAGTCCTTCTCATAGACTCACACCCATAACGCATCCATCATCTATGATTTCTCAATTTTGGTTCCTTTAAAGTGAGGCTGAAATTATGGAGATGTGCGAAGTATTCTGAATCCAGAATCCTTCTAGATGTTTATAATTTCTCCCGATCTTTTACAATCATTTTACCCACACCTAATTTAACAGAAGTATTTGTAGTGACCCTCCTCTTCCAAGTATTCCAAGACTTTCCAAAGCATTCAGTGTAGCTTTCAGTGTAACTCTCCTTCTGGGCTCATATTTTATTGCTTTACACCCTACTTAGTTACAGAAACAAGTGCATTTGGCACAAACGCAGTTGAGCGCAAGCATTGTGAGATAACAATGCAAAGGCACAAACAGAAATGTTGCGGAAGAGCCAAGAGCTGTGAACTATGGCTATCAGTCCGCATGATTTACAAAGAGCGTGGAGAGAAATCACTAATCTGATGAGTTTGTTAAATAGAGCTCAGTTAAGAGAACTTCTACAACAATAGGCAAATAAGAAGCTGCCCTCAAAGCCTGTTTATGTGTGACTGGAAGTATCTTGTACCTCCCGCAGCAAAACTGTAGACTCCTCAAATTGTTATCAAGTTGCATGCAGAACATTCGCCAGTACTGAAGAAAAGGCCATTTCAGCTGGGTAGTCAGGGGGTTGACTTAGGCAGGAGGCTAAAGATAATGTTTTTCTAAGAAGCACTCGAGAGTGTTTGCCCAATCTTAAATGTAAAATCGATCTTGATTACAAAAACTTCAGATTCTTAAAACATAGGTTCTCTAGTGGAGTAAAAGGAATAATGACAACACTTTAACTTTATTCTAGTTGTCTCAGAGAGGGCTACTCTCTCTACTTCCCAGCATAGGGTTTATTATATCGTTTGTGCTTAATACACATTTGCTGAAACTGTGACCACAAAACCATATTTGTTTTTTGTTTTTTATTGATGTATAGTTGATTTACAATGTTGTGTTGGTTTCTGGTGTACAGAAAAGTGATTCAGTAATATATATATGTGTGTGTGTGTGTGTGTGTGTGTGTGTGTGTGTGTGTGTGTGTGTATATATATATATATAGATATATATATATAGTTCTTCATTTTCTTTTCCATTATGGCTTATTGCAGGATATTGAATATAGTTCCCTGTGCTATAGTGTAGGACTTTGTTGTTTAGCTAATTTATAGTCTGTATCTGCTAATCCCAAACTCCTATTTTATCCCTCCCCCTTCCCCTTTGGTAACCATGAATTTGTTTTTTATGTCTGTGAGTCTGAAAAAGCCACCTGTGGAATAGATAAAAATTTGATTTGTTGGAGTGTTTAAGTTTAGGTCCCTCTCCTTATACATAAATATCTGCTCAGTCAGTTCTGTGTGAAATGTAGCAGTGTGGGGATAATAACTTTATTAAGTGGGAGATGTATTGGGGAAGGTAATGTCTGGATCATTAAGAAAAATTTCTTTTGACACCCTCTTTAAAATTTTACCAGAAAATATGAACTTTATTCACCATGTGATTATCTAAATACTCTGACGCAGGGCTGAAGAATTGGCAAAATGTCCTTAAAATCTTTTCTTTTCTTTTTTTTTCTTTTTTGCATACGAGGAACCCCATTGTGACTAGCTGTTCTAGACTGTTCTTATTTGTTAAGCTTTTGGGTAACCACCTTCCACGAAAAGTTGTGTGGCCTGTCTTATCATCATAGTTTCTGTGTCCTTTCGGTTCAGAGGCATTAGAAGGGTGTGGTTTTCCCAGTAAACCCTTGTTTGGGCTAAACTCCCTTTGTCATTTTCACAGCCAAGAACTTTGTAATAATAATTCTTGTTTGGAACAATTTTAGTCAAGTTCATTTGAGTCACGATGTTGTGATTTCTCCAAAAAGTGCAGAATCAAAGCTATTCTTATGGGACATTTAAGGAGTAGTCTTTCAGCTCTTATGCTGAATGGGATTTAAGTGAATAATCGAAATAGAAATAGGAGAGCATGCAATATTACAATTCGCAGGCAAAGAGGAATGGCAGATCCACTCCATGAAATGGTTGAATTTCCCTCTTCCTTGCCTTTTTCTTCTCCTCTCCTTTTTCCCCCCCTTCTTTTTCATTTTTTCCTTGCTTTTTGTCCTTCTTCCTTGACTTTTTAGCCCTTTTCTTTCATGTAATCTATAATCTACTTCTGTTTTCTCTCTCTCATTCCCTCCCTTCCCAGCCACTCTCTTGGAGTTTCTGGCAAAGGCTTCTCTGGAGTGATGGGTGAGCTGCCATAGCAGGTATGGTTCTCAGTGACTGAGCTTGATTAGGCGCAATTCAGAATTGAGACAAAAATAGGAAGGAAAAAGGGAAGAGATCTGGAGCAGGGTACCTTCTCAAATGGAGCCAGATATGAGGAACACAGCATAATGGTCAGCATACTTGTTGTGAGTGGAATTGGGATGCCTGCACCACGGTTTTCGGGGTGCAGGCTTGGTGATGTGCAGTGGGTGAAGCCTGGGGTGGGCTTCAGGGGGAGTCCTCCCTTTCCCTCACTCTTCCTATTCCATTGCCAGGCTTGTTTCTTGCTTTCTTTCTCTCCTTCCTTTATTGTGTTTTCTTCATGAAGCTATCCATAGACAGGGTGAAAATTAAAAACATTTAGGTACAGGAAGTATCTCTCATCCTTACTTTCTGAGTTTTTCATCTAAAGTGGTTATTGCATCAGCATTACTGAATGCATTAGAGACATCAGGGTGAAGTAAACACCATGGAGGAGACCTTCGGCGAGGAGGGAGACTGACAGGCAAGCAAATTGTTAGAGCTTGGTGTGATCTATGGTGTGAAAGGTACCATTGAAACGCTATGGCAAGGCAGGAAGGTAGTTATCTGCTCGTGGCATGTTTCCAGGAACAAGGAGAGGAAGGAAATTCCAAGAGGGAACAAGGGGAATGCCAGAGATTTCCAAACCATTGGAGGGGAGGCACAGCCTGGCTTGAGGAATCTCAGTCACTGTTATTGAAGATCCTGACAAGGATCTTGGACTTGATTCTCTGAGCCAGTGCTGGCCTAGGCTGATCAGGTATTAGTGTGAGATAAAAGGGCAGAATGGCAGTAAGCCAAACAGAGAGAGATAAATATCAGGTGATATTGCTTATATGTGGAATCTAAAAAAATGATACAAGTGAACTTATTTACAAAACAGAAATAGACTCACAGACATAGAAACAAACTTATGGTTACCAAAGGGGGGGAAGGTCGGGGGAGGGAGGGTTAAATTAGGAGTTTGGGATTAACATATACACACTACTATATATAAAATAGATAACCGACAAGGATCTACTGTATAGCACAGGGAACGATACTCAATATTTTGTAATAACCTATAAGGGAAAAGAATCTGAAAAGGAATATATATATATATATATATATATATATATATACACATATATGTATAATTGAATCACTGTTCTATACACATGAAAGTAACACTATATTGTAAATCAATTATACTTCAAATAAATAAATAAATAGATAGATAGATAGATAAGATTATAAATTCATCATGTCACCTTTCCTGGCTCTAATCCCCATTCAGTGTAATTCAGGGGAGTCAGGAGGGCTTGGTTCAAATCCTGGCCCAGCCACTTACTTACATGACCCTAAGTACATTAATTAATCTTTCTGAGCCTCATTTTTCTTGTCAATAAAAAGATGATTCATAACACACACACACACAACAAAAAAGAATGGCAAGGGGCAATCACTCCAGTGTTACCTATGGGATAACCTCTGATAGCATTAGTTATTGCTTCACATATTGAACTTTATCCTCAATTTTTGTCCCAGTCTAAAAAAGTTTCCGATAAACTGCTATATATAGTACCAGACAACTGATAGATTACGAAGACATTGGAAATGTAGTCTCATTTGCACTTTTAAAGATTAGCCTATCAGTAATGTTTAGATGTTTGACAGGGCAAGATGGAAGGAGTAAAAACATTGAGAAAGCTATTCCAACAGTCTGGACCAAATACTCCAGCCACAAAAAAATTGCTGGGGACTTGAACCATGTTGGGGGCAATGAAGATGGAGACGAAAGAATATAGTATCAGGATATTTAGCAAGTAGATGCTGATGGATCTAGTGATTATTTTGATGTGGAAGTTAAAGGTAAAGAAGGAATGAAATAACCAGTAAATATCATTATACAGGGAAAGATGGGACTCAGTGCCATACCAGCAGCAGCTTCCAGGTATGTGAATTCTAAATAAATTTCCCATCTTTATACTTCAGCCTGGATGAATATCCCTGTATTTGTAATATGCTAGATTTGGCAGTTCCTCTGAGAAACACAGATTTTTAAAAAAATCGTTATCTTGAATATCAATATGTCACATAAGCCTAGTGTTATTAAAACAACAGTAACAACAACTTAGTTTTAAAGGTGAAAAAAAAGATTGCTATGAATACACTTATGCAGGAACAGTGATCTCTGTTTTGAGTATATCAGGCATGGTCTTTACCTCACAATCAATAACTGCAATTCTTCAGACTTGACTGCAACTAAAGTTTATTCCAAATAAACAAGTCACAGAATGGCTAAGTGATTTGCCTGAGGGTATATATAATGAGCTGAATTGTGTCCCCTCTAAATTCATATGTTAAAATTTTAACTCCTAGGACCTCAGCATTTGGGGATAGGACCTTTAAAATGGTGATCAAATTAAAATGAAAGCATGAGCGTGGCTCTAATCCAATATGACTGTGGTCATTCCTTATAAAAGAGGAAATTTGGACACAGATAGTTATAGAGGGAAGACCATATGAAGACACAGGAAGATGACCATCTATAAGCCAAGGAAAGAGGCCTCAGAGAAGCCAGCTCTGACCACCTTGTCCTTGGACTGTTAGGGAACTGCTGACCAAAACCACCCACCTTGGCCAAGCCCACTTGCCTGAGCTGTCTAACAGCAGGAGGTCCTAATAAGGAACAAGGTGCTGCTGTTGAAAACTAACCTGCAGAATTTGGGAGGGGCCAAAAGAGGGAGGAGACGACCAACCTCCCAGAGTCCTTCTTGCTGGAATCCATTTTGGCTGAGAAACGTACACGCCACCAGGAAGGACAATGAGTCATACTATGGGCCAAGCAAGAGGATTGGCCTGAGATGGCCCCAAAACTAACCCATCCCCATAAAATCTGAGACTGTGAGCCACATGGCAGAGCAGTTCTCCTGGGTTCATTTACCCTGCTGCTGTCCAATTTCTTTTGCTTTGTCAGTACATGTGTCTCCTCAGGCAACTCATTTCCAAGTTAGACAAGAGCCCACTCTTGGGCCCTGGAAGGGCCCCCCGCTTCCTGCACCAGGACTTCTAAGCAGTGGGACTATGAGAAAATAAATTTCTGTTGTTTAAGCTGCTCAAGCTATAGTGCTTTGTTGTGGCAGCCCTAGCAAACTAACACAGTACACGACTCATAAATGGTCTAGACCTGATTGGGACTCTGGCCAGTCTGACTCCAAAATCTATGCATTACCTGAGGCCCTCTTCACTCCCTACGCAAGAGGAGAATAACTATGGGCTGAATCATCACGGCTCTCACTCTAACTAAGGAGTGTGTCACACCAAGAACTTCCCCCACTAGATGAGCTGCTATTCTAGACTGATTATGATCTCTTAACTCATGATGACAATGATTAGTGCAGAAAGGTTTTAAATTGCTATACTATATTAGGGGAAGAAAAATAGAATTTCATGACAGTGTACCAAAGCTTTTGAACTCTGGCTTCCGTAGATGACTGGGAACTTACTCAAGGCTAAGAATGGTATTCTTGGATTGCCCAACTGATAAAGAGAAGAAAAGAACAGTATTTGATACAGCTAAAGCTTTGCAATGAACTAAAGGAAGAAAGGAACTAGCTAAGTTAAATATTAACTTAAACCACAACCATTTGGCTAAGCCTGAGGTTCTTCTACAGAGTGAATGTTATATTCCTTACATAGACTCAGGATTTTTGCATTCTTTCCTAATGATATGATAGTTCTGCCTGACTATGACAGTTGCTAATCTAACACCAATGACAATAACATCACAAATCAATTTAGTTGCTCTGTTCAGAGCTTCTAAATGTTTCTTTTGCAATATGTGAACTTCCTATAACCTAGAATTTATGAAATGGAACCATATGTGACCTCCATACTTTCCCAATTTTCAGAACTCTATCCCACTAAAAGAATTCTTTTAAAATAGCTGGCTAAGAATCATCAGGTAAATCATGTTACACGGATGTTTATGAAAAATTTTGACTTGGTCTCTGTGAACATCTATTTTGTCACTTACTAAAGCATGCAGAGTGTTAAGGAAAATTATTTCATCATATCTCATAAATTTCTTAATATGTTTGATCTCTAACAGTATTCTTGCCCTGTGAAGAATTCACGTTATCATGATTTCCCAATAATAATTTTAACATTTTAATTCTCTATTTTTTTTTTTTATAAAAAAGTGTGTTTGAAGTCTCTGCTAAAATTCTTTTTCTCTCTCTCTCTTTTTTTTTCATCCTCACTGCCCAATCCAAGCTCTTATCACCCATTCCTAGATTACTGCATCCAAGCTATTCTGCCTCAGGCTGCTATCCCTAACCAATTCATCCTACACATCACTGCCAGATTAATAATTCTAGACCAGGGCTTCCCTGGTGGCACAGTGGTTAAGAATCTGCCTGCCAATGCAGGGGACATGGGTTCAAGCCCTGGTCCAGGAAGATCCCACATGCCACGGAGCAGCTAAGCCCATGCACCACAACTACTGAGCCTGTGCTCTAGAGCCCACAAGCCACAATTACTGAGCCTGCAAGCCACAACTACTGAACCCACGTGCCACAGTTACTGAAGCCTGCGTGCCTAGAGCCTGTGCTCTGCAACAAGAGAAGCCACCACAATGAGAAGCCCGAACACCTCAACAGAGTAGCCCCCACTTGCCGCAACTAGAGAAAGCCCGCGTACAGCAATGAAGACCCAACACAGCCAAAAATAAATAAATTTTAAAAAATAAATAAATAATTCTAGACCAGATCTTTGTGTTAACTCTGCTGCACAGAAAACCTCCATGGTTTCCCATCCACTAGCTACAAGTTAAAGTCCAAATTCCTGAGTGATCCTTAATCTGGCCCCACTCAATCTTCCAAATTTTCTAGCCTTACCTTCTAACACTCCCTCACGGTGAGCTAGCTAAACTGATTTTCTGAAATCCTACAGAACTTACTGTCTATATTATTTTTTCCTATCATTAATCAAACATAGTTTTCAGACATCAGTTTTTATCTGATTTCTTTTGCTAGATGCCCAAACACCTTAAATGTTCTTCATTAAATTTTATTATTCATAAAATAATCAATGTCAATGTTGTTTGCTTCTTTGCATCCCTCACAAAGGTTAATGGAAATGATTATTTCTGTGACTTCCAAGAGCTATTTTAAAGTTCCCTACAGAGGACACAAATGTAAATAAGGCATGATTCCTGTCCTCAAGCTGTTCGCCTCTAGAAGAGAGATGAAAGAGTACAAAGGTAAATATAGCGCAATATGAAAATTCTAGTATAAAGGGATGAACAAAGGACTGTGGGAGCAAAAGCTTGTATAGGTAAAGAATGTTGGGAGTGAGGAGGTGGTTTGCATATGACAGAAAGTCATAGAATGACATTTGGATTGGACCTTGAAGAATAAATATAATCTTTTGTAAGCAGAGAAGAGGGTTTGCAATTGCAACTTTTATACCTCAATCCTTATGAAATAATCACTGAAAAAAGTCTCTGAGAAGACTCTTGTTTGCTCCAACCAGAAACCTATGGATTTCCTCTGTTACAAATAATATTTATGTTAATTTCTCAGGTCAGGCCATGTCCATGCCCACTTGGTTAGTAGAATTTGAGACATGTGCACAGTTTAAAGTAAAAATTCTGACTTCTTTGGGGTAATTCTTTTCCAACCCATGACCACAGGCAGGTGGCCACTTCTCAAATATCTCCCAGAGTTTTTCTGTGGAGGTTTTCCAAACCCTTCCAACTCTCAGCCTGATGGAGAGAGTCCCAATTCTAGTTCCTCAAAGAGCATAAGTTCCACAGACTCAGTGCTGTACTTTCCTGCAAGTGGGCATTGAAACTTAGACTAGGTTTTGAGATCCTGAGAGTCATTCAGTTTTAACTCCCATTCAGTGCTCTGATTGTAAGATTTTTGTTTCTACATCTGGGTGATTTTTCTTTCTGGCTTTAAATCTTAAAGATATATTTTGTTTTGTTATTCTTTATCCAACATTTTTATATGAATTTACTCAAAAGAGAGGATCCTTAGATCAGTTCAGCCTGCCATACTGATTGGAAATATTAAGGTTTTTTTAGGCTTATTGCCTTAGGATTATTTCCTAGAAGGACAACAACACAAGGTTAAATGGAAATTACATTTTGAGTAGTATAGAATATTGTAGTTTCCTGAAGGAGATATATGACAAGAAAAATAATAGGATTATCCATTCAACAGAATATTTTCTTTAGCTGACTTGCCCACAAACAGGTAAACATCTTGATCAGTATTGAAAAGAAATCAACCTTTTTATCATTTTCTCTCCAGAAACAAAATCCCATAATTTTCTTAGTTGTTCTTATGGTATCATATCAATACTTGAGACCTACAAAGTTTTTCTTACAAAAAGATGACATACCCCCTCATGTCATGCAGCTTTCACTCTAATTCGGGTGTCAGTAAACATTTTCTATAAGGTCCAGATAGTAAATATTTTAGCTTTGTAGGTCATTATTACCTGTTGCAACTACTTAATTCTGCTATTCAATTATAGTACAAAATCATCCACAGACAATACGTAAATGAATGGACATGGCTATGTTCCAGTAAAACCTTATGTACAAACACAGGTGTCAGGGAGCAGATGGGCCATAGTTTGCCAACCCTGCGTAATTGAAGAAATAAGGAAACAGGGCATATATATGAATTAGAGCTCTTCAGAGAAGCAGAACCAATAAGAGATAGATAGAGAGGGGGAGACCTTCAAGATGGCAGAGGAGTAAGATGTGGAGATCACCTTCCTCCCCACAAATACTTCAGCAATACATCTACATGTGGAACAACTCCTACAGAACACCTAATGAATGCTGGCAGAAGACCTCAGACTTCCCAAAAGGCAAAAAACTCCCCACGTACCTGGGTAGGACAAAAGAAAAAAGAAAAAACAGAGACAAAAGAATAGGGATGGGACCTGCACCACTGGGAGGGAGCTGTGAAGGAGAAAAAGTTTCCACACACTAGGAAGCCCCTTCACTGGAGGAGACGGGGTTGGGGTGAAGCTTCGGCACCACAGAGGAGAGCGCAGCAACAGGGGTGCAGAGGACAAAGTGGAGAGATTCCCACACAGAGGATCGGTGCCGACCAGCACTCACCAGCCTGAGAGGCTTGTCTGCTCCCCTGTTGGGGCGGGCGGGGGCTGGGAGCTGACGCTCGGGCTTCGGAGGTCAGATCCCAGGGAGAGGACTGGGGTTGGCTGCGTGAACACAGCCTGAAGGGATTAGTGTGCCACTGCTAGCCGGAAGGGAGTGCAGGAAAAAGTCTGGACCTGCCTAAGAGACAAGAGACCATTGTTTCCGGGTGCGCGAGGAGAGTGGATTCAGAGCACCACCTAAATGAGCTCCAGAGATGGGTGAGAGCCACGGCTATCAGTGTGGACACCAGAGAGGGCATCAAACACTAAGGCTGCTGCTGCAGCCACCAAGAAGCCTGTGTGCAAGCACAGGTCACTATCCACACTGCCCCTCCTGGGAGCATGTGCAGCCCGCCACTGCCAGGGTCCTGTGATCCAAGGACAGCTTTCCTGGGAGAACACATGGCGCACCTCAGGCTGTTGCAACATCATGCCAGGTTCTGCAGCTGCAGACTCGCTCCACATTCCATACCCCACCCTCCCCCTGGCCTGAGTGAGCCAGACCCCCTAATCAGCTGCTGCTTTAACCCCCTCCTGTGTGAGCAGAAACAGACGCCCTCAGGTGAACTACACTCAGAGGTGGAGCCAAATCCAAAGCTGAACCCCAGGAGCCATGCGAACAAAGAAGAGAAAGGGAAATCTCTCCCAGCAGCCTCAGGAGCAGCAGATTAAATCTCCACAATCAACTTGATGTACCCTGCATCTGTTGAATACGCCAAGACATATATAAATCAAAATATCAAAAATTAAATACAAAGAAAAAGTATTAAAAGCAGCAAGGGAAAAGTAACAAATAATATACAAGGGAATCCCCATAAAGTTAACAGCTGAACTTAAAGCAGAAACTCTGCAAGCCAGAAGGGAGTGTCAAGACATATTTAAAGTGATGAAAGGGAAAAACCTACAATGAAGATTACTCTACCCAGCAAGGATCTCCTTCAGATTTGACGGAGAAATTAAAAACTTTACAGACGAGCAAGAGTTAAGAGAATTCAGCACCACCAAACCAGCTTTGTAACAAATGCTAAAGGGACTTTTTTAGGCAGGAAACACAAGAGAAGGAAAAGTGCTAGAGAAACAAATTCAAAACAATTAAGAAAATGCTAATAGGAGCGTACATATCGATAGTTACCTTAAATGTAAATGGATTAAATGCTCCCACCAAAAGATATAGACTGGCTGAGTGGATAAAAAACAAGACCTGTATATATGCTGTCAACAAGAGACCAACTTCAGACCTGGGGACACATACAAACTGAAAGTGAGGGGATGGAAAAAGCTATTCCATGCAAAAGGAAATCAAAAGAGAGCTGGAGTAGCAATTCTCATACCAGACAAAATAGACTTTAAAATAAAGACTGTAGCAAGAGACAAAGAAGGACACTACATAATGATCACGAGATCAATTCAAGAAGAAGATATAACAAGTGTAAATATTTATGGACCCAACATAGGAGCACCTCAAAATATAAGGCAAATACTAACAGCCATAAAAGAGGAAATCAACAGTAACACATCTTAGTAGGGGACTTTAACACCCCAATTTCACTGATGGACAGATCATCCAAAAGGAGAATTAATAAGGAAACACAAGCTTTAAATGACCCATTAAACAGGATGGACTTAATTGGTATTTTAGGACATTCCATTGAAAAACAACACAATACACTTTCTTTTCAATTGCTCAATTCAATGAAACTTTCTCCAAGATAGATCATATCTTGGGTCACAAATCAAGCCTTGGTAAATTTAAGAAAATTGAAATCGTATCAAGTATCTTTTCTGACCACAACGCTATGGGACTAGATATCAATAAGAGGAAAAAATCTGAAAAAAGTACAAACACATGGAGACTAAATAAACTACTTAATAACCAAGAGATCACTGAACAAATCAAAGAGGAAATCAAAGAATACCTAGAGACAAATGACAATGAAAACACGACGACCCAAAATCTATGGGATGCAACAAAAGCAGTTCTAAGAGGGAAGTTTATAGCAATACAATCCTCCCTCAAGAAACAAGAAACATCTCAAATAAACAACCTAACCTTATACCTAAAGCAATTAGAGAAAGAAGAATAAAAAATCCCCAAAGTTACCCAAAGGAAAGAAATCATAAAGATAAGATCAGAAATAAATGAAAAAGGAATGAAGGAAATGATAGCAAAGATCAATAAAACTGAAAGTGGGTTCTCTGAGAAGATAAAAAAAAATTGATAAACCATTAGCCAGACTCATCAAGATTAAAAGGGAGAAAACTCAAATCAATAGAATTAGAAATGAAAAAGGAGAAGTAACAACTGACTGTGCAGAAATACAAAGGATCATGAGAGATTACTAGAAGCAACTATATGCCAATAAAATGGACAACCCAGAAGAAATGGACAAATTCTTAGAAAAGCACAACCTTCTGAGACTGAACCAGGAAGAAATAGAAAATATGAACAGACCAATCACAAGCACTGAAGTTGAAAATGTGATTAAAAATCTTCCAACAAACAAAAGCCCAGGACCACATGGCTTCACAGGTGAATTCTATCAAACATTTAGAGAAGAGCTAACACCTATCCTTCTCAAACTCTTCCAAAATATAACAGAGGGAGGAACACTCCCAAACTCATTCTACAAGGCCACCATCACCCTGATACCAGCAGACAGAGATGTCACCAAGAAAGAAAACTACAGGTCAATATCACTGATGAACGTAGATGTAAAAATCGTCAACAAAATACTAGCAAACAGAATCCAACAGCACATGAAAAGGATCATACACCATGATCAAGTGGGGTTTATCCCAGAAATGCAAGGATTCTTCAATATATACAAATCAATCAATATGATAAAGCATATTAGCAAACTGAAGGAAAAAAATATGATCATCTCAGTAGATGCAGAAAAAGCTTTTGACAAAATTCAACACCCATTTATGATAAAAACCCTCCAGAAAGTAGGCAAACAGGGAATCTACCTCAACACAATAAAGGCCATATATGACAAACCCACAGCCAACATCTTTCTCAATGGTGAAAAACTGAAACCATTTCCTCTAAGATCAGGAACAAGACAAGGTTGTCCACTCTCACCACTATTATTCAGCATTGTTTTGGAAGTTTTAGCCACAGCAATCAGAGAAGAACAGGAAATAAAAGGAATCCAAATCAGAAAGGAAGAAGTAAAGCGGTCAGTGTTTGCTGATGACATGATGCTCTATATAGAGAATCCTAAAGATGCTACCATAAAACTACTAGAGCTAATCAATGAGTTTGGTAATGTAGCAGGATAAAAAATTAATGCACAGAAATCTCTTGCATTCCTATCAGATGAAAAATCTGATTTTATCAGATGAAAAATCTGATAGAGAAATTAAGAAAACATTCCCATTTACCACTGCAACAGAAAGAATAAAATACCTAGGAATAAACTTACCTAGGAAGATAAAAGACCTATATGCAGAAAACTATAAGACACTGATGAAAGAAATTAAAGATGATACAAACAGATGGAGAGATATACCATGTTCTTGGCTTGGAAGAATCAATAATGTGAAAATGACTATGCTACCCAAAGCAATCTACAGATTCAATGCAATCCCTATCAAACTACCACTGGCATTTTTCACAGAACTAGAGCAAAATATTCCACAATTTGTGTGGAAACACAAAAGACCTTGAATAGCCACAGCAATCTTAAGAACGAAAAGGAGAGCTGGAGGAATCAGGCTCCATGTCTTCAGACTATACTACAAAGCTACAGTAATCATAACAGTATGGTACAAGCACAGAAACAGAAATATAGATCAATAGAACAGGATAGAAAGCCCAGGGATAAACCCATGCACATGTAGTCACCTTATCTTTGATAAAGGAGGCAAGAATATACAGTGGAGAAAAGACAGCCTCTTCAATAAGTGGTGCTGGGGAAACTGGACAGCTAATTGTAAAAGAATGAAATTAGAACATTCCCTAACACCATACACAAAAGTAAACTCAAAATGGATTAAAGACCTAAATGTAAGGCCAGACACTATAAAACTCTTAGAGGAAAACATAGGCAGAGCACTCTATGACATAAATCACAGCAAGATCCTTTTTGACCCACCTCCTAGAGAAATGGAAATAAAAACAGAAATAAACAAATGGGGCCTAATGAAACTTAAAAGCTTTTCCACAGCAAAGGAAAGCAGAAACAAGACAAAAAGACAACCCTCAGAATGGGAGAAATATTTGCAATTGAATCAACTGACAAAGGATTAATCTCCAAAATATACAAGCAGCTCATGCAGCTCAATATCAAAAAAACAAACAACCTAATCCAGAAATGGACAGAAGACCTAAACAGACATTTCTCCAAAGAAGATATACAGATTGCCAACAAACACATGAAAGGATGCTCAACATCACTAATCATTAGAGAAATGCAAGTCAAAACTACAATGAGGTATCACTTCACATCATTCAAAATGGCCATCGTCAAAAAATCTCCAAGCAATAAATGCTGGAGAGGGTGTGGAGAAAAGGGAACACTCTTGCACTGTTGGTGGGAATGTAAATTGATACAGCCACTATGCAGAACAGTATGGAGGTTCCTTAAAATCTAAAAATAGAACTACCATACGACCCAGCAATCCCACTACTGGGCATATACCCTGAGAAAACCATAATTCCCAAAGAGTCATGTTCTGCAATGTTCATTGCAGCTCTGTTTACAATAGCCAGGACATGGAAGCAACCTGTGTCCATCAACAGATGAGTGGGTAAAGAAGATGTGGCACATAGATACACAGAATATTACTCAGCCATACAAAGAAACGAAATTGAGTTATTCTAGTGAGGTGGATGGACCTAGAGTCTGTCATACAGAGTGAAGTTAGTTGAAAGAGAAAAACAAATACAGTATGCTAACACATATATATGGAATCTAAAAAAAAGGTTCTGAAAAACCTATGGGCAGGACAGGAATAAAGATGCAGATGTAGAGAATGGACTTGAGGACACAGGCAGGGGGAAAGGTAAGCTGGGACGAAGTGAGAGAGTAGCATGGACTTATAAATACTACCATATGTAAAATAGATAGCTAGTGGGAAGCAGCCACATAGCACAGGGAGATCAGCTCGGTGCTTTGTGACCACCTAGAGGGGTGAGATAGGGAAGGTGAGAGAGGGAGATGCAAGAGGGAGGAGATATGGGGATATATGTATATGTATAGCTGATTCACTTTTTTATAAAGCAGACACTAACACACCGTTGTAAAGGAATTATACTCCAATAAAGATGTTAAAAAAAAGAGATAGAGAGATAGTTATAAAAATATAGAGAGAGATTTTAAGGAATTGGCTCACATGACTGTGGGGTTTGGTATGTATTAGCTCTCTGGCAGGCTTGAAGTTTAGGTAATTAGTTGGTGTTTCAGTCTTCAGTCCAAAATTCAAACAGCAGGCCAGCGGGCTGGAAACTCCAGTGGTAAGTGATGCTACAGTCTTGAGGCAGAATTCCTTCTACACTGGGGAAACCTCAGTTATTGCTCTTAAGGTCTTTAATGCATTGGTTGAGGCCCACCCATTATGGAGGATAATCTGCGTTACTTAAAGTCGACTGTTGGTAAATGTTAATCACATCTAAAAAGTACCTTGACATCAACGTCTAGATTATCGTTTGGGCAAATATGTGGGTACCATAGTCTAGCCAAGGTAACATAAAATTAACTATCACACCACATACGGTAAAACAAGTGTAGATGGAGAAATCACATAATTATGTATCAGAAACTGTCTAATAAGTGCTAAAATACTTTATAGAAGAATAATGTGGTTGAACAAGGCAATGAAATACAGTTTTAAAAATTTTAATATTCTAGTTTAATCATAAAAATAATAACACTTATGATAAAATTTAATATGTATCAAGCGCTATTCTATGCTTCTGTCACATATTGTCCCATTCAGTTCTCACAATAATATGATGTGTAAACCTTGTTGTCCCCACCTTGCAAATCACATTGACACATTGGGGAATTGGGGAATTTCAGGCTTCAGAGTGCTGATACATCTGTCACTGTTACTGACCAAGTGATTGATTTCTGTCATTGATACTCTGGTTTATCAAAAAGGTTTCTTAAAAAGAGGACATGAAACAAATACAGAAAAGAACTTTTTCAATCATGGGATTTTCTAAGTTATCCCTGCTTATAGGGACAAAAACTGTAGGGTAGAAAGTCACATTTCCTGAGAGCCTACTATCAGCTGAACAATTTGATTACGTTATCTCATTCAGTCCCCAAATAACCCTGAGAGGGATAGAGCTCAAAAACCATATTGGTTCATGGCGGTAGACCTGCTATGTATGAAGGAATGATATTAAATCGACTTCTGTGAAACGTAAGCTAAGTGCACTCTGTCCCACCGCCTTGTGTTAGAGTGCAAATAAATCTTCAGGAATTCCAGGGTTATCTTGCAAAAAGGCACCAACCAGCATATGAATTCAGCACCATAGTTCAACCTCAGCTCACATCTATTGGACTCTTTCTCTCTGCCAGGCATGGTGCCAAGCATTCTACATCCTTGATCTCGCTAAATCTTTTCAACAAGCCCATGAGGTAAGGGGGGTGTTATTATGCTCACTTTGCACGTGAGGAAACTATGACTTAGAGCAGTTAAGTAACTTTCTCAAGGACACACTTGAACAAGTGGTTGAGTCAGGTGTGGAAAGCACCAAGGTCTGGACTTGGATGCCCTCTGCTATTATAGGACATTGGTCCTTCTGGGGTCACAGTCCTGCCCTGAAATATTTCCCCAAATTCTTATCTGAAGAAATACGTCCTCCTTATTCCAAGAGCATATTTCCATTCTGATGCCTCTGCTGTGCTGTGAGGATCACACTTTCCACCAGTGAGAGAGAAGTTGAGGGGTCCAGACGTCTCCACAACACAGAAGGGCCGAGAGGAACGTGTCTGACAGCATTGAGAGCATTTTCCTTTTGACTGTCTTTTAGTTTTTGTTGTGTTCTGTTTTTTGCAAGTTGATGCCTCAGCTTCAGTAAAAGGGGAGGTGAGAAAAGTGAAGGGTAGGTAGTAAAAAGAGTTACAGAGAGGGGGGTTGGAGCTGTAAAAACAGTGACCCACCCCACAAGAAGAATTAAGGGATGAAGACTTAAAGATGTGTTTTGAAGATGAAAAGAATGTACTTAATGTGTTTTATTTCATGATAAAGTCAGAAGTATGGGCTCGGCCCCATCTGAGGGAGGGGATGGCGTGGAGTCTCCAGCCCCTTCCCCAGGGGCTCTCCCACCAGGGAAATGGTCGCCGGAACCACAGAGGATACTAGAAAGTCAGGAGGGAAAGCAGTCCTCAAGAGCAGAGCTTCCACGTGTAAAGTTAATTTATTTACCGATTTGTTTTTGTCACAGATGCTCTGTCTTCATCTTCACATAAGGAGAAAATTCCCAATGAGAAAACAATATATATTCGGAGAGTCAGGAACAAATTGGAACGGGCACTGATCTCAATAGCAGGCGCTGGCAGGGGCGAAATTATTTTTCCAACACTTTTGCTTCTCCTGGTAAAGTAGTTAGTGTTGTATTTTCAATGCTAGAAGGAAAAAGTGATGAAAAGTTTTTAAACCCAAGAAACAAAAACCCTGATTTGTGTCCAGATTTTCTGCAAAACAGGATCCCAAATGGCCAGTGCTGGTCTTAGTAGGTCTGAAACGAATTGGATGGTGTAGTTTTTAGGTTTGGCTTTTGTGTTTTGCCTCATTTCCTTTAGGATTTTGCTTCTCAGCGTGTATATCAGCCTTGCTCTGGGTGTTTCGTAGGGGAAAAAGTCCATTTTATAACATTTTTAGTATCTCTGGTTCCAAACTCGCAGCTGGCCAGCCTGCCATGTAGCGGTGTGTGTATGAGCCACGCCGAAAGGTGGTGATGGGTGATCGTGGGACAGGGCAGGGACAGAGGGGTAGAGGGGGAAGGGCCCAGAGCACAGCCATAGTCACAGTGGATACCCAGCCACCACGCTGGCCGGGACACACCACAGAGCATCACACCAAGCTAGGCTCTAAGTTGTTTCCTGGTGCTAGGAAGTAACAGAAGGTTGCTACCAGTTTTCTACGGCTCAAGCCCTAAAAGCCCAGCCACTCCAATCCCGAGGTTAACCGCACTCTTTCTTAAAGAGGAGAATTCTAAAGAAGGATAAAGGGAGAATTTTCTCAGCGAGCGTGTTGCTTGTGCCCTCCCAAGTTCAAAGAGAAAACTCTGTCTCAGTAAAATGACTTCTGGCTTTGCCTGGGGGGATTTCAGGCTTCAACATTAACTTTTCTGGAGTTATAACTTTCATGCATTTCTCTTTTTATTGGGTAGACATTATGATTGGTTTTACAAGCAAAATAAACAGCTTAGGAACAAATGAAAGACTTTTTTATTTCTCTTTTAACTGTAAATTCAAGAGCTTGAAATGAATTTGGCAAATAATCCATACTGCTGAGGAGTGCTGTGGCTGAAAGGCAAGATTTCCAAAAATTCTTGAAAATCCAAGTAATACCGGGAATAAATCCCAGACGCAACTTGTTGAGCCTTGTGTCTCTCTTAGAACACTCTTTTTTTTCTCCCTTTAAGAAAAAAAGAAAGAAAGAAAACGGAGAAATCAATCACAGTACTCCTGTAACTCCTGTCCTGCAGTCTGTTTTCCGTGGAGTGCAGAGCTGTGCTCTGACTAGGGCCAAATGCTCTTAACACAGCCAGAGGGAGCTGGGCAAACATGTGGTTCCCAGTGAGCTGAGCACGGAGCTCCCGCATGTAGGAGCTAAGGCCTCCTAAATGCACGTTAGGGCTACAGGGATCTACACTGACTGTATACATCTCAGATTTATTTGATTCTTTTTTGAAGTCAACCTTAAATTTTTGATCTGAACTTTTTGAATTTGAATGGACTTACTTTTGACCTCTTAAATAATCTTGAATTATTTAAAACTAATCACTGAAATAAGTTAAAAAAATGAAACATTAACATATAGATGACACTAGAACGATCTTTCAGCTAAAGACCAATTTCAAATCCCATCTTCTGCATAAAAATCCCTCCTTAATCTGTTCCCATCAAAGTTATCTGCTTCATCTTTATGGAACTGTTACATTCGTTGAGTGACACTACATGTCAGATGTGGCAAAAGTGCCTACCCCTTACACACTTTACTTTTAATTCTCCAAAGGTAGGTCCATGTTACCTGAGGTGAGAGAAACTGAGGCCTAGAGTTTAGTCAACTTTCTCAGGGGTCAACGATGGAGCAGATTTTTGAGTCTAGATATATCAACTTCTACAATCCATGCTCTCTCTACCATGTTCACTTTTGTAGCTCTCTAGCATGAATTTCTACTTAGTATTCTCCACTCATTAGTCAGCTTATTCAGAGTAAAAAACAAGTTTTATTATTCTCTATGCAGCATTAGCAAAAATGCCTCACACCTAGTAAATATTCGATAACTTTGTTGAGATAAGTTTATGACCTTGGAGTTGTAAACTAGTTGAACAATTCTGCTTTAGCTAAACAGGATGCCATAGGGTTTGGGAGGATTAGTTCTGATACAGGGCACATCATTTGACAGCTGGCATATCAAAATCCAAGTAATAATCAGTAACTCTAACGGTAGTAATAGTAATCACCACCATCACCTTTCATTAAGTTATGGTTTTGAATTTTTCCACTAAGCGCTTCATATTCATTTTTACAAATTAACTTTGAAATAACTATGAGGGATTACAGGGAATTATTAGTCCCCATATTGCAGTTGAGGAAGGTAAGGCTTGGAGATATAAAATAACTTGCTTAAAATCACACAGTCTTAAAAAACTAGCCATGCTCTTACCATCCCCATTGGAGGACAGAAATGTGTTCTACTCTATTCAGCACACCTGATCTCCACTGAAACATGGTGCCAACATGATTAGAGCATGGGGCAGCAGCAAGAAGGGCCTTCAATGCAATGAATGTTCAGTAAGGCTTAGTAAATGCTGGAGCACAGCATGGAGTTTCTTTTCTAATGGCAGGTGTTGAATGAAATCCCCTCCTGAGAGACTATGCCATGCACTGATCCCTTCACACTCCTGAAAGCCCAAGGAATCGGCATGTGGTGCACACAGGAGTTTTGTTTTTAGCATCTCAGGAATACTTTTATAAATTTAACCATTTGGGGCAAAACACTATCAATACGATTGTTTGAAAGATGTATGTATTTTGTCAAATCATAGGACTTTCCAATTTACTCTCCCAATGCATTGCCTTTTTATATTTTTGGTGGTCACACAGTCATACTACCAGATATTTGATATAAAAAAGACAATACCATGTCATTCACTTATGAAAGCATTACAGTCAACTCTAGTACGATAAATGTTTCTGATACATAACTTAGTGATAGAGTATTAGGAAGTAAGGGAATGATATCAGGATACTGTGGAAATTTTGCTGTCCATGTACAATTTGTTCCCAATGTGTTAATATTTCATGCCATATAGTTACAGCAACAGAATGCAAAACACACCAACCCAGCTGAATGCATGAAGGAATAGAGCATGATCCCCAAAGCCCAGTCACCCCCATTTATTTTCTCCTTGTTCAGTTTGGCTATGCTCTAAGAAGTGCTTATTGCGTGGTTCTCCCTGATTTTTATGCCTTTTAGCCTTGTCTCTATAACCCAGCAGCCTTCTTCTTTACAATCTTTTCCTTAGTATTCCCTCCATCAAGCTCCCTCTTATCTTATTTCTAAAGTTCAATATTTTCCATGACATTTATTTAATATAAATTTATTTTTATACTGTGCTTATATTTTATTAGTATCATTATTATTTTTGTTAGTAATCTATTAAAAAAATACATAGGTTTTCACTGCCTATCCCTATTTTCTCAAAAAGGGAGCAGTTTCATAAAACATGAGGGTGAGTTCTGAACTGTATATACCACATTATGGGAGAAATATTTACACATCTAGCAACATCAACAATCTCGGTCGTAGAGGAAGCATGAAGAATGCAAAATAATGGTCTTGAGGAAATTAGTGGTACTCATATACTTGACACAGAGGAGAACCACATACACATTGGCTTTAGACACCATTCTCACAGGGTCATAAATGCGCATATGCAGATGATTGAGCCACTTCAGTCTCTGCTTATCTGAAAATTAGTGCTAATTACCCCTACTTCATAGGTAGGTAATTAGGGGTCTATGGAATAACACTTGTGGGGTATTTATTGAGGGTTAATTCCTTTCTTTTCTAATAATCTATTGATGCATAAGTAGATAAAATAGGTAATAGAGCTTTTGGAAGTAGAAGTGGGGCAATTCATCTCTTATACTCAATGACAGCAAGACAGAATGTTCATGGCTATGGAGTGATAGGAACAGAGAAACATGGTGAAAGGGAGACACTAAAATTTTAAAAGTATAAAAATCTAGGACTATCAGAGCATGCGAAATAGTCCGTTTCTGATGTCATCATCGCATATTATTGCAATGGCTCTGAATCACAAAAGCATTCAATGAAGTTCAAAATATTATCTTTCTGAAGATGAGGAAATATGTAATCCACTTGAAGTTTTCAACAAAATATTGACGATTTTTTGGCTTTTATGTATGAAATAGATGGCTAATCAGCTGAAACACTAATGAGTTTCATGCACATGGCATGAAGCAAAATTCTTTTTATAAAGCATATCTAGCCAAATAAGATAATATAGTGCAGAAAACCAGAAATATGAAACAGAATATAGTTCTTTTAAATATAACTTTTAAAGTGTTCTCACAATCTTCTATGACTTGATATTTATTTTAATATAAAATTTATTTTTAAAAATTTATTTTTCACATCAAGATGAAGATATAAATCTTAAAAGTATTTTTCATGATATATAATTGTCTATTCAAAATTATTGTAACACACAGTGCAATTCATCATTATTAGTGCTCATAACACTCTATTAAAGGATTATGTTTTACTTATCCTGTGTTCATTTTCCCTTAGAGATTTTATATAATTATATAACGAAGAAAAAGAAGAAAAAACAAAACATAATAAACATAGATTCATTCATTGTTAGTCCCTCATAGTATGAGATTTAATACACATATACATATTTGTGTGTGTGTAATAACTTATGTTACAATCATTTACTGAGTTACTACTTTGTGCCAGGCACTTTGTCAATTGCATACATTCAATATAAGCTTTAAAACAGCTCCAGGAGGTAGGCAACATTAATCCTATTTTATAAGAGAGAAGAGAAATTGAGCCAGAGAAAGTTTTAAGTAATCGGCTGAAGTTCAAAGCAGCAAAGTTTGAATCTGAACATATCTGTTAATGTTTGTAACTCTTAATCACTGCTGTGTATTACCTCTCTGCCATTGAGGGGACGGGAGTTTAATCCCTAGTTGATACACACAGTAGTCTTAATTTGTTTTTTATTTTAAAATAAAAATAGGCAATATTAAGTGGGTTATCAGCAGTAGAAGCCAGGGTAGTAAGAAACAGAAAAAATCAAATTGATGGCCTATAGTAATTTTCTATTCTTATCTCCTTAGAAAAAGAGAAAAGACTATATATAATTTTAAATGCTCTTTCTAGGAAATTGGAAATCCAAAAGTTATCTTTAATTTTGCTTTGATTAGAAAATGAAACGAAAATCCAGCTTTCCTTTTGGATTTCTTATTTCAATACATATTACTAGATTATTCCTGTGACACTCTTTGTCATACCTTTGAAATCTAACTGTGGCTCTTAATTCTTAAGGGTAACTTGGCTTTCATTTTTTGATATCTCACGAAGTATAATACCTACTTAGTAATTAACTTAGTATTTACAAATAGAGAAAAAATGTATTTGGCTCTTGAAAGTTTCTAGGACTCTTGGTAAAAGAATCTCATGAACTAATCTCTTGCTATCTCTTGAAGCACAATTTTAATATTTTTGTAAACAAGAAATCTAGTGAATATTATCTGGAATTCCAATTATGTAATTTCCACTGCCATCACTGCAATGGAATACCTTTTATAATTAAAAGGCATGCAGTCATGCTTGGGCAAAATGGAATAAGAAATTAAATTGTCCCCTAGTGGAGGTATAATAGAGCTTGTTTAGTTGCTCTGGGGGAGGGAAAAATGTTTTGACTGTGTGCATGGGGAAAGAGGAAAGACTCAATAAATAATTTGTTTTTCATCACTCATCTTAATGCTAGAACTGAATCTCAAATAAGTCAAGTGCAATTTCATGAAGGTGCATCAAATGACATTTTATCCTTTTTTAGATCTAGAGAAATGGATTTAAGGATGAGGAATGGCTGACTTTAGCAAACAGATTAAAAATAGCACATTACCTAAACGTTGAGTAACTCAAATTTAAAAAGCACACAGGCCTTCACATGTAAAACCAGTGTTTTTGGCTATTGAGAAGAAAGGTTGTGACCTGGCTTCTAGCCTGTCTCCATTCTTGACCTCCTTTCTTTTAGTTCAAAGAGATTAAATCCATTTTCCTGGGCCAGCCATGGATGAGAACACCATGGACACTTTGGCTTTGAGATAGAGAAGGAAGAGATGGAGAAAAGGGCCTATGAGCTCATAGGTCTTTTCCATCCCTGTAGCCTGGGCTGGTGCCATTACATCCCACACAACCCAAATTCCAGCCCCCCCAGCTCTCTTGCTGTTCCCCAAACACACCAAACATTTAACTAAGTGCGCCTTTGCACATACTGTTCTACCTCTAATACCACCACCCCTATTTCTGTTTTGCAAACTCCTACTCATCTGTCAGGAAGTTTCACCCACTCTGAAACCTTCCCCAATTCGTAAGCAGAGCTAATCAGTCTTTCCTATAGGCTCTCATACCACTTTGTTTATTCCCACTCTTACTCCATTTGATTGAAATGTGTCTTTTTTTTTTTAACAACTCTGCCTCTTACTCCCAGCTTTTCTTGAGGGAAAGGATCTGAGTCCTGCTCCAGTTTTTTTGCCCAGTCCCTTACAGGTAGCTAGTAAACTTGTACGCCCATACTGCAGGTAGATAGATAAATGGTAATGTAGATGTAGACGCAGATGGAGATAAAGACATAAAGACAAAGATACAAATAGAAATAGTGATAGAAATCTAGAGATGATGCTTCAAGTACCTAAAAGAAAAAGCTCAAAAACAGGATGGCACTAGACTTCTTATTTACTCTGAGATCTAAAACTGAGATAAGTGGGAAAAAGGAGTGGCAACTAAAATTGCAATTAGACTACATAAACACTGTGTAGGAAGGTAGGGAGTAGGAAGCTGCATTGTTTCCATGGAAACTGGATGGAAATAGAACCTTCATTACAATAATGTCAACTATACATTCCAGGAGAGAATGGCCTTCAGAAACAATTGAGAAATAAAGGAAAGTAATATACAACCCCCTCTCCCTTTCCATATAAATCCATCTGCTATAGATATCAAAAAATGAATAAATGAAAATCTGGGAGTCCCTTCTGGTATGAAGGTCAAACACATGATGTACAAGAAGATCAAACTCACTAAATACCTGTATGCTTGAGAATGCCTTTACAAATGAAAAATTAAGATGTATTCAACACTCAACACCAACATACCAAAGAACATAACCCAGATGAACTAATCTGCAAAACTGGAGTAAAAATGAGCTGATGCTGTTAGGGGACTGTAGGCAAACTATGGCACAAGATCAATAACAATTGAGAGAAGGAGGGAAAAAGCTGCTCAGCTGCTAACAATAAAGAAGCAACAAATTTGCAAAATGCATTAACTGTTTCAGTAACTGGTAAGATAGTGCAGGAATACTGGCTAGATTGACCATACAGCTGTACTTACTGGGTTATGTTTTTCTTCCTTTTTTCCTTTCTTTCTTTCCTTCCTTGGGAGTCGATGGATGTAGAAGGGGGAGTGGAGGATGGAAGATTTTTCTCATTCTCCATGCAGCTGACTTACAAATACTATCTCCATCATGATAAAGAGGCGTGTGTAATGTTATTCAGGCTGGCAGTCGAACTGGCAACACATTTTATATATTACCTAAAATGTTGAAGAAGAAAATTTGCAATAACCTAATATTCATTCGTAAAAGCATGAAGTTGGCCTCATCAGCTAAGAAATTGAATTTGCGAGCTGTTAAATGTCAGAGATGACCCCTGGGATTTCTGAGGTGGGATGATGTGGTGAAGGGCAGGCTTCAGGTCATGTTTTATACAAGAAGTTTAATTGTTCTGGCTAGGAAGTAGAAGTGACTCATTGAGTTGAAGTGGTCTCTATCTCCCAACACAGATTTCAAATGGGGGAGGATAGTGTAGCAATAATATCTTAAAAGGAATTGGACTAGTTCACTTCAGTCTTTTAACTACTTCCATACAGATTCATTTGTTTTGGACACAAAAGTTGATAGCAGGCCAATGATAGCAAAAAACAGTGTCTTTGTCACCCCTTTTGAACCCATACAAACCTTTTCACTGTGTTTAAACCAGGCTTTTATTTTTGCCAAAGAAAATTGCATGTTATTCAGCCTTTTCTGAGCTTTTATTGGACAACGTTAAATGTTTTATAGTTATAAAGAATTGTAAAGGCATCATGACACCAAGTTCGTGGTATGGTATTTTCCAGTCGTGTTTTGATTATTCTCTCAGAAACTTTCATCCCACTCAGGTATGAGTATTTTTGATTTGACATCAGAAGATTTTTTTCATGGTAATTTCTTAGTCATACGATTTAGATGCTGAGTTTTTACATCACTTTAAAAGGCTACAACCTGCTGGGGATTTCTAATCACAGCATTTACTAGTTACTTGCCATTCTCTTCAACCGCTCTTCTTTAGCCACTGATACTTATAAATCTGAAGTTTTTTGGGTTTTTTTTTAACATCTTTATTGGAGTATAATTGCTTTACAATGGTGTGTTAGTTTCTGCTATATAACACAGTGAATCAGCTATACATATACATATATTCCCATATCTCCTCCTTCTTGCGTCTCCCTCCCACCTTCCCTATCCCACCCCTCTAGGTGGTCACAAAGCACAGAGCTGATCTCCCTGTGCTATGTGGCTGCTTCCCACTAGCTCTCTATTTTACATTTGGTAGTGTATATATGTCCATGCCACTCTCTCACTTCGTCCCAGCTTACCCTTCCCCCTCCCATAAATCTGAAGTTTAAATGTAAGGTATCTCCTTATTGTTCAACAAACCTTGTTTCTCTGAAGAAAAATTTACTGCTAGAGGAATGTTATCATAACTTAACAGTAATCACTGTCTCTTCAATCCTCACCCCCAACAGAGTATCAACAATTAGAGTATTCAAAAGGCAAATGGAGACAGGTATTCTCAAGGAAAGGAAATAACCATCTCTAGGAGAACCTGTATCAACATAAAACAAAACAAAACAAAAAAACACAAACAAACTGAAAAAAAAAACAAACTGACCTAGACAACTGAGGTACACTCTGAAGGAAAAACAGAAGTCAACTAAGAAAACAGAGGGTAAGTGTTACACCCACTACAGTGGATACAGAAGTTCTATGGTGAGAGCTAGCTTGTGGGTCAGTTAAGAGAGGTATCATAAAATATAAGATCAGAAAAGTGTACTAGGGTGAAATCCTGAAGGATCTCAGTTTATCAGGATGTTTGGATTTGATTCTACCCATAATGATAAAGTTAAAGTAATCAAAACATGATAGATATATTAGAATAGTCTGGAAGTTTAGGAGGCCATTTTGATTGCCCAGATCTAAGGCAGAACAATAGAAGTAGCAAGAAAGAAGTCAAAATTTCCAGAAATTATGACGGCCAAATTAATAGGGTTCGGTAATGGATTAAAATGGGAAGAAATGTGAGAGTTGAAAAGTGAAATATCTGTTAATCATTTGCAGTGGAAAAGTAAAATAATAGGTTCTATTTTGGTCAAGATGAACTTATGGCACCATGGTTCACTTATGTGGAGCCCTGCCTAAGGAAGTTGAAGCATCAAATCAGAGATCCTGGAGAGATAAAGCTAAAGGACTGGAATCTGGAGTCAACACTGTGAATGGAATCATGGAAGTCTGGGAAAAGTGGGAGGTCAAAACCCAGAACAGGTAGAAGTTTTTTGTTTGTTTGTTTGTTTGTTTTTTAATATTGAAATATAATACAGAAAAAGAACCCCACAAAATGAGTTTGCAGTTATAACAAAGGAAAAACTAATACAACTATCACTCAGGTCAAAAAATAATAAAGCATTAACAGCATCTCAGAAGCTCCTGCAGGCCCTCTTCCAACCACTTCCAACCCAGAGGTGCTACCATCCTCACAATTGGTTGATTGCCATTGGTTCCAATTGGTTTTTTAGCACCTACCTTTTAAATATAAATGGATGGCCAAAGATTATTAGATATTTGAGAACATTTAACCTGAAAATCTATGTTTGTGTAGGTATTTATACAGAGGATTTTATTATATACACACAAATATACATATATACAAGCACATATTTTTTATGCAACTATGAAGCAAGAACAGGATGCAATTAAGAAAACATTCAGAGAATTAAAAAGGAGCCCTTGGAAATTAAAAATATATTAGGAGAAATAAAAATTGTAAAAAAAGACAAAATTAAAGTAGAACTCTAAGAAAGGAAAACAACAGATGAAAAATACAAAAGGCAGAGAAGAAAATGAGATCAGTTTAGGAAGCCAATATATGACTAATTCAAATTTAAGAAATATTCAAAAAGAGAAGCAGGAATAATTCAAGAATAATTCAAAAAATTTTTCTAAAATTGAAGAATATGAAGTTCTAGATTAAAAACTTCTGTCCAAATGCTCAAAAGATGAAAGAGAAAAATTCATAGTAAGGTACACCATTGCAAAATTCACTAACACTGCACACAAAGAGACTTTTTACTGTATCTAGAGAAATTTTTTTTAAAAAGTTTTCATCTTTTTAGGTTTTTAGGTTCAAAATGGGTTCAGTCTTCTCAAAAGCATCAACAGAAATTAGAAATAATGGAGAAACACCTTCAAAAACCTGAGGGAAAATATTTTCCAACTGGAAGTTCCCTACTCCACTAAATCACCATGTCAAGTAGGAAGAATAAAGTTTTCAGTATGATGGTTTAAAAAATGGCCCTCCCACATGCCTTTTTCCAGGATATGTGCCATCAATAATAATAATAGCCACCATTTATACAGGTTGATTTTTCCATGCACTTTTCTCAATGCTTTACATATTTCATTTATTTATCACAACCTGTCTATTATGATAGAAAATATGACTATCCCCATTTTACACATGAGGGAATTTGAGACTAGAGAAATTAAGAAGCATGCCCAAGATCAAACACCTATTAAGTGAACATAGTAAGACTCAAGCCCAGGAAATCTATTTCCAGAATGAGGGAGTAATCATCAAGAGAAAGACACAAGAATCAGGAAACTGGAATTCAGCACAACAGAAAGATGAGGAGAATTCCCATTGACAGAATGAACAGGATAGTGGCTGTGCAACAGTGTGTGATCAAAAAGAACTGAATTGCTAATGAGACTCAGAGGAAACATGAGCGCTACCCAGCAACAAGTATTAGTAATGATTGGCAAGGAACACCAAAAAGGGACTCACGGGGTTTATCGTATCCTTATCTGGGAGTCCCTAAATCTTTGAGACACAAATTCCTGTGCTCCTTTTCCATTTTGGTTTTATAGTAACAAGGAACTTCTGAGCACAGGCAAGCTGCCAGGTTTCAGGGTCTTCTCTGTTTATAAACCTTGTTTATCACAAAGTTGTACTTTGATTACATGATTACATGAATTTCCATTCCTCAATGCAGCTGTAGCCCATTAATTTATAAATTGCAGGTTTATTTACAATAAAAATTCTAGGTATATCCTGTTGAAAGCATTCCTAGATTGATAATCAATATATATGGTGGTTCTTGAAGAACCCTCATATATCTTTTAGCTACATTTATATTTCAGGCATTATTTCAAGGTCTTTCTGACCTGACAAAGGTCAGGCTTGCCTTAGGTGTCCCTAGGAGGGAAATGAAAGTTATAAACTGGCTGTTAACACTTTCCTTCCCAGGCAGCCTAGAGAATAACCAGTACAAATTAGAACAGAAGGACTGAGGGCTCTGAGATGTATGTCTTTTAAGAAAAATAATGCAACTGAAAGATTTCTTGAGTTGTTTGAAGATCTTGAAAGAAGATTTAAATTTCTGGCAGGAAGTGTGGTATTAAATTAGTGAGTAGAACACAAAACAGTAAGCGAGCCAAAACGAGAGGCAATTATTAACTCCAAGAAAAAATAAGATACATTGCTAAGGGTATACAATCAGAATACACCTCTCGTATCAGCTGTAAATAATATTTAGGTACTCAATGTAAACACAAATATTCATATAATAAAATTTGTCATGTAACTTTTGGGAAGATGATAGGTGAGAAAATATGAGTGTAAATGGGATAAGAGAGTTAATCCCTCATTTTTCAGAGTTGGAGATCCAAAAGATGATATCAAAAACTTTAAAAAATTAAATGGCCATATAAACAAATATGCATATCGTTTAGAAATATAAAGAAAAGTATCAAAGGAAACACCTAAAATAGTCAACAGTGGTTGCCTCTGACGAGCAGTAAATATCCAGGATCTGGAGGGACATAGAAAAACACTGTTTTACATTATAAGACCTTTAAAATTATTTTTCTTTTCTTAACCTATATATAAATATAACTTTGATAAAATAAAATTTTGATTTTTTGAGTTAATGCCATAAATTTGCATTTCATAAAATAAATAACAAAAAACTGAAAAAGAAAGAATTGAAGAAAGAATATAATCAATATGAAAGAGGAAGAAGAAATTCTTTTTTTTTTTTTTTGCGGTACGCAGGCCTCTCACCGTTGTGGCCTCTCCCGTTGCAGAGCACAGGCTCCGGACGCGCAGGCTCAGCGGCCATGGCTCACGGGCCCAGCCGCTCCGCGGCATGTGGGATCTTCCCGGACCAGGGCACGAACCCGTGTCTCCTGCATTGGCAGGCGGACTCCCAACCACTGCACCACCAGGGAAGGCCAGAAGAAATTCTTTAAAAAAAAATAATTGAGACTTGGACCAAGGAATGGTGGAACATAAGAGACTGAGAAGTGAATAGGAGATGCTAATGTTTGGGAATGAAGACCCAGGCACATAGGTATTCAGTTACTATTTATCTTTATAAGAAAGTAAGACACATGGGAGGAGAGACTATCTAAATGGCAGAATATAAGATTAAAAAGGAATTTTTTTTAATGATATGGAAGATTATATTATATTGTTTGTGAAAAAAACCCAGAAAAGTTAAAAATCCACAAAAAGGGAATTATTTATCTACCAAGGTAACAAACTAGTGGTTACACAGCATCCAGATAAAAACTATCAATTCATTCATTCAGGCATACGATACTATCGCTGTGTGCAAAGTGGAAGGCTAGGGTGACTGTAAAATACAGATAAGAATGAAAGGCCATCTCTGACCTTTAGATGCTCACAAGCTTAACATATACTTATAGCCTGATAGGGGGATAAAGCAAAGTGTTAAATTCTCCCTCTTTGCATTTAGGAGGCAGTTAATTTATTTTCTTTTTGGGATACTGGAGCATAGGAGCACAAGGATTTGGGAATACTGCATAAACAGGCCACTACCTGCCGGGTATTTATTTTAATGCTGGAAATGATTTAGTGGACAAAGTAAAAGTTTCTCTCTACACAGGCATCATCAAAGATTAGAAATGTACACAGAATAGTCTAAGTTTTCCTTCTTATGCCTCGTCCTTCGCTTCTTTCTGCCCAGTGTTTCTTTTCTCCACACTAAATTATTCCTGGAGAAAAGAAAAATCAGCATAGATGAATAATAGACAGGACCATCATTTCAGGCTGTAGTCAGCCTTTTTCAAGAAGTACTATAGTGTACAAAAAGTATCAGTTCTAGAGTATGTGGGCATACTCAGTGTTAGTGTATAAATTCCTGGGTTTAAGTAATATCTTTGTCATGGCTTCAGTTGTCATTTGCTTGCTGATGACTCCCCAGATGTGTCCCTTTAGTCATCAATTTTCCCCTGGACTACTGAAAACTCCACCTAGATATAAAAGAAGTTACCTTCTATCTCTGAGGCAGTGGTCCTCACACATCCTCATTACAAGAGTCACTCAAAGGGGAAGAGCCAGGCTGAGTCAGAATCAGAGGAGATGTGATAACAGAAGCAAAGTCAGAGTGATGTGGTTGTTGGCTTCGAAGATGGAGGAAAGGGGCCAAGCACCAAGGTATGTGAGCCGCCTTTAGAAGCTGCAAAAGGCAAAGAGTTGGATTCTCTGCCACAGTCTCCAAGAGGAACAGAGTTCTGCCAACATCTTGACTTTAGCCCAATGAGACCCATTTCGGACTTCCCAACCAGGGAACTGTAAGGTAATAAAGTTTTGTTGTTTCAAGCCACGAAGTTGGTGGTAATTTGTTATGACATCAAAAAGAAACTAATACACAGGCTGTCTGAGAAGAGCAAAGGCAGGATGGTGGTTTGTGAAGGGAACAGTGCCAGCAGATGGCACAAGGTAAGGTGGAAGGGCCAGGTTCTGGCAGAAAGTGATACAGCTTATAGGATGCTTTGCCCTTTGCCGGGTTTTTTAACTTAAGCCTATACTTATTGTCCATCTTCTATGTATAAGGCACATTAAATGTGTTATAGAATAAATGTCTATAATAGCTCAAGAATTGTGCTGGTGTGGGAAGCAAAAAGAAGTAAGTCCTGGTGCCAGATCTTAAGTAACAAACTGGTCAACCAGTCTAATCATTGGGTACAGAATACCAACAAGGAGCCTGAGGTGCAGGCTGAAAAACTAAATATGATCTACATATTTTGCTCATATTATAGATAATTTTCTAAACACAATTCTTGGTGGAAAGCATCTATCCTATCATTTGTTTTATAAAGCTAACAGAATTATAAACTTGAAGAAACAATACATTTTATCCCACCTTCTTCTTTGGTTGTATGTACAAGGTTCTAGAAAATAATGAGAGAGCAGCAACTGTAATTCAAACTTTCCATCTTCTGGGCTATTCACTATAGTGATGAACAACATAAACTCTGATAACATACTTGAGTTTAGCATCTCAAATCTTTTCCTAAATAGCATTGACTCTTAGGGCAAGTTAACCTCTATGGGTCTCAGTTTTCTCATCTGTGAAATAGGAATGATAACAGCACCAATTTCACATTTAAATTGAGAATTGGTGTCTGGCACTAGGATTATAGAAGGAATAATTAATTATAAAAATTAAAAAATATAGCTTCTAGTTTGAAGGCTTAGTTATATCCTATAGTAAGAATTAATTTAATCTTCTGAAACTTTCAACAGACTTTTTTTCCTATTTTTCTATGGACTATATGTCTTTTAAAAAAATGTAGAACCAATTTCTTTTGAAAGAAATAATATTGCCAAAAAGGAAGACATCACACTTCAAGGCAATCTTTAAATATATGCAAGTCAGAGATATTTTATTTTTCAAAAACTTATTTCTAAGTTGTGTGTTTAGAAATTGGACACACAGTAACCTTCTAAAAATGTTAAAATAGTTTTAATTGTACTTAATCCATTCTATAAGCCTATGTAAGACATAGTTAATGGGCATACATATGCCATAGTAATTGTCCTTTTTAACCAACCACAAAATATATCAATGTTTCTATGAGAAAATTCATCTTGAGCATTAACTTAAATGATCCCTTTAAACTGAACAAATATGTGTGAAGCTCCAACTTTGTCTCAGAAATGGTTTTAGATGATTTGTTTATAGTTTTGTAATAACTATGTAAGATGTAAATGGGGTATTATTATCCTAATTTCACATATAAGAAAATGGAAGTTAAGAAAATTTAAGTAACTTTTCCACAGTTACAGATTATAGCAAAGCTAAGATTCAAACCAAAACCCCAATTTTTTTTCCATGATACTTTGTGGTCTCTTTTTCCTGAAAACACACAAATACACACACAGCCCTGGCAGTTGGACAAAGAATTTTTGCTTCAGACCCGTGAATTTCTACAGAATCACGTATGTTCTTCAAGCTACACCCCTTAATATGAGTACTTGTGTTTTAGTTTTATGGGACCATCTCTCCCAGTAGACCAGGAGCACCTTGAAAGTAAATTCTATGTTTTGTTCATCTTCATAAACTCCATGGCAAACATTGACAGTCACATACAGGTGTTTTATAAAGGTTTCTTGTACTTAACTTTTAGAAGGTTTTTGTTGTTTTCTTGATAAAGTTTTTTAGACTTGATAGACTTTCTCCTCTGTTCCTCTCACCTCTCTACTTTCACTTTTTGAAATCTGGTAGGGAAAGATAAAGGTCTATATTTGTTTTAGGGTAGTCTTTTAGTGAATGAAGAATAAAGGAAGATTGAGTTTAATTTCCAAAATACTTGAGTTGGAAGAAATGGGCCCAAGACCAGAGAGGTTACCTGAGAAACCAGTTCCCAGGCTGAGGGATGAGAAGAATGAGCACATGTGCCCGTTCACTCCATTTCTTTCCATTTTTTTTTCCACTTCCATCAACATTGTTATTGAAGATCACATCCTAGTGAACCAAGGAAGAATGTGTGTGTGTGTGTGTGTGTGTGTGTGTGTGTGTGTGTGTGTGAGGGAGAGAGAGAGATAAGAGGCAAGTCCACAGAATGACAGTAAACAAAAGAGAGAGAGAAAAGTCTGAATCTGATCACCTAATAAAGCTTGTGGTGTGAGCTGTTCCCAGAAATCCTTTTTTTGCAGGTACCATAATGATGAACAAAAGATACGATAGGCCAACCTTTGGTTCATTAGTATGAGCAGTAATACTAGATCAGATTAAGAGGGCCCTGTGTGGATTACACCCACACAGCTTAGTTGGGTTGGGATGTGAGAGGCATGAAGGAAGATGCTCCCTGGCCGATCTTGATATTCTCACCGTAGTCCCTAAAGATGTTACCTTCGTAAAGAAGTGGAGTAATAGCCAAGGTAGTAGCCAACAGCTTAATGTCAGAGATGAGGACATGTACTGGATGGAGAGGAAAGGCAGGATGGTACACTTGAGCATCCAGAAGGTCAAGAATGAAAGGCAAGGGCAGCAGGCATGGCTGCCCTGGGTGTGCTACTGCCTTCCGATGCTGTGCCCACTTCCCTGGTATAGCCTTAGGTGCCTCTTCTACCAGAATTAAGGTTACTAGGCCCTAATTAACCCAGGTACTCTACAAGCATTAAGCAAATAAATTCTTTGTTATAAATTCAACAATGACAAAGCTATTAATTTAACTCTTGGCACTTTTTTTTTTCTAGTAGCCTGGCAGATAGCCATACACATCAACACAATGTGGTATACTTAAGAATAAATACCAAGAGTATCTTTTATTTTAAGGGTAACAGGACTCTAAACATATGCCATTGGAAGCCTAAAGAAGCCCTTGCCTAGCATATTTCTTATACGTGCACAAAAATTCAAAATAATTGTGGGTGCATAAATGTGAACATTACTACTAGTGTATCTATGGATGTACTTTTGAATGCTGTTATGTCTCACTCTCCTAAGAACTGAACATTTTCTTTATAGAGCTGGGGCAAATGTTCCCTTGGGAAAATATAAGCACAAAAATCATTACAGAATACGGTGAACTTTCTAAAAATGGAATCACTTACTCAAAAGAAATAGCAAATAGCAAATTCTAATACTTTGTATTAGAATACAAAGCAATTGTTTTTATAGCTGAAGCAAAAAAGTCCATGGGGGCAAATAATAATTTGATGCCAAGCACCCACATAAATAACAAGTCCTTCAGCTTCATCTGCCCTCCCTGACTGGGTTTTCCTTTAGGGTAATATGCTGCTTTCTGAGTTGTTCAAGTTTTTCTCCTAGAGTCTTATGTAAGTTGAGATTTTCTAGAAGGGACAAGGGTCTTCAATCTGAATGATGTAGGACTCATGGGCAAAACAGCTGGCTTGATTCAAAATGCATAGCAACCTAAATGTCCATTGACAGATGAATGGATAAAGATGTGGTACAAACATACAATAGAATACTACTCAGCCATTAAAAATGAATAAAATAATGCCATTTGCAACAACATGGATGGACCTAGAGATTGTCATACTGAGTGAAGTAAGTCAGACAAAGACAAGTATCATATGATATCGCTCATATGTGGAATCTAAAAAAAATGGCACCAATGAACTTATTTACAAAACAGAAGTAGAGTCACAGATGTAGAAAACAATCTTATGGTTACCAGTGAGGAAAGGGGGGAGGGATAAATTGGGAGATTGGGATTGACATATACACACTACTATATATAAATAGATAATTAATAAGAACCTACTGAATCACACAGGGAATTCTACTCAATACTCTGTCATGACCTATATGGGAAAATCATCTAAAAAAGGGTGGATATATGCATACGTATAACTGATTCACTTTGGTGTACAGCAGAAATTAACACAACATTGTAAAGCAACTATATTCCAATAAAAAATTAACTAAGAAAAACAAAATGTATAGTCATAACCTAAAGTATAAATGTCCATGAGTCCATACTGATATAAATAAATGCTTGAAAAAATAAATAGGGAACATAGAAAAATCTCCTATGCAGAAGAATTCCAAATACTTTATGTAGATACTTGGCCCTCAGGGAGGTGGAGAATAAGTCCTTACTCCTTAATTGTGGCCTGTATAATGACTTCCTCCCAGAGAAGACAGTATGAGAGGAAGGGAAAAATAACTTTACTTGGAGAAATCTGACAAACACTACCTCAGCCAGGTGATCAAGTGATATCAACAGTGATAAGTCATGTTGATAGTATATGTTCCTGATGTAGTGTGATGAAAATGGAACTTTTCCTCTGCAGTCTTAACTCCAATCTAATCATGAGAAAAATATCAGACAAATCTCAACTGGGAACATTCTGCAAAATACCTGACCAGTGCTCTTCAAAACTGTCAAGTTCATCAGAAACAAGTAAGAGGGTTTCCCTGGTGGCGCAGTGGTTGAGAGTCCTCCTGCCGATGCAGGGGACACAGGTTCGTGCCCCGGTCCGGGAAGATCCCGCATGCCGCGGAGCGGCTGGGCCCGTGAGCCATGGCCGCCGAGCCTGCGCGTCCGGAGCCTGTGCTCCACAATGGGAGAGGCCACAACAGTGAGAGGCTCACGCACCGCAAAAAAAAAAAAAAAAAAAAAAGTAAGAAACTGTCATAGCCAAGAGGAGCCTAAGGAGACAGGACAACTACAGGTAATGTGGTGTCCAGGATGGGATCCCAAAACAGAAAGGGGACTTTAGGTAACAAATAAGGAAATCTGAATCAAATATGGACTTTGGTTAATAATAATGGATCACTACTTATTCATTAGTTGTGACAAATGTACCATACCAATGTTAGATGCTAATCATAGTTGAAACTGGGTGTGTGGGCTACATGAGAACTCTTGGTACTTTCATAATTTTTCTATAAATCTAAAACTGTTCTAAAATAAAAAAACTTATTTTAAAATATGCAGAGAATTATTAGAGAAAACGCACAGTAACTGAATATAGAGGATCCCATGAAATAATAGGAAATATATATATTTGTCTCTACCCCTGGTCCCTTGCACAGAGCTCCTAAAACCCTTGTAATTTCTTAAGTGATAAGAACACTAGGAGAACATTTTGTTCAAGTATTTGGTCTTTGACCCCGGTGTATGACAAAGAGTTCCTAAATCCTTTGGAATTTTCTGGGTGATGGGAGTGTTTTTTGTTCTAATGAGGTGATCCTTGGTAGGCTCCTGGATGGGGGTTGGTCACCAGAAAGACCAAGCCATGATTAGAAGCTTGGAACTTTCAACTCTGACCCCCAGGGCTGACACACACACACACACACACACACACACACACACACACACACACACACACACACACACTAGCATTTTTAGAGGCAACAAGGAGGTAAGAGAACAAGCTATTCTTTTGAACAAAGTATAACAAAGATAATGACAACTGGTCCCTCTCCTTTAATAGTGAACTCCTTATTTACATAAGACTATCTATTTAAAAGGACTTGACTTTTATTAAATTTTTGTCAGAGAAATATCAAATGAAGGATCCATTTGGAGAATGTGAAATAAAGTGAGCCATGCAAAAGAAAAAACTCAAAGTCAAAAATATAAATAAATATCCCTATAAAATCCTTTATTAGATTCTTAAAATTTATCTCAGACAAGAGAATAATAATTTCTTCTCCAGATTGTTTCTCCCTTCATTTCCATGTTTACTGCCATTATGAAATTTCAATTCTTCTCTTCATGTGTACGATAATACAGAAGATTCCTGATTAATCTGTTTGCATTCTTTTCCTCCAGTTCACTCATGTCCAACAGACAAATTTATACTCCATATCTCTCGAAGGTTGTAGGGAGCTATGCAAAGAGAGAGCTCGCGAAAACCTTCTGATGGCTGAGAACACTTCCCCCACTGAAAACTCTTATTTTTAATTTTTAAAGCACGTTATCCGAGGGCTGTCAGTGGAGCCAGGTGGAACTGGAGGGTGCACACGGAGTCTGGGGTCTGCCCTCCCAGGGCCGGAATCTGCAGTGCCCTCTGCCGCAGGCCCCACCTCCACTGCCTCAGTGCCCTTTGCCTCCGGGACTCCCTTGGCGACGTGGCAAACAGTTAATGGTGAAGCTCCACAGGGAAGAAATTCCCAGAGCTGTCATGCCTTTGAGCTGTGAGGTTTTCCCAGAGCACAGAGTGTCTCATTCCTGATCTCTGCCCTGAAACTCTTTCAGAGTGTGTTGAAGGACAGTGACTACAGATGCTAGTGACTTCATTCTTGTAGAACGAGATGTGTTTATCAGGAGTTGGGTGACAGCAAGAGAAAACTCTGTGGGCCAAGTGCTCCACTGCCTCCCTGAACTTATTCTTTTAGGACAGAATCTGTGTGGCTGACAGGGTCTTGGTGCTCCAGCCACATGTCAGAGCTGTGCCCCTGATGTGAGAGAGCTGAGTTCAGGACATTGGTTGACCAGACACCTCCCAGCCCCATGTACTATCAAATGGCGAAAGCTCTCCCAGAGATCTCCATCCCAACGCTAAGACCAGATCCACTCAACAACCAGCAAGTTACAGTCCTAGACACCTTATGCCAAACAAATAGCAAGACAGGAACACAACCCCACCCATTAGCAGAGAGGCTGCCTAAAATCATAAGTTCACAGACACCCCAAAACACACCACCGGACGTGGTCCTGCCCACCAGGAAGACAAGATCCAGCCTCATCCACCAGAACACAGGCACCAGTCCCCTCCACCAGGAAACATATACAACCCACTAAACCAATCTTACCCACTGGGGGCAGACACCAAAAACAACAGGAACTACAAACCTGCAGCCTGCGAAAAGGAGATCCCAAACACAGTAAGTTAAGGAAAATGAGAAGACAGAGAAATACACAGCGGATGAAGGAACAAGGTAAAAACCCACCAGAACAAACAAATGAAGAGGAACTAGGCAGTCTACCTGAAAAAGAATTCAGAGTAATGATAGTAAAGATGATCAAAAATCTCGGAAATAGAATGGAGAAAATAAAAGAAACGTTTAACAAGGACCTAGAAGAACTAAAGAGCAAACAAACAATGATGAACAACACATAAATGAAATTAAAAATTCTCTAGAAGGAATCAATAACAGAATAACTGAGGCAGAAGAACAGATAAGTGACCTGGAAGATAAAATAGTGGAAAAACTACCACAGAGCAGAATAAAGAAAAAAGAATGAAAAGAATTGAGGACAGTATCAGAGACCTCTGGGACAACATTAAACGTACAAATATTTAAATTATAGGGGTCCCAGAAGAAGAACAGAAAAAGAAGGGACTGAGAAAATATTTGAAGAGGTTATAGTTGAAAGGAAAGGAAATGAAATATTCAATCAAGTCCAAGAAGCACAGAGAGTCCCATACAGGATAAATCCAATGAGACACATGCAAAGACACATATTAATCAAACTATCAAAAGGTAAATGCAAAGAAAAAATATTAAAAGCAGCAAGGGAAAAGCAACAAATAACATACAAGGCAATCCCCATAAGGTTAACAGCTGATCTTTCAGCAGAAACTCTGCAAGCCAGAAGGGAGTGGCAAGACATATTTAAAGTGATGAAAGGGAAAAACCTACAATCAGGATTACTCTACCCAGCAAGGATCTATTCATATTGAACGGAGAAATTAAAACCTTTACAGACAGCAAAAGTTAAGAGAATTCAGCACCACCAAACCAGCTTTACAACAAATGCTAAAGGAACTTCTCTAGGCAGGAAACACAAGAGAAGGAAAAGACCTACAAAAACACACCCAAAACAATTAAGAAAATGATAATAGGAAATACATATCGATAACTACCTTAAATGTAAATGGATTAAATGTCCCAACCAAAAGACATAGACCAGCAGAATGGACAAAAAAACAAGACCCATATATATACTGTCAATAAGAGGCCCACTTCAGACCTAGGGACACATACAGACTTAAAGTGAGGGGATGGAAAAAGATATTCCATGCAAATAGAAATAAAAAGAAAGCTAGAGTAGCAATTCTCATATCAGACAAAATAGACTTTAAACTAAAGACTTTTACAAGAGACAAAGAAGGGCACTACATAATGATCTATGGATCAATCCAAGAAGAAGATAAAACCATTGCAAATATTTATGTACCCAAAGTAGGAGCACCTCAATATATAAGGCAAATACTAACAGCCATAAAAGGGGAAATCGACAGTAACACAATCATAGTAAGGGACTTTAAAACCCCACTTTCACCAATGGACAGATCATCCAAAAGGAAAATTAATAAGGAGACACAAGCTTTAAATAACCTATTAAACACAATGGACTTAATTGATATTTATAGGACATTCCATCCAAAAACAACACAATACACTTTCTTCTCAAGTGCTCATAGAACATTCTCCAGGATAGATCATATCTTGGGTCACAAATCAAGCTTAGTAAATTTAAGAAAATTGAAATCAAATCAAGTATCTTTTCCAACCACAATGCTATGAGACTAGTTATCAATTACAGGAAAAAATCTGTAAAAAATACAAACACACAGAGGCTAACCAACACACTACTTAATAACCAAGACATCACTGAAGGAAAAAAGAGGAAATCAAAAAATGCCTAGAAATAAATGACAATGAAAACACGACAACCCAAAACCTATGGGATGCAGCAAAAGCAGCTCTAAGAGGGAAGTTTATAGCAATACAGTCCTACCTCAAGAAACAAGCAACATCTCAAATAAACCTTACACCTAAAGCAATTAGAGAAAGAAGAACAAAAAAACCCCAAATTTAGCAGAAGGAAAGAAATCATAAAGATCAAATCAGAAAAAAATGAAAAAGAAATGAAGGAAATTATAGCAAAGATCAATAAATATAAAAGCTGGTTCTTTGAGAAGATAAACAGAATTGATAAACTGTGAGCCAGACTCAACAAGAAAAAAAGGGAGAAGACTCAAATCAATAGAATTAGAAATGAAAAAGGAGAAGTAACAACTGACTTCTGTGCAGAAATACAAAGGATCATGAGAGATTATTAGAAGTAACTATATGCCAATAAAATGGACAACCCAGAAGAAATGGACAAATTCTTAGAAAAGCACAACCTTCTAAGACTGAACCAGGAAGAAATAGAAAATATAAACAGGCCAATCACAAGAACTGAAGTTGAGACTGTGATTAAAAATCTTCCAACAAACAAAAGCCCAGGACCACATGGCTTCACAGACAAATTCTATCAAACATTTAGAGAAGAGCTAACAATTATCCTTCTCAAACTCTTCCAAAATATAGCAGAGGGAGGAACACACCCAAACTCATTCTACGAGGCCACCATCACCTGATACTAAAACCAGACAAAGATGTCACAAAAAAAAGAAAACAAGAGGCCAATATCACAAACAAGAGGCAAAAGGCCTCAACAGAATACTAGCAAAAAGAATCCAACAACACATGAAAAGGATCATACATCATGATCAAGTGGGGCTTATCCCAGAAATGCAAGGATTATCCAATATATGCAAAACAGTCAATGTGATACATGATATTAACAAATTGAAGGAGAAAAAACATATGATAATCTCAATAGATGCAGAAAAAGCTTTTGAAAAAATTCAACACCCACTTATGATAAAAAAGACCCTTGAGAAAGTAGGCATAGGGGGAACTTACCTCAACATAATAAAGGCCATATATGACAAACCCACAGCCAACATGCTTCTCAATGGTGAAAAACTGAAAGCATTTCCACTAAGTTCAGGAACGAGAGAAGGTTGCCCACTCTCACCACTATTATTCAACATTGTTTTGGAAGTTCTAGCCACAGCAATCAGAGAAGAAAACGAAATAAAAGGAATCCAAATTGGCAAAGAAGTAAAACTGTCACTGTTTACAGATGACATGGTACTATATATATAGAGCCCTAAAAATTCTACCAGAAAACTACTAGAGCTAATCAATGAATTTGGTAAAGTAGTAGGGTACAAAATTAATGCACAGAAATCTCTTGCATTCCTCTACACTAATGATGAAAAATCTGAAAGAGAAATTAAGGAAACACTCCCATTTACCATTGCAACAAAAAGAATAAAATACCTAGGAATAAACCTACCTAGCAAGACAAAAGACCTGTGTGCTGAAAACTATAAGACACTGATGAAAGAAATTAAAGATGATACAAACAGATGGAGAGATATACCATGTTCTTGGATCGGAAGAATCAACATCGTGAAAATGACTATACTACCCAAGGCAACCTACAGATTCAGTGCAATCCCTATCAAACTACCAATGGCATTTTTCACAAAACTAGAACAAAAATTTCACAATTTGTATGGAAACACAAAAGACCTCGAATAGCTAAAGCAATTTTGAGAAAACAAAGCAGAGCTGGAGGAATCAGGCTCCATGTCTTCAGACTATACAACAAAGCTAAAGTAATCAAGACAGTATGGTACAGGCACAAAAATAGAAATATAGATCAATGGAAGAGGACAGAAAGCCCAGAGATAAACCCATGCACATATAGTCACCTTATCTTTGATAAAGGAGGCGAGAATATACAGTGGAGAAAAGACAGCCTCTTCAATAAGTGATGCCTGGAAAACTGGACAGCTAATTGTAAAAGAATGAAATTAGAACACTCCCTAACACCATACACAAAAATAAACTCAAAATGGATTAAAGACCTAAATGTAAAGCTAGTCTTTATAAAATTCTTAGAGGAAAACATAGGCAGAACACTTTATGACATAAATCACAGCCAGATCCTGTTTTGACCCACCTCCTAGAGAAATGGAAATAAAAACAAAAATAAACAAATGGGACCTAATGAAACTTAAAAGCTTTTGCACAGCAAAGGAGACCATAAAAAAGATGAAAGGACAACCCTCAGAATGGGAGAAAATATTTGCAAACGAATCAACTGACAAAGGATTAATCTGCAAAATATACAAGCAGCTCTTGCAGCTCAATATCAAAAAAAGCAACAATCCAATACAAGAATGGGCAGAAGACCTAAATAGACATTTCTCCAAAGAAGATATACACATTGCCAACAAACACATGAAAGGATGCTTAACATCACTAATTGTTAGAGAAATGCAAATCAAACCTACAATGAGATATCACCTCACACCAGTCAGAATGGCCATCATCAAAAAATCTATAAGCCTTAAATGCTGGAAAGGGTGTGGAGAAAAGGGAACCTTCCTTCACTGGTGGTGGGATTGTAAATTGATACAGCCACTGTGGAGAACAGTATGGAGTTTCCTTAAAAAACTAAAAATAGAACTACCATATGACCCAGAAATCCCACTATTGGGCATATACTCTGAGAAAACCATAATTCAAAAAGAGTCATGTACCACAATGTTTATTGCAACTCTATTTACAATAGCCAGGACATAGAAGCAACCTAAGTGTCCATTGACAGATGAATGGATAAAGAAGACGTGGCACATATATACAATGGAATATTACTCCACCATAAAAAGAAACAAAATTGAGTTATTTGTAGTGAGGTGGATGGAACTAGCGACTGTCATACAGAGTGAAGTAAGTCAGAAAGAGAAAAACAAATACTGTATGCTAACACATATATATGAAATTAAAAAGAAAAAAAGTTTCTGAAGAACCTAGGGGCAGGACAGGAATAAAGATGCAGACATAGAGAATGGACTTGAGGACATGGGGAGGGGGAAAGGTGAGCTGAGACAAGTGAGAGAGTATGATGGACATATATATACTATCAAACGTAAAATAGATAGCTAGCGGGAAGCAGTTGCATAGCACAGAGAGATCAGTTTTGTGCTTTGTGTCCACCAGAGAGGTGAGATAGGGAGCATGGGAGGGAGACGCAAGAGGGCAGATATATGGGAATATATGTATATCTATAGCTGATTCACTTTGTTATACAGCAGAAACTAACACACCATTGTAAAACAATTATACTCCAATACAGATGTTAAAAAAAAACTATGGAGGGAGTATGAGCTGAGAAAAATAAATATTTCCTGACACATGTATATGCTTGTATAGTTAACAAATCTTAAGAGTAAACATTGAAGCAGGCATGTGAGTAACAAGGCAGAGCAAACTGGGTATGTAAAAAGGAGGAAAAAATTCTTCACCAGACTTTTGGATGCCAAGAGATATGGGAACAATATTTACAAATTTATAAAGAAAGAAGTGTGACCCAGAAATTTTTACCTCAAGTCAAGTTTTCATCAAAAGACATAGATTCTCAGACATGCAGGAACTCAGTGAATGCAGAGCATGTCTTGATAAACATACTTGAAGATAAATTCCTGCTCTCAAAGGTTAATCAAGTAAAGAATTCAGGATTGGAGACGCCCTAACAAAAATATTGCTAGTGAGCAATGGATGAATGTTTTTATTTTGGACCTTAATGAATGTGGGAAATATAGATTCAGAAATGGATATCAATTATATAAATTTTGATAAGGAAAATTAATGATATCATTAAATGAACATGAATGTTGGAAGTCAGAGAGCATGAACTTTCTCTTTTTCTTTCATAGGAGATTGATAAATATCATGTAAGGCTGAAATATGTACTTAAACATAATGGCCATAGCCATTTAATGTTTTTCAGAGAGTGTAAAAAATCTGAGTAAATTTTTAGAAACTCTTAATTCCTGATGTGAAGAAACAACATTCCAAATTTCATTGATATCTTTATTTTCATGTTTCTTTTTTCATTAACTTTGAATAATAGTAAATTTAGCATTTTTCAATGAAAATAGAGTACATGTGCTTTTGTGTAGAACTGCCTATCTTTCTATCTATCCAATTATTTATCTACCTACCTACCCACCTGTTCTTTTATCTATTTGCATGTATCTATCTAGGATGATGTTTACCAGGGATTAACAGTGATTATTCTGTCATGAAGGAATTTGGGTAATTGCATTTCTCCTCTATCCATTGTATTTTTTGTATTATATATTTGTATGATGAATGTGAACCATTTTTATAAAAATTATGGTTTTGAAAAGTGCAGTTAAATTGATTAAAACCCCAACCAAATGTGCCAAGCAGTAGAGGAATTTGTGAGTATTATGAACTGAATTGTGCCCTTCAACATTCATAACTCCCAATGTGACTGTAGAGATAGGGACTTGAAAGAGGTAATTCAGGTTAAATAAGGTCATAAGTGTGGGGCCCTAATCCAATAAGATTAGTGTCCTTATATGAAGAGGAAGAGATACCAGGAATAGGATTGCTCAGAGGAAAGGCCATGTGAGGATATAATGAGAGGTCTTACTAGACCCCAACCCTGCAAGTACTTTGATCTTGGACTTTCAGCCTCCAGGACTGTGAAAAAATAAAATTCTGTTGTTTAAGCTACCCAATTTGTGGTACTTTGTTATGGCAACCCTAACAGATTAACACAGTGAGTAAATCATTTTTTTTTTTTTTTGTACACGGGCCTCTCACTGTTGTGGCCTCGCCCGTTGCGGAGCACAGGCTCCGGACGCACAGGCTCAGCAGCCATGGCTCACGGGCCCAGCCACTCCACGGAATATGGGATCTTCCCAGACCGGGACACGAACCTGTGACCCCTGCATCGGCAGGCAGACTCTCAACCACTGTGCCACCAGGGCAGCCCAAGTAAATCATTTTTTATGCTGCTATTAAAAAGAACAATTCAAATATATATATAAATATAAATATATATTATATAATGTATAGTTACACACACACATACAAAATGTCTTTGGTACATTAATAAATGACAAAAGCAAATTTTGGTGTAATACATGTATAGTATGATTCAATTTCTATTTTAAAGAAAAAGCAAAACATAATAAGTTCTGTGTGTACATCTTTTTATGTGTTTGTATAAAGTGATACATACCAGACTATTGACATTGTTTTCCTCAGGAATGGAACTATTGGGGAAAAGAGCCACCAATTGTTTGAATTTATACATTTCTATATTGCTTGAACTGTTACAATAAGCATGCATACTTTTGTAATTAAGAAAAAATAGGACTAATGAAAACTCATGTGTTGAAAAATAACATAAGATGTGTTTAATTAGTGTTTGTGTGATATATGCATATTAATTTCTATCTGTCATGTATTCACCTGTCAGGGATCCAGAATCTTTCTATGGAGCTCTTCTTTTTCTCATTAATGCAAATAACATAACAATGTCTCTTCTTGTGTTTCTGGCAGTGATTCTCAATGTACATAATCACTTCTTTGTTTTCAAACAGTGACTTTTCTCTATATTCTTGTGAGATTTCTGCATGCATATATATACATGTGTACACACGTATGTTTACAGGGACAAAATAGGTGAATCTCCAGAGCCTCTGTTTTGTGTTATATTCTACATACTACCTAATTGTGGATAGTAATTAACATTAGACAGCAATAAACATAATTTAAACTGGGAAATTCAAGTGGTAAAGTATTACTGGGAGATACTTTTCTTTTTCTCAATACAAAGTTCGCAGTCTGGAGAAGTGGTAACTTACCTAAAACCATTTTGATGAAACAGTTAGAAAAAGCTCAGGGTTGAACTGTTGCCTGTGGAAGGCGAGATGGAATTTATCAAGTGAAACAGGAGCAGGGGTCACAGGGCCAAGAATTAAAAACAAATGCAAATCTAGGAGCTGTTATTTTAAAACCAAAGAAAAGTAGGTTACACAAGCCACTTCCATTTTTAAATGTTACCTTGCTGGTGGTGTGGGGGAAACCTTTGCCCACTTGTCTTTTTTTGCTAAAGATGCTGTTTTTCCACGGAGGCAAAGAGTAATATTTGAGGAAGAGGTTTTACAGATGCAATTACAGCAAGACACTAAAGCTCAGGTTTGCACGTGGGTAAACACGTGCTTTCTCACCCAGAGAAAAGTTTAGCTTGGCAGCCTTTGCTACAAAGCATGACTCTGATCCTCAAAGAAGCCAAAACTACAGAAACCCAAGTCATCTCCAAAAATAACACCAAAATTAGGGCCTTGAAACTCCTCACACTCACTGGTCATGCTGGGAATGATGAGACTGGTTCTCAGGACATACAAAGCTACTGAACCCTCCACATTCTCTTTGTGCATTAAAACTTCACTTGGCATCTCAGGCGTTAGAAGAGGCTGTATTCTGGACTTGAATTTGGGGGGTTAGTTATTTAAATATTTCTGGAAGCTTCTAGAAAAAAATAGGAAAGTATCTTTGAAAACTTATCTAGGCAAAGATTTCTAGAACAAATAATTAGTAAATTAACATTCATCAAAAGCTATAAAATTTTTGGACTTCCCTGGTGGTGCAGTGGTTAAGAATCTGCCTGTCAACGCAGGGGACATGGGTTCGAGCCCTGGTCTGGGAAGATCCCACATGTCTGGAGCACCTAAGCCTGTGCACCACAACTACTGATCCTGTGCTCTAGAGCCTGCGAGCCACAACTACTGAGCCAGCGTGCCACAACTACTGAAGCCTGTGCACATAGAGCCTGTGCTCTGCAACAAGAGAAGCCACCACAATGAGAAGCCCGTGCACTGCAACGAAGAGTAGCCCCCGCTCACTGCAACTAGAGAAAGCCCGCACACAGCAAGGAAGACCCAATGCAGCCAAAAATAAATAAAGGAATTAATTAATTTTAAAAAATCTATAAAATTCTCTGCTTATTAAAAAAGTACCCAGTGTGGAAGTCCCTCAAAAAATTAAAAATAGAACTACCGTATGATCCAGCAATTCCACTTCTTGGTATTGATCCAAAGGAAATGAGAACACTAACTCGAAAAGATATATGCAGCTCCATGTTCATTGCAGCATTATTTACCATAGCCAAGAAACAGAAGCAACCTAAGTGACCATTGATGGTTGAATGGATACAGAAAATCTGTATATATATATATATATATATATATATATATATATATATACACATACACACACATATATATACATCTATATATATGTATATGTGTGTATATATATATGTATGTATATATATAGATGTATATATATATACACACACAATGAAATATCCAGCCATAAAAAAGAAGGAAATCTCATCATTTATGACAACATGGATGGACACTTAGATTGTTTTCATTTCTACAAAAACTTGAAGGCATTATGCAAAGTGAAATGTCAGACAAAAAAAAACACCATATGATCTCATTGTCATATGGAATTGAAAAAAAACAAGAAAGAAAAACAAAAGAACAACAAGAAATCTGAACTCATAGGTACAGAGAACACACATTGGTCGTTGCTAGAGACAGGGGGATGAGTGGTGGGTAAAATGGGCAAAGGTAGTCAAAAGGTACAAACTCTCAGTTATAAAATAAAATAAGTCATGGGAATGTAATGTATAGCATGGTGACTATGGTTAATAATACCGTATTGTATATTTGAAAGCCTCTAAGAGAGTAGATCTTAAAAGTCAATAATAAAAGTTATTAAGGGCACTATTTTCCTTGCAGGATATTATTCTATTTTTCATGAAATTTTGGATTTTTCTAATATTTTAAAGAAGCAGAAGCAAAAACATCCTACATATCAATGAGAGCAAGTGTTATTTTTTCTGGCCTTATATAAGAGAGTGACACAGGAATTCATTAGGCCTCTGGAAAATTATTTATTATTTAGTCCAACAATAGACAACATTTAATATTAAAGAGTCTATGACACTGTACATTAAGGGCCTAGTAATGTCATCAGACTGCACAAGGCCCTGGGGACACAGAAAGCACTCCTGTACCATTTTTCTTGGCATCTTGTTCTGCAGTGAGCACTAGGGCGGCCAATGAGGGGTCAGGTACTGAACTCAGAAACCTTCAGGCAGCCAGCTAAGTCCAGCCACTGAGGTAGCTCCTGCAGGCCACCAGCCTAGGCAGTGAAGAAAGCGCCTTGTGGGGTCCTTTGTGAGCCAGCTTTGCTGTCACTGCCTTATATTAACTGTTATAAGTACCCTGGGATTGGTGGGACGAGGCCACCCTGGGGGTGAATCTCTTTTTCCGCTGGTGCACTGTACTGCAAGTTATGTGAACCACTAACTAAGAGTTGACAAGGAATTTACTTAATTGTGGCTGAAATAATTTTTTACTCCAATGAGCAAGGAATTTGAGTCCACAGGACCTGGATCCTTCACCTCTGTGACTAAGTGTTAAGACATGCCGTGGAACCCAGGGGAAGGGCAGGTGATCTCTTTTGACGACCACATGTGCTATGGCTGGAGCTCACCCAGGTTTGTAGTGGGGGCTAGGACCTGGGGTGCAGTGGGGCCCTTTTCCACCCCAGAGTCACAGATATACTTGAGTCGGTCCCGCTCTTTTAACCTGAACCAAATGCTCCATTCCATCCCCACCCCATACTCCACCAATCACACTATAGATTTCTGCAAATAAAATACTGCTCACTTAAAGAGACATTGTAGAATGGGTATTTGTGGACTTCCCAGGAAATTTTTTCACTAACTCTTCAGTTTACAGAAGCCTCTCATGTTCCCTAAATAGAAATCCCTGGCAGGCTCTGAAGAGCTAGTGTTCAGCTCTGCAAACACGTTTGTGTTGGAATTGAAAACAAAATTGAGAATGATGTAGCTGGTGTGTGTTTGCGGCAAGCAGACTTATGACACCACCAAGATTTGGGGCAGTTTGGGAAAATGCTGCCTGGGGAATCTTAGCACTATGGATGCAATGAGCTGGTTGGAACAGCAGCAAAAGATCAGACAGGCATGTTACAGGAGAGCTCCGAACTTATGCCCTGTGATACGTGAAGTGCTCTTTACTGTGGCCAAATAGAAGTTCTCCCTGCAAAATCAGACTTCAGAGAAGTTGATTTCACATGTGAGTTAGCATCTGCAATCTTTTCCATATGTGAGTTAGCCTGGACAGTCTTTTCCAGAGTTAAGGTTCAATTTCCAGGGTAAAGCTTATGATTTTGAAATATTGACAGTAACCTGAAGGACCCTATTTCTACCTCTGTGAATACCTTGAGGTTCTGGGACACAAGGGTGAAAACCATTGGTTTAACCACAAAAACCATTAGCTTTGTGAGAGGAAGGAGAGGCAGCTCACGGACTCTCCGGGGACAGGAGCTGCTTTTCAGGTCAGAGAAGTCCCAGCATCAAGCATGGTTCCTGTTACAAAGAGGTGGTTAATTCACATGTACCGAACTGAGCTGAGCCAGAGCTTGAGCTAAGGTCTTTTAACAAGAAATTCTTGCCTCTTTGCATGAAACCAGGGATAATAACATTACTCACCATGCAAGTTTGTTGTAAGCATTCCATAGGAAAACACTTCCTAAACTAGCAAGGACTACTATGGAAATACTGGGGTAATGATGATGACGAATGGGCTGGTGATAAATGTGATTACAATGAGCACACCGATGACGATGCTATTAAAAAGGTTTTCATGACTATGAGCCCCTAGACTGTGCTGTCATTACCGTTATTTACGCAGTTGGGTCTCTGCCAGGACACCATGTCTGGCAAGGACACCGTGTCTGGTGAGGACACCGATGGAGGGTACTTGCCAGCTGGTACTGGTTTTCCTTCTGCGAATGAGGAGAAACTACAGCTTCCAGAGTTGCTAATCAATGACATTTTGATTATCTCCCGATTTGCTTCTCCCTGTCATTTGAAACTTTCTATATTTGCATGTTTTGTTTAAAAGAGGCAGACCCCAATCCTGGAAAAAAAAAAATCTAGGGCTGGATGAGTTGCTTTAATCCAGTTGGTGCCAATGAGAAATGTCAAATGATTATGTTTAGTCTCTTTGCACCAATTTGGCATGAATAAGGTTACATGCAAAGCCTGAGGTCTAGTAATTCATTAAACTTAGGAAAAATTAAGTGTTTTTTTCCTTTTTCTTTTATGTAATTTTCTCTACTTCCCAAATCATAGGCATTACATAAACAACTATAAGGCATTAATCTCTTTACATGCCAATGTAAAAACTGAAAATAGAAAAACAATTTTCCAGTAAAATATAATCTCTTACATTAACTCACTGTGAAGCTTTCAAATAACCTTACAACAACTCTGAAGTCGATAAGACCATTGCATTATTCACATTATTCAGAGGTCTTAGTACTTCAGTAGCAACTGAAAATCAAAATGGTGTTAATTGGGAAAACTAAGACTAAAGCCCATATGTTCTGACTAACAGTATCATCAGCTATCTTCTCAAGCGTTTGGTTTCTGGCAAAATAGGAATCAAAATTAAGCAAAATCTTGCAGGAAAGACTATATTAACACTTATGAGCAGGCATCCAAGGAATGCAACATTAGGCACCCTTTAGAGGGGTTATAATAAATTAAAAAAATAAAATTAGGTTAGAATGTAAAGCCCATCTGCTAAATGCAAATAAAGGACCAAAGAGGGCTGGATGCTTCCAGACAAGTCCTTGAAATCAATGTCAAGGGCATTGCTTTATGCCCAAAATGTAGGGACCAATAGTGGGCAGTGTGGTGTAGTCAGAAGCTGGAGAGCCCCTACGAAGCTCTCAGACTTTCAGGTCACACAGCTGGGTCTTATTCCCAGCTCTTCCACTTGGATTCTGTGTAACCATAGGCAAGTTTTGTATCCTGGTTAGTCTCAAATTACTTATCTGTTAAATGGAGACAGTAATGATCCCTTCTTCTCAGGCTTGCTGAGGATGGAATAAGTAATGGCATGTCCACCTATGTGGCCCATAGGAAGTGATCAATGTTAGATACCAGTTATCATTTTTAGAGGGAAAGAACATTTGACTAGAAGTCTGGAACTTGTATCCCCATCTCACAAATTAGGTGTGTTATTTGGAGCAAGTGAATTAAACTTTGTGCGTCTCAGTTTTCTTAGCTTCATGTTGAAAGGCTTGTGTTAGTGGTTTCTGTGTCATTTAGGACTTTTGCAGCTGCAAGTGACATAAAAATCAACCAAAACCTACCCAAAGGAAAGAATATTTATTGTCACATGTAATGGAAAAGTCTAAGTGCTCGCTGAAGGCATGAGTAAGTTTAGGGCTCAAATAATGGCATCAGGACCTGGTTTCTGTCTCCGTTCTTCCTTTCACTGTACAGGATCAGAAAGCCACCACAGCATGATAGCTGCAGCAGTATGAACATACTTTATAGAGCATCATGAAGATTAAATGAGTTAAGACACATAAAGCACTTAGAACTCTGCCTTAGTACATATTCTGTGCTCAGTGAGGGGGAGCCAGTAGTATTATTTGGCCTTAGGCACCACCTGAGGCAAGTTGATGGCAGCAGCTTTAGAACTTAGATCCTTTCAGATTCCTGCCTAACAGAGTAGAATGGCCACTTCCGGTCCCAGAAATCTGAGCACATTTTTACGGCATCTCCGGACCCTGAAGGAACTTATACATATTCCTGAATATTAGATATTGATTGGCCAGACCCGGGCAGGTCATATGCAACCTGTAGCAGACACTGTTGGTCATTTATACAACACACATCTGGCCCCTTCCTCCTTGTTGAAAGAACTCTGAGTCTGATCAAATGTCCACCTTCCCTGTAACAGTACCTCAGTCTAAGCCAATCATGGTGATCTCATTCTCTTTACCAGACATTGGTTAAGATATGAATATACGACACACGTTTGACCAATGGTATATGAAGTTAGATCTGCTGAAGGAGTTCTAAAAATCTTTCCAAATAATATAGTCCACATGACTGTGTAGTCTCCGATTTGCTAACCATGTTGAGTGATAGGAAAAGAACTAACTAGAAAATGTGAACTGACATTAACTCAGGAAAAATGGAACTGAATAGAAATATCATCTTCTTCCTGAGCCTTTTACATAGGCTTTGAGGTACAAAGGTGAGCTGTGGGCTCTGAGATAAGAGAACTAATTTACAGAAAATCACAGATGACCAGGAATATCATAAAACATCAGCCAAAAGATTTATTGGAGTGTTTCAGGCAATGTTGCAGTTTACAAAGTTTTATTTTAGTTTAGTATGGAGGATGAGATTTTAGAAGAAACACTTTACAATCTACTTCAGATGGCATATGCAGTATTGTAAGAAGTAGAGATTATAAATTAAAAAATGAATTGAATATGCCAGCGAAAACATTGCCAAATTATCTTTTGAAAGCAAAACAACTAATTAAGATCATTTTAAGTTCTTAGTCACACAGAGGTAATGGTTTATCCCTAGGATATTTGTGAAATAGATGTGAAAACGAACTAGCAGTGGCCTACTTCCGTGATACTTAAAAAGCAGTCAGTAAATAATTGACTTATTCGAGACTTTCTTCTTTCCACAAAGCTAACAGCATCTTTTTAAGGGCAGTATGTTACAGCTCCTGCTAAATAAGCTTTACCTATGAGGAATCTCTAAAAGTGTGGAATACTGGGGAACAAATGGTCTGCGGGCTTAAATCTATGGATGACTAGAGGCAGGCATCAGAGCCTCAAAAACAAAACGTCAGTGTCGTGGCTAGAAATTTCAACTCAAACATCACTGTTTCCCCCGACAACAAAGGTATTACTTGCCTGGCATTTGTGAAAAAGGGATGTATCTTGTGAGAAATGACACAAGTTGTAAGATTGTAAGCACCTAAATTTAACACACACACATACACACACACACTCAAATGTCAATACATAAAGTACTTCATTTAAAAAAAAAAAGAAGTCCTGCATAAGATTGAATTATTATTCATAGAAACATCTATAGCAGGTATAGAATTTCTCTTCTTCTATAGTCAGGCATTAATTTGGTTGTTTTTATTTCTTGCTTTTTCAGACTTCAGTTTCAAACCACTACTGGAGCTCCACTTCTCTGCATAAAACCCTGATAAATAAAGCCTGGGTTGTTTGGAAAATGCCTAGCATGAATCGTGTCAAGCCACTGTCTTTTTACGCATTTAGCTTTTTAATTGACTTTGCATGCATCAGCTCTGCCTTCCAGTAAGCGGACACAGTTCCCAGGGATTGTCAAAAGACGCCTGTCTCCGGAGCAGATCTAATCCGGTTGGTGCCATTGAAAAACCTTAAATGGCAGCTTTCAGCTTATTTGCAAAAACTCTCTTGGTTCAAGTTACATTTTAATCCCAGTTGCTATATCAGCTTTATGGCAGCAGAGGTGGGGTCGATTTGGGGGGCTGTTTTTGGCTAAGGTTTAGTTTTCCTCTTCTGTTATGTAAATTTTTAACTCAAGCAGAATCCTATAATGCCGGGTGTGGGGAGAAGGATCTAGGTCTGGCAGGCAGGCCAGCTTTGGGCCCCAACGCCTCACCACTTATTCCTGAAAAATAGCTGTAATATACATATAGATTTAAAGCTTACCGTTCTTGCTCTGTTGAACAGAGACGGCTGCAGCCTGCAACAGAGAAACACGTTTATTTGTGCATCTTTTTTCCAACATTGCTAGGGAAAATTCGACCCCTCAGATACACATGTACAGATCTTCACGACCCAAGACAAATTTATGACCGTAGTGGTGACACTTAAGCCCTAAGTGACTTTCTGAAGTAAACAATGTAGCTTTGTCACACTTTTTTGTATCCATGCTCACAATGGGCTTGTTATCCTTGGACAAAATCTCATTCAGATTCTCAGCTCTCCATCCTGTCATACACTCTGTGTAGTATCTGTCTGTATGCATGTTTAAGGAAATCATACCAATCGTCCTGAGTTTGGTTCCAATTCATTTTCCACGGAGCCTTTTGTCGGTCCATTTTTGCCTCTGGGTGTGAATAAAGGGCAGGGGAGGTGAACCACCTGAGTCATGCAGAGTATGTACCATGCTCTATAAATAGGACCTCATTTAATACTCATAATAACTCAGGGAGGTGGTGGCTATTATTAGTTCCATTTTACAGATGAGTAACCCTGAGGCTCAGATCGTTTAAGCAACGCTGTCAAGATCATCACCTAAAGAATGACTGGCTGGGATTCGGTCACAGGTTGTCTCCTCCCTCAGACCTCACTGCTTTAGTTTCAGACATTTCACTGATCCATACGGAGAATAGAGCACGGTCATTCTGTCTGCTTTCCTTGCCTCACTGCCGTCTGTGTCTGTCTGTGTGGACCTGACACACACGGGACCCTCGCTGGGGAGCTTAAAGATCTGTTACAAAAATCAGTTACTCTCGTGTCTCAGTTAGAATCTACTCTTAAACAAAACCATCATTTGATAACATGTAAGTGATCTGAAGTTTTCCTGGAAACACCTTATTCCTCCCCATTTCCCAGCTGCACCCACTGGGTGTCATTACACATATACTCTCTGTGCATTAATCACTATCCTTCTCAAGGGTATCTTTTGCAATACTCTGGGTAACAAGTTGTTCAGGATTGGACTAGGAGGGATTTTGTGCTGTCCTAACAATTGGCTTCAATTTCATCCATTGGAGCTTTACCCCAATAACAAGGGTTTATCTGGACAACTTGAGAACAAAGGTGTGTTAGGGGTTCTAGGGATCACAAGATGCACATTCAAATGAGCCTGGTGTTTGGAGACAAGAGAAACAGGGGCCAAACCTCTGTCTTCTGTCCTTAGCTGAGTGAGACAAATCTCACAGAGCTCAGGTTTCCTATCTGTGAAGCATCTTCCACTGTTGGGCATGAGATGGAGTAAACAGAGGTCCGGCTCTGGGAGGTGTTCCATAAATGGCATCTCTGATCAATATTAGTACTCAGCCCAATGCTCTCTGGGCAGAGGATGGTGAACTGCATCTAGGCTGGGCAGAATATACAGTGCTTTGGTCCATTGGGAATGCTGTAACAGAAATACCATAGATTGGGTAGTTTATAAGCAACAGAAATTTATTTCTCACAGTTCTGGAGACTGGAAGTTCAAGATCAGGGTACCAGCAAGGTTGAGCTCTGGAGAAGGCCTTCTTCTGGATGGCGGACTGCTGGCTTTTCACCGTATCCTCACATGATGGAAGAGGCAAGGGATCTCTCTGGAACCTCTTTTATAAGGGCACTAGTCCCATTCATGAGGGCTCCACCCTCATGACCTAAGCACCTCCAAGGCCTTAACTCCTAAAACCATCATGTTGGAGGTTAAGATTTCAACACATGAATTTGGGGGGTGGGGCGTGGGACACAAACATTCAGACCAGAGCACATGGATCGTTCTGTCGGTCACCAACACTGAGGACCAAGGGCACTCTGAGTTCTGTAGAAGCCTCATGCTCCCAGCCCTAGGTAATTCCCAACATAAAGGCAAGAAACTCAATCACATGAAAGATTAGAGAAGAACTAAAGAGATATATACTCAAGTAGAATAACTAACTTAACTGTGGAGCTAAACACATACATGCCAAGAAGAAGGTGGGAGTGATGGAATGATCTGACCCACATGGGACTGGTCTAAAATGGGCAAGACCGTGAGTTAGGAGGAAGACTCATGGGCCAGTTACGTTCGCTACTGTCACTTGAGCTGTGCGATGCGGAAGTACCAGCGCGTTGCATGGCCCAATTCTTTATGATTCTTCCATTTTAAACAGAAAACAAAAACCCAGCCATGTTAAAACAATCCTACAAGCTACGTATTATTCTCTCATATATATAATGAGACTAAGACTCAGAGAAGTTTTGTAATCTGACTGAGGTCCCAGAGCTAGTGATGGAGAGGGCCAGACTTCCAACCAAAATCTGCCTGATTCCAAAGCAGATACTCTTCCACTCAAGAGAATAACTCTATGCAGTCATTCTGACGTTTGAACCAGGCACCTGACTTCAGGCACTCACATGTGAATTGTTGGCCTAATATTGGGCCACCTGGTTAAATTTCATAATGGAATTTTCTTTGAAACCTGACTTATCCACCTACTGGGCCTTTCCAACTGCTAGTAAGATATAAGGATTCTCAGAATTCTCAGAATTCTGCAACTACTTCAGAGTGGTGAGAAGAGCTCAGGTTTAAAGCACTTTGTGGACATGCCCTGCTCCTCTTGAATTCTGTTTCTAACTCAGTGAGTACACACAGACCTTGAAAGGCCTTCCCTTCTCCAGTGACAACATTTAAAATAGTTGACACCAGTGCTGGGTGATGATGGGAGGATGCAGGATGCTCAGGGAAGATACTTAGAAGGCCCATCACAGAAACTGTTGACCAGCTACAATGCTTTAACAAGCCTTGTGGCTGTACTAGGATGTAAGCCAAATACCAGTTCCACCTTCCTCCCTGCCTTATCCAGTCTCCTAGAAATGCCTGTGCTACTAGGCACTGTAGAAATCTGGGGATACCAAGCACTGTTAGTGTTGCTTTGATCACAGTCATGCCCGGACTTTGCCTGTGTGTGAAGAATTTCATAGTTTTCCTCAAAGTAATGGCTGAAACTTGAGTAATTATTTTTAAATGAGAGCTTGGGTCCACCACCCTCTTCCAGATCTCCTTCACAGATTTCTAGTAGCCTTGTACCTTCAGACATCATTAGCTAAGGCTCATTCCACCCACAACAGCAATCAAAGCTAATAATCCTTAAAAAAAAAAAAAAGACACAATCAGTTTAGCTTTCTCAGAAAACTCTTGTCATGAAGACCTCTCCAAAAGTGTTTCCTCCTCAGCCTCCGTACCTGCGGAAATGGACTGGAGTCTGTCAGCCTCACTTCTTATCACGGTCCGTAAACGGACAGACAAATGTAAGACGGTATCCCAACAAAGCAGCCAAAGATCATACAGTAAACCAGGAAAGACTGTGCCCACGTAGCCTTTCTGTGAGAAATGGGGTCTCTTCTAATAGATTAACAGAAATAAGCCAGTTTGTATAAGGACCAAAACAAACCAATACAAGATACCGAGTTTAAGAGTAAAGACAGCTCATTTCATAGTCAGTTGGATATGACTGGGACCCCTTCCCCCAATTAGGGCAACTCTTTCTAATCTTAGCTTAAAAGGAGTTGCTGGAGTGAAGCTATTTGTATGACCCACAAGACCTCCACCCCCGCATCCTTTAACTGCATTAGGTCTGGAAAAGTTGAAATGATTTCTAAGTATTCCATCAAAACCAGGATGCTTATCACTTTGGTTTGGCTACTTGCCTGCATTTAGCTCCCAGTTAATCTCAAGGTTGCTGAGTCTCTCTCCTGGGGGGAGGGGGGCCCTAGTGGGGGAGGGGACAGAAGCTCACTGCCCTGCAGGAAGGCATGCAGGCCGGCGAAGGACTGGATTAACCCCTGGTGTTCCAAAGGTGTCCAGGAATAGACCTCAACTAGAACCAGTATCTTAGCACTTATGGGGACAAAGAACTCAGAATCTTAGAAAGGCCTCAAAGAACAAAGTCTAAGGAGCTAATTAGTAAGGAGGAAGTGATCTACTGTGATGTTCCCAGTGAACAAAAAAGTCAATTATGCATGAGACAGACAATGTCATTAATGCTCCTTTACCTAGCTAGAGCTTGTGGTTTACTCGGACATTACTTGGGTGAAAGGATGCCAGACAATCTCATACCATTTACATTTCTGAGTTCAAATCATACCAGTTCTATTTGACATGTATGTGCCTTTGAACAAGACATTGATCCTCTCTGAATTTCAATTTTATCGTGAGGAAATTAAAAATTCCTTTCTCATAGCCTTATAGGAGGATTTTTAAAACTAAACAAAGTTTCATAATGTATGTTAACAATTCATGCGTTATGGTAGGTTCTACATAATCGTTACTTCTGTTCCCTAATGGGATTTCTCATAGACCATGTCCATGGGAAGCCCATAGTGAACACGGATAGAAAAGTCTGAGGTCCTGCAGTACAGGAGTAGATAAAGGGGAGTTACCTAAGTATGAACAATAAGAAGGTCAAGATGTAGACCCTGAACATGCATCCAACTACTATGGGGGGAAGGGGATGTTTGGGGGAAGATAAAGGTCAAGGAGCTCTTATTGCAGTCTGACTACTGGAGGGAGTGAGCCTGACAAATAGGAGACGGTGGTAGGATATCAAAATGTTTGAAGTTGAGAATTATGAAGGGAATGCATTTCCATCAATATTCTCATTGCCCACCATTGTTTTTAAGGTTCAATAAAAGTCAGTTGGATATTGCCTAAAGAAAAAAAAAAAAGGCAAGTAAGTCCTAGCTCCAAACTCCTCCTCAAAACTGGCCAATGCCTAGCCTCAGGTCTGCTGTTCTTTATCTCCACCCTTGATGCATCCATGCAAGGGACACCAGGCCAGTGTTCTCTCAGCTATTGCCTTCAGCTAAGCCACACTCATATCTTTTGAAACTTGATACGAGTTGAGGGAGAACTGACCAGTGTGCCTGTTTCCTTTCCATCATCTTCAATACCAGTTCGAATTTTCTCAGATCTCAGCTTCAGACACACATACCACCATCTTCCAGTCCCAAATCTGGTGCCTAAAAATGACTTTTCTTGAATCAAAAAGTACCCCCTCACACAAAGAATGTATGTTATTTACCAAGGTCTCACACACCTGATTCAAATCCCTCTTAACACCTCAGAAAATGTCTATGTCTTAACACAGTATCTTATGAAGAGGTATTATTAAGAAAGGCATTATGAAAATTATTTTGATTTCAAAAAAATCACAAGTTTGAACTTCTGTGTCTTAAAATGTCATCATGAGAATTTCCCCAGGACCTTCAGACTCACGAGTTTACCTAGGTGGTGTTTTTCTTGGCATCTAAAGTAGCAAAAGAAAATATTCTATTTTTCTCAAGTTCTCATATCCTGATGCCAACACTACTCACAGAAAGAGAAAACTATCCCAATGTGTTGGGCAGATAACACCCCCTTCCAAATGTCCACTCCCTAAAACCTGGAACCTCGGAATATGGTATCTTACATGGCCAAAGGGACTTCGTCAGTGTATGGACCTAAAATAAGGAGATTATCCTGGATTATCCAGGTGGGTGTAAGCAATCATATGAGTCCTTCAGACAAAGAGATTTCTTGTGCTGGGATCAGAGAGATGCAGCCTCAGCCAAAGCAGGAGAGATGGAGCTCTGGGGAGGTCACAGAGATTGAGTATGAGAAGGTCTCCATCCACTGTTGCTGACTTTGAGGATGGAAGAAGGGGGCCATAAACCAAGGGTATGGCTTTTCTCTAGAATGACTCCTGCATGACATTCAGCTAGGAAATAGGGACCTCAGTACTACAAACACTTACAACTGAATTCTTCCAACAATATGAATGATCTTGGAAGTGGATTCTTCCCAGAACCTCCTAGTAAGAGAGTAGCCAGCTAACATCTTGATTTTGGCCTTGGGAGAACTTGAGCAGAGAAATCAGTCAAGGACACTCAGACTTCTGACCCACAGAATAAGATACTAAGTTTGTATTGTTTTAAGCTACTAAAATGGTGATTTGTTTTTTTTTTTACAACAGCAATAGACTAATATTTCCACTAAGCACTTTTTTCTTTCCGTAAAGTGACACAAGTGAGGTCATCAGCCTCCGTTCTTGGGGAAATTTCAGTTCTGATTGGAACATAAAGCTGGAAAATCTTCATTTGGGAGTGGGAAGTAGAGAATAAAAGGAGAACTACATGCCCACCTCTACCCTGAATCTCTCTCAAAGATGGTTCATTAAGTAGATCAAGGATCAATACATTAAAAAATTTAAAAAAGAATTCCTAAAAATCCACTTTGGGAATTGTTAAATAATCCCAGGACAGATTAAATAAACAGTGTTATTGCTGTAGTTCCACATTTTCAAGGATGGCTACCATTAAAAACTCAGATAGTAACGTGAGATGTACAACATGGAAAATGTATTTCAACTGAGTTGTATTGAATCCTGTATCCATCTGACATCAGTGAAGATTCTACTAGAATACATTTCTAAAGTTTTCTCTGAAGACATCATTCAATAGTTTGAGGGAGATAAGAACTTCCTCTGAAAAAAAATAAAACAGTCTTTCATAACATAGGGATTGAAAGGGAGTATGTTTTTTTTCTGGATGTAAAATATAACTGGTGTAAGGAAGATGACTACCGTCATGCAGAGTAAATGCACAGTTAGCTCTACATGTACAGAGAGTAGGTTACTTAGGTAAGAATTACATCCAATGGGATACATAAAGCTGAGAAAGTTAACTAACCCAGAAGACTCACATTGCAATAATACGGTTTTGATTACAATTTTTTGATGATGTGGCCAGTGGAGACTATGAGTCATCTCTTACGAGGTGCAGAAATGGGGGAACCAAGAAGTCACTTATTAAGGAAAAGAAGGTATGAGTTACAGTAAACAAGCTGCTATATACTGTCTGCAAAGCAGCAAAACAATTACTTGAAACGTAGTGAAAATCTTGGTTGGAGGTTGAGAAAGCAGCGTTGACTGAGAGCAAACTATGAGTTCTTCCTTCCTCACTCCCTCATGAAAATGAGAAAGGACAACATAACCAAATCCAATAGAGTAGAAATTACGACACTAATGACATCTGGCATGAGCGTGGTCTTTCCTAAGCACTTTACAGGCAGACTTGCAGGCATAAGCCCTTGGAGGTAGATAGGTCTGAGGTTTACCTGAGTTCATGTGGGCATATTTCTTGGTGCAACTCAAACATATGCTCTACATTTTTAGACCTTGTATATCCACAAGAAACAGATGCTTCTTGGAATTACAGGCATGGAGATTTATTTTGTTCAAGTCAACAAGGTGAAATAAAAGAATAGAGCATTTTGGGTGGAGTCTTTAAAATTTTCCATCCCACCATCTGCATTCCCATTCAGTCCCCAGATTACTTGGGAAAGCAGCAAGATTTCACTTTCAGGCCAAAGTTACTCAAAATCAATTACTTAAACACTTCCCCAGTGGGATTATCTGAACTTGCAAGAACATGTGTGTCTTTTAGACTTACCATTTCTTTTCTTCTTTATATTTAAAAACATCTGAAATAGCTCAAACTTTTAGAAAAGTCCAGAGAATAATTATTGAACAGCACTGTAACTACTACACAGCTTTATTAAAATTCACTTTTTGTCAAATTTGTTATCAGATCATCTGACATAAGAATTGATGAAGGTATCGGGTTGGTCCCAGACATTGAATAGACAAGTTAATTTTATATTAAAAAAAAAGTATAGAATTTACAGGTTTGGGTTCAGCATACCTTTGTCCTCTCTGTGATTCCCTCTTTCTAGAGGAATCACTGTGAGCTCATTCTGTTTTCTAAAAAGAAAGGAAGGGAAGCTTTACTAGGGATTTCTATAACATGATCTCTTTGAATTAGAAACTCAGTATTACATCTTTGTCTCTCTGATCCTCTCTACATCAAACACTATCTTCTCTTACTTACAATGAATCACTCATCTTCTCCCACACCGTCCTTCCCTCATAATGAGATAGTCACCGCTAAGACTACTAAGAGCCATAATACATCCTTACCCATGCTGACGCCTACAAAGAATTGTCCCTATCCTCCCTGGCTTTCCTTTGCTGTCTCCCCTTCACAGGCACTCAATCATCCTCTCCTCCCTCTAATTGTAACCCACAAACAGATTCTCATTGTCAGTGAGCCCATCAATTCCTGAAGAGTGTCTCCCTTTCACTCCCTGGCTCCATTTTTCTTCTTATCTCCACCATTTCTGAGCACGCTTTGAATTCTTTTTTGCCAAAGAATATACGAGACAGACCTTTAAAAACAACCAAGGGAAGTAAGGTCTTTCTTGAATGAAGCTCAAACATCCTCTTAAAAATTCACACTACCATTCCGGAATGGTTGCTTGTTTCTGTCAATGTCTGGCTGATTTAGCCCACCAGGATCTGATGGAGCTATCATGTACTGTATTGAGTACCTATTGTGTGTAGGCATTTTAAAAGAGAATGAAGTAGATACCTGACACTTCTATGGATTAAAGAGAGAGAGAGAAAATTGGTTCAAAAATTAAGCAGCTTGACCAGATTCATATAAATGGCATTGGAAATTGACCTCCAGTCTAGCTGCCTCCAAGTGTGCTCTCTCCTGTGTAATGATAGCTCCCAAGTAGCTGGCAGTTCTGTGGTCTTTGCCTCAATGAAAGGGTTAAATCTCTTCCATGGTCACAGACAATAACAGAGGTCACTTGTCTTATAGTTCAGGCTCTTGCTCACAGACCAGACTGCAGGGATGATGAAATAATCACCCACTCCTTGAAAAAGAGCCTGCGCTCTAGAGCCCGTGAGCCACATCTACTGAAACCTGCTTGCCTAGAGCTCGTGCTCCACAATGAGAGAAGCCATCACAATGAGAAGCCCACGCACCACAACGAAGACTAGCCCCGGCTCGCTGCGACTAGAGAGAGCCTGCCACAACTAGAGAAAGCCTGCGCGCAGCAACGAAGACCCAACGCAGCCAAAAAATAATAAATAAATAAATAAAATAATTAATTAATTAAATTAAAAAAGGGGGCATAATCTATGCAGGTTTTCATTTCTTTATTTTGATAATGACCACTTCTTCTATGTTGTCAGTTCCAATTCATATATGGTCAATGCCCATGGCTTGAAGAGTTACTTTATAGATTAAAAGAAATTTTAAGGTGAGTTGATGTTAAGATAGCTTGAGTCAGAACATATCTTGGATCTATTAAGACAAAGGCTTAAACACATCTCTGATGATTCATTTTTAACTGAATTAATGCTTATGAACAGTTTGGTTCAACATTTCAGAGCTCACAACTTCAGTAGTTGTCCTTCGTTGGTCTTCCAGGACCGTTGACCAGTATAAGAAAGAGGAAAAGAATCCAAACATTCTCTCAACTTCAATTCAGGTCTTCTACTTCAAGTCGCCATTGGAATAGGATAATGTATAACATAAAATCAAGATGTCTTTTTTAAGAAAGTTTCTATTGCAAGGTATTGTGAACTTTGTGAAAAGTTCAATGTGGAGTCATTTTTGTTTAGGCAAGGGGTTGGGTCATGTCTCATTTCCCCCAAACTAGTTCATCCATCTCAGCCTCTGAAGCTGAAGGAATTGAATCCCGAAACACATTTTATTGCTGTTTCTTTAGGATAGTGAAGGAGTCTTGGAATTTAACATCTCCCTGAAGCTGAAGTTAAAGGCCCATTGTGTACTCCAAAATCAAAATCATCTGTTCACGGAGGATTGAGACTTCCTGTGGAAAGTACAAACTTTAAAGGTTTCCATTTTCACTGTTCATCTGAAATAATGGAGGATTTATGATTTCATACGACTTGCAAGTGGGAAAGCCTCCTATTAGATGGTAGGTTATTCCCATAGCTTTTGTGAGTGTTGGTCTAAGGCATGGAGGCCTGGGTAAGAGAGGTCCAGATGTGTGGGGAGACAGATGTGTTTGCCTCTCCTGTGGAACCAGAGGTTTGCAACCGTGGGTGTAGAGTTTGTTTTTGCACCCCGGTTCCCTTGAATTATTTTAAAGGCTATTATTAAATGGCTGTTATCTTTTTAAGAGTCTTTGCCCATTTCAATTGATGGATGTTGCTTTTCTGTTATTTTGGATTATGCCTCGTTGTAATACAAATAAGTGAAGACTTTCCTTCTGGCATCATATAAAATCTATTTCCTGTTGTTTGTTGGTACTTTTCCCTTTGTGTGTGTGGGGAGGGGAACGAAAGCCATAATTGTCTCTGCCCCAAAGAATGTCAGATATATTACATAGCAAACTTCCCAACAGGCAGGCAATGAAGCTTCAACAGCTAAGTTGTTTCTCCCTCCTCCTTTCACAACAAACAAAGCATCCACAGAGCAAAACGAAGTGGCTGATAGAAGCAGTATTTCTGTCCATTTTAGACAAAGACCTACATCGGCTAGCTACCTCAACCTGGTTCCTTAGGTAATAGCCTAAGTTCTTGTATCTCCTAACAAATAAACAAAGCAGTAAGCAACACAGTTTTCAGAGACATTAGAAAGACAAAAATGAAATTTGGGATCAAACCTTTGTCTTTTCAATCTCTTTTTTCCATTTTCCAAGAGAGAATAGATATCTAGAGGAGTGCATAGTGGATAAACATAGTGATTAAGAAGAGAGAGATCTAATGCTATCATACCATTCTCAAGAACTGTTACAGAAGCACAAGGTATTCTCCCATAGAATAAGTTAACTGCCCTTTACATTTATCCTACTTCTATGTAATTACTTTTTTTTTTTTAATTTTTTGCGGTACGCGGGCCTCTCACTGTTGTGGCCTCTTCCGTTGCGGAGCACAGGCTCCGGACGCGCAGGCTCAGCGGCCATGGCTCACAGGCCCAGCCGCTCCGCGGCATGTGGGATCTTCCTGGACTGGGACACGAACCCACGTCCCCTGCATCGGCAGGTGGACTGTCAACCACTGCGCCACCAGGGAAGCCCTGTAATTACTTTTAAAAACTCACAAAGTTACATTAAAAATAACTTGGACTGAAAGAACTAAACAACACCAAATCCATCATCCTAATATATCAATCATTTTTTTTCTCCTTCCTAGACTCACATAGTTTAGGTCTACAATTTTTAAATGTCACAACTCATTATGTATATATAATATCATAGTTGAATTTTTCACTAAACTTATGAGAATTTTTAAATGTTTCTTTAGTTTTTATAATGATCATTAAAAATAGTTCCATCGAGTTGATGTAACAATGTACTTAACTATTGTTGGACATTTACCACCTGTGTGACCCTGGGCATGTTGCATTAACTTTATGTGCCCCAGTTACCTCATCTGTAAAGTGGTACTAATAATACTGACGTCACGCAGTTATTGTGGAAGACTAAATGAGCTAATGCATATAAAGCATTTAAAACAGTGTCTGGCACTTAAGAAGAGCTCAATATATATTAGCTTTCAACAATTATTTTTTTTGGAAAATGTATAACTCCTTAGTGAACATCTTCATTCAAGAAATTTATCTCCCTCTCCTCCCCTCCCATCCCAGCCCCTTCCCACCCGCCCCCTCCTCCTTCCTCCCTCCCCCTCCAAAAAAGTCCTTAAAATAAGTTCCCAAGTGTGAGATTCCAAGGTTAAATGATATTTTTTTCCCCATGAAACTGAAAGTTCTTTATGCAGATTTGATCATACATTATCAAAATTGTCAAAAAGCATCTATGAGATATCTATTTCAGCCTGATATAGATATACTGAGATAGAACACTGCACCAAGCAAGTTAAACTGACTTGGCCTTTGACTGTTATGTTCTAAAACAACACAATAAGAGAAATATGTAAGCATCCTGTTGGTTCAACTACGGGCTAAAATAAGCTAAGTAAGTACTATATATAAGGCCATATATGATGTGTCACTGGGGCATTGCTAGCTCCAGGTTTTTTTTTTAAGATTCATTCAATTTTTTTCATCCACAGATTTATTCAGTGTAATGGGGCGGGGATGGTATGTGATGCCCAGACACAGAAATATTGAGAGTTTTTAATGTATATTCTGTTTATAAATTCATTCAACAGGGAAATTTTCCATCAGCCTTTCTTTTCTTTTACTAATCCTAGCAGGTTTCTTCAGAGATCTGCTCTGGGTCTCCTGGGATGCTGGGAATCACTTGCAGTAATTGTCCCATAAGCACATCTTCCATCATCCCTAGATCCTGAGACAAAGTACCAGGGCTACAAAGGACAACCGTGTCCATTCATTCATTCACTTCACCAGCATTAATGGCATTCCCATTGCCTAGAAAACCATGTGTAAGATTCTTATTTTTTAATTTTTATTTTATATTGGAGTATAGTTGATTAACAATGTGTTAGTTTCAGGGGTATAGCAAAGTGATTCAGCTATACATATGCATGTATCTATTCTTTTAAAAATTTTGTGTTTTAAAAATTGTGAGTAAAAGAGCATGTTATACAAAAACAAAACAAAACAAAAAACATGTTATAAGAGCAAATGACTCTAAATGGTGAATTAATCCTAATGGTTAATTAGGGACCAGGAAAAGAAATGAGCTCTGTCTGAACAGTCAGCAGGGAAAGATCAGGATTTGTCCTTGATGGCCCAGCCTCAGGTGCATAGAAGTGAGAGAGACAACCGATGTGTAAAAGAAGTTCAAATTGGTCAGGAACATTTATTTATCCAGGCAGGTGCTTGGAGACAAAGAAACAAGGAAAGGAACAAGGAGGTATAAAAGGAAATAAAATCCTTGCCCTAAAATGTGATATTACCCAGAAACAGACTCAGAGACATAGAGAACAAATTTGTGGTTGCCAAGGATGAGTGGGGCTGGGGGAGGGATAGATTGGGAGTTTTGGATTAGCAGATGTAAACTGGTATATATAGAATGGGTAAATAACAAGGTCCTACTGTTATTTATTTATAGCACAGGGAACTATATTCAATAGGCTGTGATAAACCATAATGGAAAAGAATATGAAAAAGAATGTGTATATATTATAACTGAATCACTTTGCTGTGCAGTAGAAATTAACACAACATTGTAAATAAACTGTACTACAGTAAAGTAAATTTTAAAAGATAAATAAATAAAAAATAAAATGTGATGTTTCCAGGAGTCAATGAATGAGTTTCCTATCAAACTAGCAGTCCCCCTCACACGCCTGGAATTTCTTTCCTTCTGTGCTTCAGTTAATAGTGTTCCCCTTATCTGAGGTTCCTTTCCCCTGTCCATGTCCTCCCAACTGAAATCCTTCCTATCTCTGAAAACCTGCCTCCTCCAGGAAGCCTTCCTTGACTGTCTCAGGACTAACAACATCAATTTGGCAATTACTTGTGCACATGTGAAGGCAAAAGCGTAGGTGAGATATAACCCAGAGGAGTTAAAGGAATAGGGGGCTGAGGAGAGGGCCTTGGGATATTCTGACATGTTGAGGATGGGGCAAAAAGAGAAAATAAAACAGGCAAAAATGGATCAGACCAGGATGGTGCCATGTCTGGAAATCTAAAAGGGATGAGCATTTTCAAGGAAGGTATTTACAAATGGAACTGGGATTAGATTCAAACTCAGTCTAGAACCCTTATTCATTGTTCTCTCACTGAGGATTTCTTTTGACCCTACGGATATCCAAGTTTCCTTATAAAGTCAAAGACCACATCACAACTGCAGCCAAACAATAACAACCCTTTCACATACTACAAAAATAAATGGTTCTTCCATGTTTTCTAATTATTTTTTCCCTCTTTAAGTATCAAGACAAAAAACACATGATTCTATTTTTTTAATGTTGAGAAAATTAAAAACTTTTTCCAGAGTATTGTAAAGGGTCAGTGACAAGGATACTTTTGTGCCCTAAAAGAATTCCACTGTGGGCATTCCATAATAAAATGGGCTTTTGTGCTTTTCATAGATTACAGTTCTTTATACAATGGACTTGTCTAAGTTTCTTCCTGTTTTCCAATCAGTTAAATTTAGAACGATTGTTTCCATCTCTTATGAGATATGATGTCTAGGAAAGTGAATGCCTACATGGGATACCAGGGTCCAGCAAGTCTGTAAAACTCAGTCATAGCTGGGGATATCACCCAACTCCCAGGCCTCTCTCTGGGGTTTCCCATGAGCACATAAAGAGCATTTTCTGTCAAGGTTGTTAGTCTGCAATTCTGTAATATAAACTCCAAGTTTATTGCCACCTTAACACAAATGAACTCCATTTTTAATACAAACCCACTTATTTTTAGCGATGCCCTTTCTATTTTTACTTTATTTAACTTTTGCTATTAAACACTTTGTGATTATTGTAATCAAATGGGAAATACAGTTAAACAAAAAGGTAAAAAATACTCATTCTCCCATCATTTACATATAACCACCGTTAACGTTTAGGTGTATGTGCTTTCAGATTTTATTAATATTTATAAATTGATTATATGTTTACATTTTCACTTAAAAATATATACAGTACACAATGTTATGTGTCTTTTTTAATAAAGATCGATGCATACTGTTCTATGGCTTTGAAACTTATTTTTATCTTTCCATGTCAACTAAAACACTTCTACATTATTTGATGGCTGGCTATATGGTTTTCAACTGTATAGATGAGCCATAATTGACGTACCCAGTTACATTAATTAAACAAGTAGGCCATTTGACTGGGGTGGCACTAATGTCCTGGTAACCTACATAAGCAAACCAAAAACTAAGCCTATAGATGCCTCAAGGTTACAGAAATCAATAGCTAAGGACAACCAGTCACAAACAGACAACTAGGCTTTATAACAGCCAATCAAGTAATTTCCTTTCTTTGCTTTTGTACCTTCTCTGTGTAAGTTTTTTTTCCCCTGGCTCCTGTAGGCTGAGTTCTCCTAATCACTTTTGGTTTGGCACTGCCCGACTCAAATCAATTTTTGCTCAGATAAACTCTTAAAATTTTTAATGTGCCTCAGTTTATCATCTACCAACTCCATCCTCTCTTGTTGAAAATCTAAGTTATAAGAAGTCTTGTAAATAATGCCACGTTGAATTATTAGCATACTGAACAGCCCATCTGGAGCCCATCTTTGCCACTTACCCACTATGTAGCCTTAAGTGATTTGCTTAACCTCTTTGATCTCATCTGTAGAATGGGGATAATACCAGTACTTTCTTCATTGGGGTGATTCTGAGGATTGAGTATGCAAAATGTTTACAAAGGTGCCTTGCACAGAGCAAAACCTAGGAACTTATATGCTCTTATCCTTCTTTAACCTGATGCTAAATTTCTAGTAAGAACAGTTGATAATATCTTAGAATGTCCTAAGTTTAAGTTCTGGGCATCCAGAAAAAAAAAAAAAAGATTTCCAGAAGAACTTCTGACTTTAGTTACAAAGATAACAGCTCTTTAGTAGAAGTTATAACAAGTTCTTTTGAAGACTCCTTGAGATCTATGGACTATTTTGTCAGTTTTATGTCTGAAATGGTGAGAATTTGGGGAAGGATGATGCTGAAGAGGTAGACAGCATTAGATGCTGCTGCAGACTTTCGGTCAGTTCAAAAGGGTTAGACTTACCTAAAGTCAACAGATAATAAGAACCTACAGTATAGCTCAGGGAACACTACTCAGTGCTCTGTGGTGACCTAAATGGGAAGAAAATCCAAAAAAAGAGGGGATATATGTATATGTATAGCTGATTCGCTTTGCGGCGCAGTAGAAACTAACACAACATTGTAAAGTAACTATACTCCAATAAAAATTAATTTAAAAAAAAAGTCAATGGAGTTTTTATGCCAAGAGATGTTTCTTTAATTTGGCCAATTCATGGCAGAAGTTTTGGATCCTTAGACATCAGGTCTTGTTGAGGCTGGAAAGGTCAGGCCCTACTTTCAGCATGAAGTGGAGAAAAGAGATTTTGTTCCTTTACCTCCCTTTCTCACCCGCCTCCTTGGGCCCCTGGGTTCCTTTTTATGTCTCTTAGCTCAGGGTTTCAACCACTTGTGCTTCCAGGCCTGCTGCATGTGACCAAAATGTGCTGACAATTTATTTCTTTTTTCATAGAACTCTGCTTTCTCCTAGTGGATTGGTCAAGCATTTTATGTTTGAAGATTTAGTATGCTTACCCTCTCAGCTAATGTATTTTGCACTTCATTTGAGACACTCGGTCACAGAACCAGACAACTGAGTGAAAGTGAATATTTTAGGCCCTGTAGAACCCACGGGACAAGGTACATAATGGATGGAAGGATTGCAAGATGCCTCCGATCCCAAGAGGCTCCAAGTGTCTTATTCCAACTACCACTAAAGCCAATACTAGAGAAAACATCATGTGAAGGAGCATTGGAAAGGGGCACGAGCTTGCTCTTAGAGTGACTTGGTTAAGTGTCTCTGTCACACAGAGAATGTGTGTCCTAATGATTATTCTAAGTGCCATGGTATGCTCATGTATTAAATGGGCATCATAATACAATAGGCTCTTAAATGATCAGGTCAACCAATTCTCTAAGGATTCTCTCTACAAACTACACTCACTGGTAGGGTGAATGCTTTTCACCTGAAGGTCAACTTCTCATAAGTAAGTCCCCTACATACAAACCTTCAAGTTTCAAACTTTCAAAGATGCAAACCTGCATTCCATCCATGTCAGGCTTGAGTGAAATTGCAGCTCGCCCTCCGTCTTCTATTGCTGACGATCCTTCATCTCTACCATCTCCCACCTCCTCTCCCTCCTCCAGTCAGTAACTCTTCTTGCCTGTTCACTCGATGGCAACCCCTGTATACCAGCTGCTGTACTGTACTACTGTACTTTTCAAGGTACTTTTCAACTACTGCACTGTAAGATTAAAAATGTTTATTTTTTGTGTTTCTTTGTTTTTTATGTATTATTTGGGTGAAAAGTGTCATAAACCTATTACAGTACAGTACTATATAGCCGATTGTGTTAATTGGGTACCTAGGCTAACTTTGTTGAACTTAACAAATGGGACTTACGAACATGCTCTCAGAATGGAACTCGTTTGTATGTAGGGGACTTACTGTATTGCCAATTTAGTTGTCAAGGGTCGGTTGTATTTGTTTCCAAACTCAGTTATGCCCATTGTATTTTTAAGGTATTTATGTATTTTAACTATTATATAAACCAATAAAATATAAGCATAATTTAAGACTGTACACTTTTGAAATTTAAATTTGAATACTTTGGAAAGACTCTATAAAGCTGAGTCGGTAAGAAAAATAGAGTGAAGAAAAGCCTGACAAATTAGAGGGGGACAAGATAATTCTAAAGATTGGGGCACAAATTGTAAAACTCTTACACAATAGACATAGTTTGAAGACAACTCTGCATTTATACAAATACCTATGATCCCATCCTAAAGTCCATTCTATGATCCCATCTCTCCCTAGTGTTTGTAACGTGACTTTGAAACATTAAAGAGAATTTTATCACCTCCATGTTTCACTTAAAATGTGATCTGAGACTGATTAAAAATTTTGTAACCTGATTTTTATTAGATATTTTTTTCATGAATTTAATATATGCAAAACCATCTGGCAATCTTTTTCTAAATGCAGATTATGGAGCTTTGAGCCCTCCAGAGATTCAGATTGGAGGTCTGGATTGAGGTCCAGGAATCTGAGTTTTTAAAAAGCTCCCCAGGTAATTCTGATCACAGAAGTTAGAAACACAAGGTTTGGCACTCTTGTCTGATGATAAATTTCAGCCAATTTGAACTTTCTCATTTCTAGCAACATGTCTGCAGAAAAAAAAAAGGCAAAGTAAATTGTCGTTGGACAAGAATTTCACTCTCTCAAGTCAGCTTGATTTTGAATATTAGTTTTTGAAATTTTTACTAGACCATATTTTTCTACAAAGAACAAGGAAGTCTTAGAATTAAGATTAAAAGAGGTTCTATGAACACAGTGAGTAAAAACATTAACATCTCCATTATTTTAAACTTATTTGGCATTCATTCAGTGAAAAGATCAACCATAAGTTTCATTGATGGAAAAATAGCCAAATATTGCAAATATTTTCAGAATATTTGGGATTATCTTATAAATCACAGATTGGTGATAGAAAAGATTTCACAGGCTCACCAGGTCATTGGCTTCTGTCCATTAAGGCTGGTCTAACACATCAAAGACTAGTTCTGGGAAATTCTGGAGTCTTAGAGTCTTGAGGTGTTATTTGTTCAATTCTCTTTGTCCAGGATAATGATTTTCTAATCCCCCCAGAAAGTTGTGTATCTAACGTTTATTCAGTTTTACTATTTTTGTTGCCATCTCAGGGATTTGCCTTCTTGATGATTCCCATGACCTCATTTGAAAACACTTTCCAGGGTTTTACAAACTATCCTAAAGTCTATTCTAGAACTACCTTAATGTAATGTAATCTCATTTCGTGTTCCTGCTTCAAAATGCAATTAGAAAAATAACATTTTGTCACTCACATTATATCACCCTATACACTCAGAGAGTTTAAGAAAGATACAACTTTATTATATACTCTATTAAAATCAAGTGACAGCCCAGTAAATCTGATGCAGGAGATGATTTAAAAAAAAAAAAAACTTACTATTTTTCCTTAGAATGCATTGTTTTCTCCCCCTCATTTGGTAGTAGGTTTACATTCAAAATTATACGTTTCTGAAAGTAAATAAGTTTTCCTGTGTGGTCATCAACTAATAGTGGAGAAAGCCAGTTCCAAGTTTTGCAGATTCACAGGGAATGTAACCTGGTTTAACACTCTATTAAATAGATGGATAGATGATCGGCAGATGGAGATAGATACATATAGATATAGATATAGACATAGATATAGATATAGATATAGATATAGATATAGATAGATATAGATACATAGTTTGTTCTGTTTTGAATTAAAGTTCAGGATGAAAATAAATTTCTAGGTACCTTTACTAGAAGGCTGACTGTGTTCTCCCAAACTCAGAGTTACTTCTCATCAACCCATCACCTGTTTTCTCCCTCAATTTTTGTCTTCCAGAAGAAATGTTTTTATTGTCCTCTTAGTGGTCTACCTCTGCTAAGTCCAGGCATGAGTTTTTGTGTCTTAGCTTAGAAGCAGCAAAGCCTAGTTTGGAATAAGTACTGGACCAGGTAATACAAGAACATGTAAATATCAACTGTATAATTGCTTGTCACAAAAGCTACATGTCCTGAAAATGAAAACAGGGTAGGTGAGGGTAAGGATGGAATGGATGGAAATTTCCAGTTGTATTTACTTGTTTAGTAGCTTCTCATCCCAACCAACGTATGTGTGTGTGTGTTTGTGTGAGTGTGTGTAACTAAAATGTACCATCGTTTTTAGAGCTCTTGAAATTTTAAAGAGTATTTGAGAGTGCTTTTTTCTTTGCTATCCAATTGACTTTTAAATCCCATAGATGACTGTGGAATTCTTATCAGGATACACACATTCCTACAAATCACTGGTCTTCACAGGTTGCTGATATAATTAGGTACCATCTAACTTCAGTCCTGGGTCTACAGAATTCACTACTAGGTCCTTGACCTTGACTGTCTCAGCTGATTCTGTGCTCATGTGGAGTTTGTAGAGAACACTGGTCTCTCTCTGGGCCATAATTTTTTGAAAGGAACTATATCATGCTACCTGAGTCCTCTCTGACCAGACCTACCACATATATCTGCTCTTCCTGAACAACTGTGTACCAGGGAGATGCTAGAGTCTCGATGCCTCTTTTGTCTTTACCTGAAGATGGAGCAGAGCCATGCCTCTACTCTCATTTCCCCCAGCTGGGGACTGTTGGAGAAGAGGGAAGAGCAGGACACAAGTCTACTTCTCAGGGACCCATCCCAACTTCCAACTCTGTTAATGACTCCTTGCATCTGTCCTTTTCCTCATGGAAACTTTATATATGCTAAGAACCAAAAAAAAAAAAAAAAAAAAAAGGATGATTTTAAAACTCTGATCATTTAATACCCAATTACCCTTGGGCAAATGCTTTAGATATCTCCCAAAGCCAAACTTTTAGAACTTTCACATCATACATTTTTTTTCCATGAACTTGAAATCTTTATTTTTAGGCTCCAAAGCCATAGGCTGACTTTCTTTTTACATTTCTTTTGTGTCATGGCTTCCCTGAGAAAATGAAGGCAGAATGATTAATTCCTGATTTGGGGTAAAGTTGACAGTTAGGGAGCAGTCTGTGGATGCGGTGAGGTTTGAAGGTGCAAGTGTCAAAAAATATTGGAGAGAAACCACATTCTTTAGGACAAAGGCCAAAAATTTAAAAAAAAAACAAAAAAAAACCTTATCTCACTACATTGATATGAAAAGAAACTGTGAAGTGCTTCTAAACATCTTCCCAAGGAACTTTTATTTAATTTTCTAAACAATAGTAAATAAAAGCTGACAGCACACAGATTCAATACATTACACTTGACCATTAGGCATGCAAGCACACAGAGGTTCTCAAAAATATCGTCAGAACTTTTCTATTGAATCTAGCCCCCGTCAACTGAAACTCACTAATTTCTGAGATGCTTCTTATTTTCTACTGATAAAAAAAATTTTTTTTTTTAAGTAGGCAAACCATGCAATACAAATAGAAGTCAGAATGAGTTCAGCAAGATGGCAAGCCTTGTTCCATATAGCTTGGAAGCCTCTGGCAATAATATGAGAGGAACTAATGAAAAGGGAACTGGGAAAGCTTGCAAAATGCACCTGGTGAGTGAGCCCACAATCTCCCTCTCCTGCTTTCTCTTATATTATAAAAACGAACAGGCTTAGTTCTCTTGCCAAGGGCAGCTTCCCTCCACTTATCCCGTTACATCAACATTTGCGCTGGCTCTCATTTGTTGCTTGTTCTCCAAAGTGGGGTTGCCACAGTGAAACCTTGAGGTGGTCTTTCCTTGGTCAGACTGCCCCCCTTCAGCCTCACCTGGACTGCCCCTCCACTGCCTCTTTCCCACATCCATGGAAGTTAAGTTTGATTGGACTCTTTGGTCTGACACAGTGTGATATTTTCAACTCACCATTTCTTTGGGGGGAAAAAAGGTGAAAGAAATGAGACAGGGAGGGAGAGAATGTTATAGCACTCTCTCTACAGTATGTGTGTGTGTGTGTATGTGTTTTAACTGTAAATTTGAAAACCACAGTTCTGGCTGCCTTTTTGTGATGGAGCAGACTGTGATAGCCAAGGGACCAGCTGTACCTCCTTCTGCCTGCCCTACGCTGTAGTCTCTTGGGTTTTTCTCTTCTCACACTGGTTTGCATTCCAGTGACTGGCAAATAGCATGGAATAAGTAGCCACCACCTATGGTGTTTTGAACAAAATCAGTGCCTGGCACTTTCCAAAGGAAGACAGAATGTTCAGTAGGTTTTATTAGCTCTCTAAGCTTTGAGTACAAGTCTTCAGGGGGAGGAAGCAACGGGGAGTGGGATGGGCAGAGAAGGCAAGGAAAGCCTTGAAATATCTTCTAAGGCATCACAGAACTTTCGATGACTTTGCCCTGGCCTGGGAAATTACTCATTGGATTGTGGGCTGCATTGAAATAAAGACCTTTTATGTCCTACAGTAAAAGCAAATAAATTAAAAAGAGGAAGATTAAATCTGTAGTTATTTTATTCTTTGGGAACCTTCGTACTGTTTTTTTTTCATGAATCAAAATTACTTAAATAGTAAAAAAGGAGATGGTGAGGACAGAGTCCAGTGGAGAGTAAGAGAGATCTCAAGTCACTTTATTTCTTGTTACATCAGATGCTACTTCTCCTGTCCCTTCCCCAGTACCCAGCTATGGGGGAAACGTTCTCACCACCTGGTCCAGTTGTACTTAGCGGTGACTTTTGGCCGAATTTCTCTACAATGTTTAAACAGTTTTAGTCTCTCTATTTTTAAGGATAATGTTAGATTTCACATCTCCTTAATATCTTCCCAAATGGAAGATAAACTATTTGATTGCCTAGATCCAAATGACCTCTAAAGCAAGTAGACTGTAGTTAATAACCCTCTTCTGGATGGCTTTTATGCATCTCTAATGGAGCATCTCTAAACTTTGCCCACAATAACACTGCTGTTTTGACCTAATTGCAGATTATGAAAAAATCCCAGATTTCTGAACACTTTAGAGGTGTTTTTCAACTTTTAACATTTCCTTATTATACCACTTCTTTTTTTTAACTTTTTATTTTATACTGGAGTATAGTTGATTAACCACGTTGTGTTAGTTTCAGGTATACAGCAAAGTGATTCAATTTATTATACCCCTTCTTGAAGGTCAAAAGCTAAAGGAGAGAATCAAGCATTTATTCTGTCATTTTCTTTTTTATAAAATAAAGCTTAAAGAAAGCGCTTCTTTACAAAGAATAATGTGAGCTTCAAAATGTAGGTGGAATGACGGAATTAGAAAATCACCATTGTGCAAGGATCAAGAAAGGCTACTAAAACTATTAGATTGAATGTTGCTAGGGAACCAGATGGTCTCATAATGTCAATATCATTACACGGGATTAATCTCCAAAATATACAAACAGCTCATGCAGCTCAATATCAAAAAAAAACCCAATGAAAAAATGGGCAGAAGACCTAAATAGGCATTTCTCCAAAGAAGACATACAGATGGCCAACAAACACATAAAAAGATGCTCAACATCACTAATTATTAGAGAAATGCAAATCAAAACTACAATGAGGTATCACCTCATACCAGTCAGAATGGCCATCACCAAAAATCTATAAACAATAAATGCTGGAGAGGATGTGGAGAAAAGGGAGCTCTCCTGCACTGTTGGTGGGAATATAAATTGATACAGCCACTATAGAGAACTGTATGGAGGTTCCTCAAAAAACTAAAAATAGAACTACCATATGACCCAGCAATCCCACTACTGGGCATGTACCCAGAGAAAACCATAATTCAAAAAGATACCTACACCCCAGTGTTCATTGCAACACTATTTACAATAGCCAGGACATGGAAGCAACCTAAAAGTCCACCAATAGAGGAATAGATAAAGAAGATGTGATGTGTATATATATGATGTGATATATAGATATGTAGATATATAATGGAATATTATGCAGCCATAAAAAGGAACAAAATTGTGCCATTTGCAGAGACGTGGATAGACCTAGAGCCAGTCATACAGATTGAAGTAAGTCAGAAAGAGAAAAACAAATATCGTATAATATTGCTTATATGTGGAATCTAGAAAAATGGTACAGATGAACTTATTTGTAGAGTGGAACTAGAGACACAGATGTAGAAAACAAATTTACGGATACCAAGGAGGGAAGAGTGAGTGGGATGAATTGGGAGATTGGAATTGACATATATATACTACTATGTATAAAACAGATAACTAATGAGAACCTACTGTATAGCACAGGGAACTCTACTCAGTGCTCTGTGATGATCTAAATGGGAAGGAAATCTAAAAATGAGGGGATATATGTGTACATATAACTGATTCACTTTGCTGTACAGTAGAAACTAAAACAATATTGTAAAGCAACTATATGCCAATAAAAATTTTTTAAAAATATATCATTTCACACATGACTTGCCAATCCAAAGGGAAAAATGTATCTTTACTATAGAAATATCTCATGGTCCCATTGGACCATTTAGCATCACTAATAGGACCCCTTGGCATTGTGCAATATAAAGGGCATAGCATCATCTGTGGATTATTTTGCTGAAAATGTTTAACTGAAACATAAACAAGCCCTTGGACCTCACATCCAGTTAATGGAAACAAAGGGGAGAGTTACAAGTTAAACTTCACCACAAAGAAATAAGCAGACAAATCTAGAATGTGGGACATTCTGTAAGAAAATCGGTGTTGTCTCTTCAAAAAGTCAAAGTTCAGAAAAAGAAGGTAGGGGGACTATACCTTATAGTCCAATATAAAAGAGCTAAAGAAACATAACCAAATGCAATGTGTAAAATTTGATCGGATTGTATTTCAGAAAAAATGCTACAAACAAGGTTTTGTTGACAATCTGAAATTTTTGAATATGGAGGATATTGGATGATACTAAGGATATATGGTTATTTTTCTTAGATGTGATAAGAGTATTGAGGTTATATAGAAAAGTGTCTTGTTTTTTGGAGATACAAACTGACATGTTTAGAAGTGAAATGTTATACTATCTGCAACAAATTTACAAATAGTTCACAAATGGGTTGGGATACAGGCTATTACAGCAGTTTGGTTTTTTTTCAACTCTCTGTACCTTTGACAATGATTTCAAAGTAAAAGGTTGTGCGGGGAGAAGGGGGAGTAAGGCAAAGGAAGAAAGAGTGCCTGCAATCAGAGAATGTTCCTGCTTACTTTTCTGTGGGGCACACCTTCATTTTCATCTCATCTAAACTCTCCTAGAGGAGACATTTAGCATCTTAATGATTTACATAAAACACTAAGATTGGCTGTGTAGTTTCTGTTCTTGTGGGTTCTTCTTAAGTAAATATCCTTAAAAAGTCCATTTTTATAGACATATATTTCAACCTGACAATCTAATAAGTATTGTAAGGAGCAATTGACCAATTCTACAATGAGCCTCCTTGCTCTGGCTTACTTACAGATCCACACCTTAGAGTGAAATGCCAGATAGAATCTTTTAAAATATTCCTCAAGACACAAATCTATTCTTAACGCAGCTTTCCCAATAATATCTTAAATACTTTTAATTCTAAACCTGGTATTACTTGGCTGTGCTGTATCACCAAGACTCTCTGGACCTCAGTATTTTTATTTACAAGGTGGCAATAATGTTGACTGCCATGCTCACCTCACGTGGCTACAATTGATCAAATGAGATGCCTGAGACTGTGATCTGAAATCTACCAGATACACACACATTGAATTATAACTGAATCAGATGCCTTAATAATAATAGGCAGAGTTTCTCATTTTACACTGTCACATTTCCAATACCACATTCATCCTGTAATACTTTATTTTTAAAGTTTCCTTGATTTTAAAATATATCTATTTGAAGTATGCATAACTCTTCTTGTTTCTCATTTTTCCTTCATGACAATGTTCAACATTTTGGTACTCCCTTTGTATTTCTGGAGTGTTCTCACAATGTCCTCTAGAAATGTGAAGAGTTACTTTTGTGTCTATTTCTGAGTTAAGACTGAGCGGAAGGGGTTTCACTCCTTGCCCATGGTCATGGAAGCACTGTAACGGTGGAGCTGGTCCTAAGAGCTCCTTGTTCCCCCTTTATGCTGCAAGCTGTGCTGTCTGCATTCACTACATCTGCACAAATCAGCAAGTTGGTCTTGTAACTTTTCCAAGATCACTTGTGATTTCGTCAGGGGTGGGGTGGGGACATGCCATAAGATTCCTTTTACAGCAGCTGGATTGGATCTCTGGGGGCCCTGTTGCCAAAGCCTGTCCCTTTCTTGCTGTGTGTTGTGCAATCGCCTCTCCTCAGCCCCACACCCAGACACCAGCTGGTCACGGGGAGGAGTGGGAAGAGGGTGTGGGATATGGAACCCAGGCCAAGAGGGTGTCAAATAACAAAACCAAGTGGCCCCACCACTGTACCCTAGAAAAAAAACATTTTGGATTGCCTTTAACATGACTGAACAGTATTTATCGTTTTAAAACAAGCATTACTATGAACACTCTGGTGAGCTAATCTTGGTTTGGATGTTATGGTATTGCTCCCCTTCCTATTATCTGCAAACTGATTTATTTTAAAAACATGTTTGCCATTATCTAAACAAGGCATTTAGTTATATAGGCTCTTGTTAAAGTGAGTATAAATGGAGTTTCTTGTCTATTGTAGGTGGTCTTTAAAGTTTCTTGATGATGATGATGATGATGACAACTGACTTTGTGAAATATTTTATTAATCCAGGCAATTACGATGATGAAAGTCTCCAAATTTGGTGCTGCTTATGGAGTAGGCGTCTAAGAACCATATTGCTACAATGACAATACCTGTGATTTGTGGTTGAATTATTAGACTGTGGTTGAACTATTAGAACAGACACATGTTCTGTATTAGTCAAATATTTGTAACTTGAACCCGAGTTTACAAAGAATTATTTTATCTTCATAAAGATCATGTTTTTTCCTTGTTTCTGATGGATTTCAATGTGCATCATGTCCTTCTCATGTCTCTGGCTCATTCCAAGTCCTATATCAAAAAAATAATCATTTGAATGTAACTTAACCTTCAAAAATGAAAATATTCTTTTCATAACAGTTTGTACTTTTCATAATATAAATCTCCAATTCCAATCATTCTGTTTTAGAAAGATTTATAATATTGGCTTTTGATAAAGTTTAACCATTTGTATCACTGAGTACTTACATCTGGCCACGTGCAGTTTCACTTAAACTATAGGTTTTCCTCGTTGATCTCAGAATTCTAAAGTATGAACAAGGCTATCCAACAAAATAACAAACAATGGGCAGGAAAATCATTATATGCCTCAGAAATCCAAGTCAAATAATATTCATGATCTCTTGTATGTGTCAAACAAATCTTGTTTGTCTTTCTCATTTGTTAAACAGATGTTTTGATTTTCATGGACAGTCTCAACTGCCTATTATTCAATTATTTTAATTACTAAATGGGACTTAATCACTATAATTTTTTAAATTGTTAATATAAGTTAATTTTTGAGTTAAAAAAATTCCCTGTCAAATAGTGTCCCCACATTTTGATCTAGAAAAGAAAATCATCATATTAAAAACTTGTTTGCAAAGCAAGTCCAACTCCATTTTAATTTCCAGGATGAAGATCCCTCTTCTTCCTCAGACCCAGAGATCTTAACCTCCCACCCCATGCACATAAGAGAGAAGGTGTAAGTTTTCTATGCTTTAGATGAATTAGTTCAACTTTAAGTTCTCCCAGGAATATTTGAATGGATATTTGGGGATGCTAGGACTTTCCTGGAACCTACTACTTACATTGTGAAGAAAATAATGCTTTACTTAGTGTAAGACCAGCCCTGCTAGTCTAACAGAGTTCCTAAGTCAGAGAGGCCCCATCTCCTCACATATGGTTGACAATGCTCTTAGACATGGTGCTTCCCCACTGAGCCCAGACACACCCTTAGAATTCCTGTTGATACAGTGCTCAGGTCAGTACTACTGACTGACTGAGGATTACAAGCAAGGCAAAATTTATTTTCCTCTTCATTGGAAGGGTAAGAACTAGTAAGAATAATTGGTCTAAATTTCTGACATCTGGCCAAGAAAACCTAAGATAGCACCCAAGGAGATTTAGTAACTTTACTGAATTTTCTTTCAAATGCTGAAAGGAAAGAGTAATGAAGAAGGGCAGGAATTTGTCCACTGGGCTAGCTTAGGTCCACTGTAGCACCTGGGGTCCATCTTGATTCAACATAGGTCAATCAACAAAAGTAAAGTAAAACCTTGAATATTTGGATCCTAAGCCATTACAATCCTCTATTAATTGAAATGTTCCCACCCTTTGCTTCAAGAAGAAATGGGAGAACCATCAGAAAATCAATTGGTGGGAGGAATGTGGTAACAAAACAAATGATAATCATAAATTATATCCTGGGGTTATAATATTTTTCCTCCAACCTTTACCCTCTACCAACATTTCCAGAATATCTCTAACGTGAGTTCCTCTAAGCTTTCTTCATCTATATCCCACAACAAATTGACCTTTGTAAACATCATTCTACCTCCTCAGTTCTATGCTCTAAAACTTACAAGAGCCTAGTTGTAGATAAAATCCAAACTTCTTAGCCTTACTTTCAAGGCCATACAACCTGAACATACTTTTCTCTGTTTTTCCTCTAAAAATTCCTCTACCTTGGCTCTTTCTGCTGTCTTATACACTGTCTTCCAGATGTGTCTTTTATTTTTCTACCTAAATGCTTTTGCCAACTCCATTCATTATACCTGGAAGGCCTTCCTACTTCTTTCTTTTCAAATGCTATCCATCACTTAAATTCCAAATCAAGTCCCACCTTGATCACAAAGCCTTCCTAGGACATAAAAAGTCACAAAGATTTCTCTCACAATATTAAATATGCTAATTGTTTACCCATAATTTTTTTCATGCCATTTTTACAAGGATGCAGGAAGTTCCACGGTTGCCTTAGGCACTGACTCTGGGGGGATGACAAAAACTGAGTAGTTAGAGACCTAGGCATAAAAATCCATGTCCCTCGCAACTAGAACTTGTGTCTCGACGAAAACATTTGAACTCAGTTTTCTTTCAGAAGTAAGCCTGTTGTTCCCTCTGTAAAAAGGAAATGTGTACTGAAATTATGCTTGATACTAATCTATATAGGCTCAACTTACGAACTAGAACCACAAGTAATACTTGTGTAGAATGGGGGTGTTTTAACTGCTGTAATCATGCCACTTTGAAAGTTTTGTGATGATACAGGATGGCACAAGTAAACAAAGTTTGGGCCACCATAACTTTCATCAGTTTAGTATCTTTTGTCTTCTTCATCCTATTGTCTAAAATCTTATACACACATGTTATCAGTCATTACATATTTCCTTGCAAGAATGTCACATAACAAGAATAAGCTGGATACATCTGTTAGGGGTCTTTGGTGGTAAGCAACAGGGACTAACTCCATCCAACTTAAGTGAAAGAAAATTTGTCAGAAGGATAGGGAGTAGGGCACATACCTGGAGAGATAACAAACTTGAAAAGAAACCAGGGCAACTCTGAGATTCTCCCTCTCTCTTTCTTTCTTTTTTAACTTAATTTTTATTTTATATTGGAGTATAGTTGATTTACCATGTTGTGTTAGTTTCAGGTGTACCACAAAGTGATTCAGTTATATATATATACACATATCCATTCTTTTTCATATTGTTTTCCTGTTTAGGTCATAATCAACAAGGAGCTACTGTACTGCACAGGGAACTCTACTTGATATTCTGAGATTCCTTCTACATGGCAAAAACTTTTGTTGGTCTTCTCTGAGTACCACCACTGTGTTGAGATAGCTCCAATCATTTTTTAATTTAATCCTTGTTTCACTCCATTGTCCAACACCAAAGAGAAAGAGTCCAATTTGTTCACCATAGATCACATACTTGGCTCTGAATATTCTGATTGACAGTCTCAGCAAGAATCCACTCAATGGCAGAGAAATCATTCTCCAAAATCAAATCTGGGTTCTCTTGTTAGAATAAGAAAGAATGGATACTGGGCGGGAAACATTACACTAACAAATGATAATCACAACTTGGAAAAGATTTCTAACTGATGGAGCTGACAAATTACTAGAAATGCATTGACAAAAAGAAAGACCAAATAGCACTTTGGGAAATTTTAGTATAATTTTGTTTTAATTTGCTGAGACAATAATTTTTCTTTGGGTAGAGAGACTGCCCCGCTGACCTATAGAAAGCCTTTTTCCGACCCTGTTTCTGAGCTCTTTGAAGCCTTTATTAGCTATCTCTGCTTGTGCATAACCCAGCTTAACTTCCAGTTGCCTTTTCTTTCTCTGTATCTGGACTTACCATTCCCCTTCCATTAACCTTTTAGTCCATCTGCTTCTTGTGTCTGTCATCAGCTGCAGGAGATGCTGATTATGTTGGGAGCCTCTGGAAAAGGGGATGAGACAGAGAAGCACCAGAAGATAAGGAGACCAACAAGAAAAAGATTAAAAACCTCTCAGCACTAAGTACAGTTAGGGCAGAGTACTGCTGCAAACCTTCCCAACTGTTGGGTTTGGATGGGGGAGGATGAATCAGTTGAGATAACTCAGGAATGGGCTTGAACCTTTGCCCAGACCTCAGAATGAACCACTGAAAAAACTTCTGAGTTTTCCCAAATTAAGACATTGAGAAAAACATTGAAAGTGACTTTCCCTTTCTCTCCCATCTCCAAATCCCTAGGGGATAGTTGGGACCACAAGGCAATTTATTAGTAATAATAGATTAGATTTTCAGTACAAATTCCCCTCTGGCCATTTTGATGTGTCAGAAATGCTTTACAAATGTTAAGTACTGTAATTAATCTCCTGAAAAAGAGAGGGGGAAGAGGTTTGCCAGCTGTAGATTTCAGTGATTTCATTTGGTGAAGAGTTTGTTATTATTTTCAGCTTTAGGATGTGTTTCCCCAGAAAGTCAGTCAGCCATCAAATATTTATTGAGTGCCTATTATCTGCCAAGCACTGTTCTTGGCCCTGGGAACAGAGGGTGAGGCATATAAAGCCGAATGCTGCTCTCCTGGAGTTGCTAGAAAAGTTCAAACACCCGCCTAATTTAATGTGTAAATGTACTTAGATTCATTTATTCAAATATCTTGCCACTGAATATAATACAGAATCTTTTTTCCCCTTCATATTTGTGATCTAATACGCAGGGTTGTGTAGTGGGGAGATAAAGTCTGAATAGTTATTTTTTTCATTTAACTCATTTATGACCCAATTCTTTTCCTTCAGTACCAGAAACCATTGTTTTTACTACTATTATCACTATTAGAATTCGTGTGAGTTAATGGGATGACATCTTCAACTTTTCGCCCTCATTTGACTTGAGAGTCAGCATACTGAATGTATCCATCTTGACCTGCCTTCAAAGAACTCAAATAGTTTTGAATGATATCTCAAGGAGCTGGAAAAAGTTCCAGACCCCAGATGATGGCTTTTGGCAGTCGGTGCTTACACCTCTCATTTTCTAGTCCAAATGTTGGATGCAAACAATTATCTGTTGTTCGGATTAAATCCAACTATTCACATTCTTCCAGACTCTGCTCAGACACTATTCCTATCACCACCTATCTCATCTCATTCAAAAGGAGAAATGTCTCTATAAACTGCTACCAAATGGGAGAAAGCTTACATTCCTAGCTTAAGAAGCTATTTTCTGTAGGTCAGAAGTTCAGGCATGGCCCAACTACATCCTCAGTTCAGGGTTGCAGAAGGCGAATGCCATGGTGTTGGCTGGGGCTGAAATCTTATCTGAGATTTATTGGCAGAATTCTGTTCTTTGTGGTTAGAAGACTGAAGCTCTTGTCTACTAGAGTCACCTGCTATTCCTTGTCACATAACCCCTCCAAAAAATGGCAGTTTGCTTCTTCAAAGCCAACTGGATAACATTTGCTACTCTTCCCATCTCTGACATTTCGACCTTTTATTAAAGAGCTCATCTAGGGCTTCCCTGGTGGCGCAGTTGTTGAGAGTCCGCCTGCCGATGCAGGGGACACGGGTTCGTGCCCCGGTCCGGGAAGATCCCACATGCCGCGGAGTGGCTGGGCCCGTGAGCCATGGCCGCTGAGCCTGCGCGTCCGGAGCCTGTGCTCTGCAACGGGAGAGGCCACAATGAGAGGCCCGCGTACCGCAAAAAAAAAAAAAAAAAAAAAAAAAGCTCATCTAATTAGATGAGGCTCATCCAGAAAGATCTCTCCTTCTGTTAAATTTCCATTAACAGTCAGCTGATGGGCATTCAGTTACATCTATAAAACCTTTTCAGGGGGACCTTCAAGATGGCGGAGGAGTAAGACGTGGAGATCACCTTCCTCCCCACAAATACATCAGAAATACATCTACATGTGGATCGACTCCTACAGAACACCTAATGAACGCTGGCAGAAGACCACAGACCTCCCAAAAGGCAAGAAAATCCCCACGTACCTGAGTGGGGCAAAAGAAAAAGAAAAAACAGAGACAAAAGAATAGGGACGGGACCTGCACCTCTGGGAGGGAGCTGTGATGGACGAAAGTTTCCACACACTAGGAAGCCCCTTCACTGGTGCAGACGGGGTGGGGGGTGGATGGGGGGGAAGCTTCAGAGCCACAGAGGAGAGCACAGCAACAGGGGTGAAGAGGGCAAAGCGGAGAGATGCCCGCACAGAGGATCGGTGCCGACCGGCACTCACCAGCCCGAGAGGCTTGTATCCTCACCCGCCGGGGCGGGCGGGGCTGGGAGCTGAGGCTCGGGCTTCGGAGGTCAGACCCCAGGGATAGGACTAGGGTTGGTGGCGTGAACACACCCTGAAGGGGGCTAGTGTGCCACAGCTAGCCGGGAGGGAGTCCAGGAAAACGTCTGGACCTGCCTAAGAGGCAAGAGACCATTGTTTCGGGGTTTGTGAGGAGAGGGGATTCAGAGCACTGCCTAAATGAGCTCCAGAGACAGGCGCGAGCCACAGCTCTCAGCCTGGACCCCAGAGACGGGCATGAAGTGCTAACGCTGCTGCTGCCGCCACCAAGAAGCCTGTGTGCAAGCACAGGTCACTATCCACATGCCCCTCCTGGGAGGCTGTGCAGCCCGCCACTGCCAGGGTCCTGTGATCCAGGGACAATTTCCCCAGGAGAACACAGGCTGTTGCGATGTCACACCAGCCTCTGCTGTCTCAGGTTCATGCTGCATTCTGTACCCCTCCCTCCCCCTGGGCCTGAGCAAGCCGGAATCCCGTAAGCAGCTGCTCCTTTAAACCCATGCTATCTGGGCAAAGAACAGACGCCAGAGAATGACCTACATGCAGAGGCAAGGCTAAATCCAAAGGTGAAGTCCAGCAGCTGTGCGAACAAAGAGAGAAAGGGAAATCTCTCCATGCAGGCTCAGGAGCAGCAGATTAAATCTCCACGTCAACTTGATGTATCCTGCAGCTGTGGAATAACTGAAGACACAATGAATCATCACAAAATTGAGGTGGTGGACTTTGGGAGCAACTGTGGACTTCGGGTTTGCTGTATGCGACTGACTAGTTTCTGATTTTTATGTTTATCTTAGTATAGTTTTAGCGCTTGTTATCATTGGTGGATTTGTTTATTGGTTGGGTTGCTCTCCTATTTTTTTTTTGCGTTATGTGGGCCTCTCACTGTTGTGGCCTCTCCCGTTGTGGAGCACAGGCTCCGGATGCGCAGGCTTAGCGGCCATGGCTCACGGGCCCAGCTGCTCCGCGGCATGTGGGATCCTCCCGGACCAGGGCACGAACCCACGTCCTCTGCATCGGCAGGCGGACTCTCAACCACTGCGCCACCAGGGAAGCCCTGCTCTCCTATTTTTTAATACATTTTTATTTTAATAATTTTTTTATTTTAATAACTTTAAAATTTTATTTTTATTTCTTTTTTTTCTCCCTTTTCTTCTGAGCCGTGTGGCTGACAAGGTCTTGGTGCTCTGGCCGGGTGTCAGGCCTGAGCCTCTGAGGTGGGAGAGCCAAGTTCAGGACATTGGACCACCAGAGACCACACAGCCCCACATAATATCAATTGGTGAGAGCTCTACCAGAGATCTCCATCCCAATGCAGAGACCCAGCTCCACTCAATGACCAGCAAGCTCCAGTGATGGATGCCCAATGCCAAACAACTAGCAAGACAGGAACACAACCCCACCCATTAGCAGAGAGGGTGCCTAAAATAAAAATAAGTTCACAGACACCCCAAAACACACCACTGGATGTGGTTCGGCCCACCAGAAAGACAAGATCCAGACTCATCCACCAGAACACAGGCACCAGTCCCCTCAACCAGGAAGCCTAAACAATCCACTAAACCAAACTTACCCATTGGGGCAGACACCAAAAACAACAGAGACCCCAAACACAGTAAGTTAAGCAAAATGAGAAAACAGAGAAATACATAGCAGATGAAGGAGCAAGGTAAAAACCCACCAGAACAAACAAATGATGAGGAAATAGGCAGTCTACCTGAAAAAGAATTCAGAATAATAATAGTAAAGATGATCCAAAATCTTGGAAATAGAATGGAGAAAATACAAGAAACATTTAACAAGAACCTGGAAGAACTAAAGAGCAAACAAACAGTGATGAACAACACAATAAATGAAACTAAGAATTCTCTAGAAGGAATCAATAGCAGAATAACTGAGGCAGAAGAATGGATAAGTGACCTGGAAGATAAAATAGTGGAAATAATTACCGCAGAGCAGAATAAAGAATAAAAGAATGAAAAGAATTGAGGACAGTCTCAGAGAGCTCTGGGACAAAATTAAATTCACAAACGTTCGAATTATAGGGGTCCTAGAAGAAGAGAAAAAGAAAGGGACTGAGAAAATATTTGAAGATATTATAGTTGAAAACTTCCCTAATATGGGAAAGGAAATAGTCAATCAATTCTAGGAAGTATAGAGAGTCCCATAAAGGATAAATCCAAGGAGAAACACACCAAGACACATATTAATTAAACTATCAAAAATTAAATACAATGAGAAAATATTAAAAGCAACAAGGGAAAAGCAACAAATAACATACAAGGGAATCCCCACAAGGTAATCAGCTGATCTTTCAGCAGAAACTCTGCAAGCCAGAAGGGAGTGGCAAGACATATTTAAAGTGATGAAAGGGAAAACCTACAACCAAGATTACTGTACCCAGAAAGTATCTCATTCAGATTTGATGGAGAAATTTAAAACTTTACAGATGAGCAAAAGTTAAGAGAATTCAACACCACCAAACCAGCTTTACAACAAATGCTATAAGAACGTCTATAAGCAGGAAACACAAGAGAAGGAAAAGACCTACAAAAACAAACCCAAAACAATTAAGAAAATGGTAATAGCAACATACAAATTGATAATTACCTTAAACGTAAATGGATTAAATGTCCCAACCAAAAGACCTAGACTGGCTGAATGGACACAAAAACAAGACCCATATATATGCTGTCTACAAGAGACCCACTTCAGACCTAAGGGCACATACAGACTTAAGTTAGGGGATGGAAAAAGGTATTCCATGCAAATGGAAATCAAAAGAAAGTTGGAGTAGCAATTTTCATAACAGACAAAATAGACTTTAAAGATTATTACAAGAGACAAAGAATAATGAGATATACCATGTTCTTGGGTTGGAAGAATCAACATTGTGAAAATGACTATAATACCTAAAGTAATCAACAGATTCAATGCAGTCCATATCAAACTACCAATGGCATTTTTCATAGAACTAGAACAAAAACTTTCACAATTTGTATGGAAACACAAAAGACCCCGATTAGCCAAAGCAATCTTGAGAAAGAAAAACGGAGCTGGAGGAATCAGGCTCCTGGACTTCAGACTACACTACAAAACTACAGTAATCAAGACAGTATGGTACAGGCACAAAAACAGAAATATAGATCAATGGAGCAGGATAGAAAGCCCAGAGATAAACCCATGCACATGTAATCACCTTATCTTTGATAAAGGAAGCAAGAATATACAATGGAGAAAAGACAGCCTCTTCAATAAGTGATGCCTGGAAAACTGGACAGCTACATGTAAAAGAATGAAATTAGAACACTCCCTAACACCATACACAAAAATAAACAGAAAATGGATTAAAAACCTAAATGTAAAGCCAGTCACTTTAAAACTCTTAGAGGAAAACATAGGCAAAACACTCTATGACATAAATCACAGCAAGATCCTTTTTTGACCCACCTCCTAGAGAAATGGAAATAAAAACAAAAATAAACAAATGAGGCCTACTGAAACTTAAAATCCTTTTCACAGCAAAGGAAACCATAAAAAAGATGAAAAGACAACCCTCAGAATGGGAGAAAATATTTGCAAACAAATCAACTGACAAAGGATTAATCTCCAAAATATACAAGCAGCTCATGCAGCTCAATATCAAAAAAACAAACAACCCAATCCAAAAATGGACAGAAGACCTAAATAGACATTTCTCCAAAGAAGATATACAGATTGCCATCAAACACATGAAAGGATGCTCAACATTACTAATCGTTAGAGAAATGCAAATCAAAACTACAATGAGGTATCACCTCACACCGGTCAGAGTGGCCATCACCAAAAAATCTACAAACAACAAATGCTGGAGAGGGTGTGGAGAAAAGAGAACCCACTTGCACTGTTGGTGGGAATGTAAATTGATACAGCCACTATGGAAAACAGTATGGAGGTTCCTTATAAAACTAAAAGTAGAACTACCATATGACCCAGCAATCCCATTACTGGCCATATACCCTGAGAAAGCCATAATTCAAAAAGAGACATGTACTACAACGTTCATTGCAGCTCTATCTACAATAGCCAGGACATGGAAGCAACCTAAGTGTCCATCGACAGATGAATGGATAAAGAAAATGTGACACATATATACAATGGAATATTACTCAGCCATAAAATGAAACGAAATTGTGTTATTTGTAGTGAGGTGGATGGACCTAGAGTTTGTCATACAGAGTGAAGTAAGTCAGAAAGAGAAAAACAAATACAGTATGCAAACACATATTTATTGAATGTAAAACAAAAACAAAAAAACGTTCTGATGAACCTAGGAACGGGACAAGAATAAAGATGCAGACGTAGATAATGGACTTGAGGACACGGGGAGGGGGAAGGGTAAGCTGGGATGAAGTGAGAAGATAGTATTTACATATATACACTACCAAATGTAAAATAGAAAGTGGGAAGCAGCTTCCTCACACGGGGAGATTAGCTCATGCTTTGTGACCACCTAGAAAGGTCGGATAGGGAGGGTGAGAGGGAGACGCAATAGGGAGGGTATAAGGGGATATATGTATACGTATAGCTGATTCACTTTGTTATACAGCAGAGACTAACACAACATTGTAAAGCAATTATACTCCAACAAAGATGTTAAAAAAACAAAACAAAGACCTTCACCTCAGCCATCTAGTCTAATCTAATCACAGGAATAATACTCCATCAGATACATAGGTTCTACAAGCACTCAAGGGGAGGAGATTTATATGAGGTGGGATTCTTTGGAATAATCTTAAAATTCTGCTTACTACAAGTGGGTTTTGACAGACAAATAGGATTTTTCCAAGTAGACAATGGGTGAAAACACATTACAGCCTGAAACAACAGAGGTATATGAAGATTATTATTCTTATATGGCTTCAAGAGCTTCCTGTGTTTAATTCACCAGTTTCCAATTTATCTCCCTCCTTCTCCACAACTCCTCCCTTAATTCTTGTCATTAATCCATTCTGTTTTCTTCTCTCTTAGCAGAATTATGTTTCATAAACATGAGTCTTCTCAAGGGACTTTCTGCTTACAACTCTTTAATGATTCCATCTGATCTCCAAATTGAAGTTCAAATTCCGAAGCATGACATTCATGATTTGGCCCTTCTAATCTTGAGTTCAGTTTTATCCCAAGATGGGGAAGTTTATGTGTCAATTTGAGTGGTCCCTAAGTATCTAGACATTTAGACAAACAATGATCTAGATGTTTCCATGAGGAATGTTTTGAATGAGATTTACATTTTTAAACCACTTATTGAGACATGATTGACATACAAAAAGCTGTACATATTTAATGTATAGAACCTGATGAGTTTAGAGATAAGTATATCCATAAAACTATCACCACAATCTATGCCATAAATGTATGCATCACTTCCAAAAGTTTCCTACTGTACTCTTTATTATTTTTTGTGTGATAGGAATACTTAACCTAGGATCTACGCTCTGCAAAATTTTATGTATACAATACAGAATTGGTAACTATCAAAGCTATGCTATACAGTAGATCTCTAGGGCTTATTCATATTGTATAATGAAACAGTATTATTTGACTAACTCCCATTTCCCCTCTGCCAGCCCCTGACAATCACTATTCTTCTTTCTATGTGTTTGACTCTTTTAGATTCCCCATATAAGTGGTATTATGTAGTATTTATCTTTAGATATCTGGCTTATTTCACTAAGTAAGATTTACATTTAGGGGAAATTCCCTGGTGGTCCAGTGGTTAAGACTCTGCACTTCCAATGCAGGGGGCACGGGTTCAACCCCTAGTTGGGGAACTAACATCCCACATGCCGTGCATCTTGGCCAAAAAAAAAAGATTTACATTTAAACTGGTAGAGGTTGAGTAAAGTAGCTTGCCCTCTATAATGTAGGTGGGCCACATCCAATCAGTTCAAGGGCTGAATGGAACAAAAGATTGACCTTTCCCAAGCAAGAGGAAAGTCTGCCAGCAGACTGCATTCAGACTTCAACTCCAACATTGGCTCAGCTCTACCCAGGCTGTCTCTCTAGCTTTAGCCTTTGGATTTGAAATGCAACATTGACTCTTCTTCAGGTCAACAGCCTTTGGACTTGAACCGCAGCATTAGCTTTTTTTTGGGTCTCCAGCCAACCAGCCCACCCTGTAGATTTTAAACTTGAGCCAGTTCCTTAAAATAAATTTCTTTTTATTTACCTCCTATTGGTTCTGTTTTTCTGGAGAGCCCTAAAAATACAATCTTCAACTCACTCAACAATCTGAACCCTGAAACACCTTGCTTTCTCTGGCCTTTGCATGTATACTTCTTCTTCTATCTGGAAGTGCTTTTCATTTCTTCTTTTCCTATGTCTTCATCTAGTTAGTGCTACTCATCCCTCAATACTCAGCTCAGGGGTCACAATGTGAGGAAAATTTCTCTGAATACCCCATCCAACTCTTCTGTATAGGGAAATTCTTTGTCACACTGTATTGTAGCCACCTGTTCACTTTAGACTATAACTGTAAACTCCTTATGGACAATTATCAATCATATTCTTTATATCTTTGACCATATTATATTTTTAATAAGTAGGGGATTTTAATAGATATTTAATAAATGGGTAAATGGATGAATTGATGGAAGACATTTTCAAGGAATTCCAATTAATCCAGAAAGACTGAGGGTAAAGTATGAAGAAGGGTGAGTATCACCAATAAATTTGGAAAGGAAGGAAGGGAAATATTGCCTTGCTGGAAATTTGGACATGGAGCCACTGCAAAGTTCTGAACAGGGGAAATATAAATGATCATATTTGCATTGGGAGAGATTTCTCTGACTACAGAGTGGGTGATCCATGAGAGTGGATTAAAATAAAAGAGATTATTGGAATAATCTAGGAGAAAAATAATGAGGACATGAAATCAAAACAGAAGGGGCACATGTGAGAAAGGCTTAGGAAGATTTTGTGTTATACCAGGTGATATGTGGAGAGAGGGAGTAGAAATGGAAAATAACCTCAAGGTTTTTGACTTGAAAACTGGATGGGATTAGTGCCACTGAGATAGAACACAGGAGGAAAAGCATATTTGAAAAGAAAGATAATAAGTTGAGATATGTAATGTTGTCTGAGGTAGACATCTACATAGCAGTTGAATACTATGGTGGTTGTTAGCATCCATTTCCACTCCTTTTTAGTCAGTCTTCCTGTACTTTAGAAGCTACCAAGCTAGAAATAACATACTGACTTGCAGTTAGGAGGTTAGTTGCAGACTTGTTTTCACCAGTGAGTTGCAGTGACGTAAAATTTGGCATGCAGAACTGAGACCAACAGCATCTTCTTCTTGCTTTGGTTCATTTCTGCTACCAAGCATGGTCATGGACATGTGGGTGTTTTCTACAGCAGAGTTCCAATGCCCAGCCCTTAGCTTCATATCTTTCAAGAGGCCATTCATGAGGTAATTAGTGGTCAGTGTTCCAGCGTCCAGTCACAGGTTCATAGCTACCAAGAACTAGTTGCAGGAGTAATAGCATTAACTGCTGACATTCTGTGATGCTCAGGAGTCTTCAACGTTAATAGTCAGTCTCAATGCTACATGATTATTATTTATGGAATCTGTTGTTTTGTTTTGTTTCTTTTAGAGAAAGAAGTTAGATTTCTGCCAACACTGTCTGCCATCATGTTCATAGGACTTTCTCACATTTACTGACATACATCAATGTACTTCCTCTCTGTGCTCAGTGCTGGTTTATTGGGAAGTGCTAGGGAATAAGACAGATAGGAAATTTAAGGAAAAACTTCAGCACTTTAGAATTTGTGACTGACCTCTCTTCAGTCACTTTGAGCTTTTACAAAAAGTTTCCATTGACATTGTGTAGCTCCTGTTTTCTGTCCTGCAAAATTCCTGGAGGCAAGGAAATAACAAGGGCCTAGGAAACAGCTTGGAAAGCGGAAACAAGGAAGACAATGAAGTCAGTAAACTATAGCAGCTTATGAAAGTGTCCTGTCTCAGTAGCAGATGGTAGAATGTACACCAGAACCCCTGTCTTCTGATTGTAAGTCCCAATGGTCCTTTTACCACATGACTCTTTTTTTTAGCAAAGTATTTTTTCTTAGATAATACAAAAGTAAACTTCTGTCACTCTCCTTTCTGAATTTCTCATCGGTGGATTCCAAGGCAAAGATGTTTTACTCTTTGGGGAGATTTATCCTTGAGAGAGCCAGATTCTGTCCAAAGCACCATCAAGTATGTCAGACGTCTTGCTGTAGGATTTAGAAAATGGACTTGCCCCTAACTTCACTTCACTGAAAGTGTTCGTGTTAACTCAGTGTTTCTGCTTGTTGACAGCTACGGAGCCTATTGCCAAGATCTCTGCAAATGGCCTGGATCTTTGGCTCAAGGATCAATTCAAACTAGAGAGCCCCGGGCTCTTTTCAAAGACACACGTGACTGGATAACTTTGAGTCATATTGCGCAGTGTGGGTTAAGCCTAAGGGTGAGGGGATTGTTCAGTTCACGTGAGGAATTGTCAAGTGGCTGCCTCTCCATTGTCAGTGCTTCTTCGTCTGAGTCATCCAGGTGTAATAACCTGCATTCTGCCTCATTGTTATACACAGAGCTGGTCTGGGAGAAGAGAATCTGTATGGGAAGGAAAAGGGATAGGCTGCACATAATCCCTTCTGGGAAAGGAAACAGAACTCCAGATGCTGGAGAAGTTCTCTACTTCACAGAACCTACTGATACTTTGAATTGGCACTAGATAAATGTGAACTTCTAAATTTAATTTATTTTGTGAAACTAAGCAAAACCATGTTGCCCTTTCCTTGTTACAAAGTGAGAAGTGAGTACAATTTCAATAAGAAAATAAATGAGCAGTCTCCCTTCTTAGGTACTGTGTTTAAAAATAAGACAAGAGGTTGCCAGTAGAGGTACTATGGGAGAGTCCTATGGGCATCATTGGATCCTACTATGATTATGAACTCAGGTTTACTATATAAAATAGAGTCCCTGTCTGTCCTTCCTGTTTTCTTTCTTCCTGTTCTTTGCTCAGTGGTTGGGAAGCATACTGTATATCTACCTTAGGCAATAATTCCTTAATGAACTTAATAGCATGAAACCTGGCAGTGTTGCCAGAACAATGTTAGCTCTAGTCTGGCATAAGTACCTATTTGCTGGATATTCAATAGACACTTCAAAATGACCTAAATGAACTTACTATCTTCCCTTTGCAAACCTGCACTTCCTCCCTCTTAAAAAAAAAAAAAAAAGTAAAAGGACCCTTGCTCGTCATTCATTCCCATGCTCACTGGCTTCCACTCACCATCCTGCCAAATCAATGCACCCTCCTCTTCACTGACCACCTCCACCCAAATTTTAGTTCAGGCATTCATCATTTCTCACTTTAATTTTGCCACCAGCTCCTAACTGGTCTCCTTCTAAGCTTGCCGTCTTCTAACCCATTCTTCAATGGCTCTCAGAGGAAGATTTTTACAACAAATCTGTCAGCTATCTCCTTGAAATCCTTCAATGACTTCTCACTACCCCGTTAATAATAAAGTCCTAACTTCAAAGCTTGACAATGGTACAGCCCTGCCTCCATCTGTAGCTTCATTTATCACTATCCCCTGATTCATACCAATATAGTCCTTCTCATTCATTCATTTATTTCCTCTCTCTATCCCTTCTCTCTCTCTCATCCACTTATTCTTTGAGACATAGTCAACGTATGTCTTGGGAGAATCTTCCATGAGCCACAAAAGCTAAACTAGAAAACCTGTTTATGTGTTTCCAAAGCACTCTTTTTGCCTCTATGATAGTATTTAAAAAGTATTGTTTTTAGATTCCATATATATGTGTTAGCATATGGTATTTATTTTTCTCTTTCTGACTTACTTCACTCTGTATGACAGTCTCTAGGTCCATCCCTATGCATAGATGATTCCCTTTGTTATAAAGCAGAAACCAGCACACCACTGTAAAGCAATTATACTCCAATAAAGTTGTTAAAAAATTAAAAAATATATTGTTGATAATCTATATTTTTCCAATTTCACCCACAAGATTTTAAGCTACCTGAAGGCAGAGGAAAGATCTCATGTGATAAAAATCTCCAAACCAAAGTAGTGAGTCTGGCATGTGTCTTGGACTCAATTGATGCTAGTTCAATTAATCAATTCACCTTAAGCTGGCAGCCTGTGCCAGGCCCTGGACAAACAGATAGGCATAGACCAGAATAAGCCAGGATAGAGAGAGGGCACATTTTCTGATGACATGTAATTCATATAACTATTAAAAATTTCTTTTGACACTCGAGAACTAGAGAACTTAGCAAATACAGTGGTTCTCAAAGTGTAGTCTATACATCACTGAGAGTTCCTGAAACCCTTTCAGAGTGACTGAAAGTTCAAATTCTTTTTTCATAATGGTACAGAGACAGAGGTAACCAAAAGTTCCCAGTCCATGGCCCTCTTAGTGTCTCAATAATTTATCCACAGCATTTCTGTATACTAAGTAGCTAGGCTGAAAGAACTCAATATAGAGTATTCATGTTCTAAAATCTTAATAAATGAAAAAATAATGCAAATAAATGGTGTATTTTTATTTTACTCTTGAATAACTACAGTTATTTATTAATAAGATATGTGTACCAGATGGGCACAACTTTTCAAACCTTGGAATCAGATGGAATACGTTATCCTCATTTACTATTCCACATTAATTTTTATCACAGGAAGCACTGAAAAATCAAATCTCAAAAATACACTATCATAAAAAGGAATATAGTGGAATCTACCTTGAAACTGAACTAGCTGGAGCTAGTACTTTGTGCAGTATGCAACAGATATTGAGTACTGCTAGGTTTCCCTTGAAATTTAAAAATCTCTCACAGCACCCTGTGAGTTTACTATGGCATCACAGTGGAACTTGGTACACTTGGTCTAGGTACACAGTATTAAGATGTTATTTGCCTTTTTCACCAGGTTGGAATTTGCACTGCTGGTGCAAAAGCCAGGGTGGGCAAATTGCTGGCACCTTAGCACAAATCAAGTTCATGGTGACAAACCATACTAGTAGTCGTATTCTTTACTGCCATTAACTGTAGTTTAAAAAAAAAATCAAATTTCGCTTTGCAATGTCCTTGATGAAGCAATAAAAATTATTAATTGTACTACATGCCAACCCTTGAGTACGTGTCTTTTTAACATTCTGTGTGACAAAAGGGAAAGTATGCATAAATCATTTCTGCTGCACATTTGAAATGCAATGTTGTCTCCAGGGAAAGCTCACGTTGTTGTTTGAGTGGAACTAGTCACTTTTTTCATGGAACACAATTTTTACTTATAAGAAAGACTCAAATAATGGTCATTTAGGCTTGAGCATTTGGGAAACATTTTCTTGAAATTGAACAAAGTGAATTTGTCGCATCAAGGAGAACAACTGATGATATTTGTTGCCAATGATAAAATTTGAGATTTCCAGTGAAAATTAGATTATGAAAGACCTGTATCCACTACTGTGAACTTGACAGTTTCCCATTGCTTAAGGATTTTCCTGATGAGACTGGTGGTAATTTTCATAAATGTGATTGTTTTGATATTATATAATGATATGTGTCAACATTTGGAAGTTCTGCGTAATTTAGTGAACCAATATTTTCCAAAGGCCAGTGCATCATATTACAAAAATATGCATGAGTAAAAGATCCATCCAAAGTATAAGATAGAGAGAACAAAGAATACTTGGGACAATAGAAACAAATAACAAGATGATAGGTTAAAACCTAACCATACCAATAATTATACCAAATGTAAATGGTCTAAATACCCCAATTAAAAGGCAGAACTGTCCTTGCCTGAACTTATATTGGTATTATCTATCTAATTTTGCCCATTGATAAGTATAAATTGATAGCTCATTGTTTTTAATCTGTATTTTCTAATTAGTAGTAAGATTGGACCTCTTTCCATATACTTATTAGATGTTGTCTTAGGTTAAGTTCTTGGGAAAGAAATTCTGACACCGAAAGTTGCGTGCAGTTCCTTTTTCAGAGAGTGCTCTTGAGAAACCTACCTGTTAGAAAATGAATAAGGTGAGACTGGACAGAGGGACAAGTTGACCCTCAGTGCACTTGCAGTTGATGCCTCAGTGGATTCTCTGGGAGTTCTGGAGCTGAGATGGCAGTTCACTGTTGTCTTAAATGGAAGGAAGTGGTCAGGCCTTTGTGTTTCCACACCAGCCAGTACTGGCCACTGGCTACTGGCCACTTTAATAGAGCATAGTCTTGGGCAGGACAGTTCCCCACAGCTGAGGGCAATTCCCCAAAAGTTAATCAACTGTGAACTGTCCTCAGACAATATTGCATCTGCTAGGGGATGGTTGTGCTGACCTCATAGTCTAGGCACTGCCTTAATCTGTTTCTGCACCAGCACATCATATAGAAAATGAAACAATTCTATAAAAGTGTCATATCCCTGGTTCCACTCCCTCTACTCAGGTAAACATTTTTAACTCCGTTTGCTGATTATTGTTGTTTACATTTTTTTTATCCAGATCAACTATTCCCAACGTCTTTCATGCTGTGTATGATATTGAACCCTACTCTGCTAAGACCATTCTCTGAATAGCCTGGGGGAGCTAACCAGTCCTTTAGGAGTTAACCAAGCAGGGCTTCAGCTGTTCCAGACTGATAAGAAATCAATATTTTGAGGTTCACCTGTAACCTATTCTTTGTTTGTTGCTTTGCTTTTTGTTTGTTTGTGTTGTGTTTTTGGAGAAGTTTTATCTCTCAACTCTTTTATTAAGCTTTTATTTCTTTTACAGTGTTTTTAATTGCTATGGGCCCTTTTTGTTTTGTTCCTGTGTTGTGTTCTATTTGTATTATAGCATCCTATTGGTTTATGAAAGCAATATCTTACCTCTTTACTGGTATAATAGTTTATGTAAAGCTTTCTCCTCCCTTCATGATCTTTGGTTGTACCAAATTGCTGGGTTTTTGTTAGCATTTTTTAACCTCTATTTTTAATTTTAGGAATCTCCAAATATCTGTTGGTCATTGACTTTCTGGTGTATTTTGAAACAACCACTAAAAAGTTGATTGAAACATGGTTAGGGCTTGTCAGTTGGGGACTTCATGTAGGTTAGTCTTTCTGGTGTACTTTGCTACACAACCTACAATTGAGTGCCACTAGTTTTCCTCTTGGGATTGTCAGTTTCATCAGGAAGAGTCTATCAACAGTCTGCCTGGAGGGTATAATCCTGGCTGCTGGTTTTGAGATCTGGGTGGAAGTTTGAAATTCCCAAAAATTTGAATGTAGATTTTGAATTAGTCCCCATGGTTTTAGTGTAGTATACTAGCCCTCACTTAGCTTAGTGCTCCTAAGTCCATTTTCTCTCTTCAGATCATTGACCTATTTTCTTCTTCTTGGTTGAAGGGAACCCATTGCTTTGTGGCACAGAGTGACAGAGGATATTAGTAAATCTACCTGCTTTTAAACAGAACCTCACCTTCACATCATCTTTCAGAGGTGCCTGGTGTCAACAGTTCATATGCTTTTGGGGTGTCTCTTGCTGTTGACTCTTGTCCATTCTTCTTGTTCTTGTAGGTTTAGATCTTAATACACATATGTATATACATGGACACACACACAGACACACACACATACTACAACAAAGCAAACTATACTGCTAATTTAATGGGTCTAGGGATACAGTCAACATTTTAAACAGAAGTCCTCTGGGAATTCCCTGGTGGTCCAGTTGTTAGGACTCTATGCTTTCACTGCCAGAGCCCAGGTTCGATCCCTGGTCGGGGAACTAAGATCCCACAAGCCATGAGGTGTGGCCAAAATTTAAAAAAAGTCCTCCAAACTTTTGTATTGGTTTTTAATCCAGTTTTAGTGTGTTATGTTCAGAGAACACAGTGTTTATGAAGTTTGAGCCTTGGAATTTGTTGAAGCTTTATTTGTGGTTAGTACCTGGCCAATTTTAGGCTTATACACTTAAAAGAATGCATATTTACCACTTGTTGTGTGTAAACTTTTTTTTCTCTCTCTTAATGAGCCTATTAGTCATATTTTTCAAATTTTCTATATTTTTACTCATCTACTGATTATTTAAATCCGAAGCAGTTATATTTAAATCTGCAACTTTATTGAATTTTTTACTTCTTACTTAATTCTGTCAGTTGTTGCTTTATTTATTTTGAGGCTACATTGTTTGGTGAATATATGATCCCTATAGTTGTAACCTCTTAAGTTGTAATTTTTACTTGTATGTAGTTCCTACTTATCCTTTGTTATTTTTTCACCTTTAATTCTATTTTTTCCCAATATTAAAATTATCTGGATTTTTTCGATTTTTCTTTTTGCCTAGTTATGATTTCTCATTTATTTCTAGTCTTTTTATATCCTTGTGTTTTAAGTGTATCTTTAGTAATGAAAATATTATAATCTAATATTGTAATATTGTAATTGCCAGGTATGCAATCTATCTTTTGATTGGTTATTTTGATTCCCTTATATATATTAAAATAGACATTATATTATTTCTACACTCATATTTAGTATTTTCTATTTATCACCCATTTTATATTCTATTTTCTTCTGTCTTGCTTTCCATTGGAAATATTGAATTTCTTTTTGTCTGAAGGTTTTATTACAAACAGTTTAATTATTCTCATAGTTACTCCAAATATATTAAGACCCTTAGTTAAAATTATTTTTCCTTTTTTTTTATTTACATCTTTATTGGAGTATAATTGTTTTACAATGGTAGGTTAGTTTCTGCTTTATAACAAAGTGAATCAGTTATACATATACATATGTTCCCATATCTCTTCCCTCTTGGACTACATTTTTGTACTATGTGCAAACCCTGCTGCTCTGGTTAAATTTGCTCAGATAAGTTTTGACTTTTATTTTAATGTGCTCTAAATAATCATCTGCTTATCAGATACCAAATCCATCATTCAGACATTTAAATAAACCTTACCATTTTAGTCCTATCTTTAAAATTGAAGCACTTGGTTTTCTTTAGTTCTCTCTCTCTTATTTCTTTTACAGTTTATTTTATTTTTTTAACATCTTTATTGGAGTATAATTGCTTTACAATGGTGTGTTAGTTTCTGCTTTACAACAAAATGAATCAGTTATATATATACATATGTTCCCATATCTCTTCCCCCTTGTGTCTCCCTCCCTCCCATCCTCCCTATCCCACCCCTCCAGGTGATCACAAAGCACCGAGCTGATCTCCCTGTGCTTTGCGGCTGCTTCCCACTAGCTATCTACCTTACGTTTGGTAGTGTATATATGTCCATGCCTCTCTCTCGCTTTGTCACAGCTCATCCTTCCCCCTCCCCATATCCTAAAGTCCATTCTCCAGTAGGTCTGTGCCTTTATTCCTGTCTTACCCCTAGGTTCTTCATGACATTTTTTTTTCTTAAATTCCATATATAAATGTGTTAGCATACGGTATTTGTCTTTCTCTTTCTGACTTACTTCACTCTGCATGACAGACTCTAGGTCTATCCACCTCATTACAAATAGCTCAATTTCGTTTCTTTTTATGGCTGAGTAATATTCCATTGCATATATGTGCCACATCTTTTTTATCCATTCATCTGTCGATGGACACTTAGGTTGTTTCCATCTCCGGGCTATTGTAAATAGAGCTGCAATGAACATTTTGGTACATGACTCTTTTTTAATTATGGTTTTCTCAGGGTATATGTCCAGTAGTGGGATTGCTGTTTAATTATTCTCATAGTTACTCCAAATATATTAAGACCCTTAGTTATAATTATTTTCTTTTTCAATTTCTTAAGTGTATGGATAGCTCTATCTTCCCTCTAAAGAAGACAAGTAGACTAGCATAATATATAACATTCCCTCAGTTCCCTTCACCTTGAATTTTAGTTCTGAATTATTATAGTCAGCATTAAATTTTACTAATTTTAATAATATTTTCATTCCTTTTCTTGTGGTATCTTCCTGGATTTATGTCATCTTTTCATCAAACTACTTTCTCTAAAATGTTCTTAAAGAAGATATTTGTGCAAGAAATACTCTAAATTTATATATATTTGAGAAGCTCTTTATTTCATGCCTGTATCTAAAACTAGCTTTTCTGTGTACAAAATTATAGTTTCAGATTATTTTTCTTAAACATTTTGAAACATAATTTGTTGTTTTGTTATATCAGTTTGTGGTAAGGATAATCTGTAAATCAGTAGAAAAGTCTGGTGTCAGATCTGATTCTTGTTCCTTTGTGGTATTATTTATATTCAGTAAGGTTTCATTTTTTAAATTTTATTTTGTATTCTTGCCTTAAACAGAACCCCCGGCAACCATTGATCTTTTTACTGTTTCCATAGTTTTGCCTTTTCCAGGATGTCAAATAGTTGAAATCATGTAGTATGTCGCCTTTTCAGATTGGCTTCTTTCACTTAGTAATATGCATTTGAAGCTTGTCATGGCTTGATAGCTCATTTCTTTTTAATGCTGAATAATATATCATTATCTGAATGTTCCACATTTTATTCATTCACCTATTGAAGGCTATCTTTGTTGTTTCCAAGTTTTGGCAATTATTCAATTAGTTATTTTTTAAAACTACTTGACCCTATTTCAAATTGTCATATCTTTCCATAACTCTTTGAGAATATTTTTACACTTGGTTTTAATTCATTTTTGATCTAATACATTAATCTGGTCCTCCAGTATAGATCATTCAAAGTATTATCTTTCTTTTATAGCAGGTAACTTATAAAATTTCTTATTATTCACTAAAAGCTCATATTTCTCTGAATGTATCAGCTACTTTGGTTAATAAGATGCCCAATGAGAGAAACTAAATCCTGATGCCTTTACTGAAACATTTAATGGAGGTAGGGAGATATGGCTTAGAATGGAGAACATTGGTATTAAATCTAGGCTGAACCATTGCCCATTTGGCAGACTCCCAACCAGTTAATCCTGCCCCTCATTAAAACTCCCTGTTCCATCACCCTTAGTACTACTCTTATCTAAGAGATCTTTTCCATGATTGTAATAAACGAGTTTCGGAACTAAGGAGGGAGAGGAAAGTAATGTTTTAGCTCATCTTCCTGCAACCATTGGCTCCCCACCTCATGCATCACTAGATGCACTTGCATGCTGCCTCCAGCTGGGCAGACCTGGTATGGAACTGCTCAGTGTTGGCTTTGCAGTGGTGATGGAATGGGCAGCCACCCTGGTGGGGCAAGGCTGTAGTGAGAAAAGAGAACAGTGGAAAGATTTTCCCCAACCTGTCCCCTGATTGCACATAGCCCTCATCTCTGAACCACCATTTTCTCCTACATCAAAATCCATTCATCTCTCTTTCAGGAGTTTCTCAAATTTGTGGCATTGTTTTCCCAGACCAATCAATCTCACGTCTCTCCCACGTTTGGCGTATTCAGGATTGGACTTGGGAATGGAGGAGAAAACCTTTGTTATTTTGACATCTTGTCAGGAATAGAAAGTCTCCATAACACTTTTAGATGAGAGGTATCTTAGAAATATCAAAAATCAGAGCTATTAATCATAGTCATGGGAATCGAGAGTACTAAATCTTCGTTTAGGAAAATGAATGGATGTCCTATGTGACTGAGATGCCTTAGAAATTAAATGACAAATATTAGTTGAATAAATGGATGAATTGTGTGCTTGTTTGGTCTTTTGCCTTGGTGTGTGGGGTGTGAGTTTTTCTGCAAGTGCTCGTGTTACCTTCTTTCTTATACTTAGGGAGCTATGATTGGGCAATTCCATGAGTGACCACAAGGGGTGCTGAGAAAATCCCCCTAAGTATTGCTTTGAGAATATCATTCAAACTACAAGTCATTTATGTATTTAATTGTGGTGTAGTTGCTTTACAATGCTGTGTTAGTTTCTGCTGTACAATGAAGTGAATCAGCTATATTTATACAATAAGAAGTCATTTAACTTTCAGCATCATTTGGAAGGAACATAAAAGAAGAGTGATGGGATACATGAAGAGGTTACATTTTGTTCATTTAAGGAACATGTATTAAGTCAAATGCTAACGCTATATTTGATACTAGGATGACAAGCATAGGTAAAATATAGTGAATTTATAGTTTACTATGAATCTATAATTAAAATAAATGTAATTTGTATAATAATAAAGATAGGCACAGAATGCTACGGGAGCAAATTAAAAAGAGTCCCCAATTCCTGCTCTGGAACTCACGAAGCAGTTGAAATGGTTCTCTGGAAAGAGGGTTATGGAGCCATATAAGAGCTCAGGCCATACAGGGAAGAGTAAGTCACATGATGTGGCCAAGGTGCAGAGTGCATGGAGGCCAGGAGGGTGGGAGAAACAGCTCCTCGGGAAGCTGGAGACTTAGACTGGAGTCAAAGAACAAACTTAGATGCCATCATAAGGAATTCAAATGGAACTTCTAGCTTAAGTTACAGGAAGCCTTAATATTGTTTTAAGATAACCTCTTTTAGATGACCTAAATATGCCAGCTTATTCTAATGCTGCCAACGGGTCAATCTCTTTGAAAGTCTGTGAGGAACTCCTTGAAGCAGTCAGAGTCCTGAAGAGGTTATCATGGTGGCGTGCTATCAACATACCCTGTGCTGTCACACAGAACTGGGGTTTGAATCCTGGCAGATTCATCTATACTCAACAAGCTGTGTAACTTTGGACATGTGGTTATAGACCTCTGAGTCTGTTATTTATGCAGTGATATTTCATCTCATGCCCCTGTTATGTGATTTAAATGAGATAGTTCAATATATGTTCAATAAGTGTAAACATTTTAAAGAGATAATCCTTTAGTATACTATTTATATCATAAAATGATAGTTTAAAATCAAAAGGTTGATTTCCTAGTCAGCTAAATTATGTCTTTAGTCCCTTCTATAGAGGTGATTCATAGCACATATTTTTATTTTTAATCTTTTAAAATCTGTAATGCAGGTGGAATTTTCAGTCCTTACAGGTTGAAGGTTGGTACAAGAAGGAAAAATGGAAGATCTGAAAATCACAAGCATTCTATAAATGAGTAGCAGAGGCTGATAGAGATCTTCAGCCTCCTTGTCTCAGTGGGGCCATAGGATGGAATTTCTGCCAATGAAATATTAATAGAATCGATATGTGCTCTTTCAAGCCATCAAAGCTTCCATGGTTTTTTCTCATTTTCTCTTTTTTTTTAAATGTATTTTATTGAAGTATAGTTGATTTATAATGATGTGTTAATTTCTGGTGTACAGCAAAGTGATATAGTTATAGATACATTCTTTTTCATATTCTTTTCCATTATGGTTTATCACAGGATATTGAACATAGTTCTCTGTGCTATACAGTAGGACCTTGTTGTTTATCCATTCTGTATATAATAGTTTACATCTACGAATCCCAAACTCCCAATCTTTCCCTCCTCCACTCCCCTCCCTTTCGGCAACCACAAGTCTGTTCTTTATGTCTGTGAGTCTGTTTCTGTTTCGTAGATCAGTTCATTTGTGTCATAATTTAGATTCTACATATAAGCATATCACATATTTTTTAGAAATGAGTTTGACACAGGGAAGATACTCAGTAAACTCTTGTCGACTTAGTGAACACATGTCTTTTACTATAAAATATCAAGTTGTTCTAGACTAGGGGGGCAATATGACGCTGCTGAGTTAAATCGTGTAACTTACATAATTATTTTTTTAATGTTTTAAAAATCCTGGCACTTTAATTCAATCCCTACAATATTTTCTTTTTCAGAGAACAGAACGTGAATCTCTTACTCCCTTTTGGATAACCAAGGGTCAAAGATAGAGTCAGAATTTAAATCAAGATCTCCCCACACCCAAATATACGCTATTGCCCGTGCTCTTTCCTAATGCTTCTTCTTTTTGAAAATCTTAAGCCGAAGGGCCTTTCCGTAGAAGCTTATTAGAATTCTCTTTGTGGTTAAGGGATCTAGCAATGAAAGCTGTGTTGTCCTGGTTTCCTAAGTCTCTGGGAGAGGAGTTATTCTGTGGACAAAATGCCTGCAGCTGTCAGAGCCGTATGCTGGGGAATAGGCCAACAATTTTACAGTTCAAGACCAGATGTGATCGAACGTGTCGACAAAGTGCAGGATCACAGGGTCAACTGCCGATTTTCCAGATCAATTTTTAAACTGTCTCTGCTGATTAGGGCAGTGGAAATAGCCATACATTTCTTGGGGAAGGGAATGATCAGGGAACAGAAGCTAACATAATTCATCCCAGCTTAGAAAAATTGTCCACGAGGTATTCTACTTGATTCATCTTTTTCTTTTTTTCTTCTGCATATTTGAAAACATTTTGGAGGGGAAGTGTAGGAATCATCTTCCCCAGAACACTGGCAGATCTTTCTTGATTCCATTAATGGAAGCTTGGTGCCAGGTCAAGATGCTTCGTTAAATATTGTCCTAACGGGTGCCTTTGTGGCTAGCGTTCCACTGGCAGAGAGTTTAATTCTCTGCAAACATGGTTCAAGGTAAGGTGTTATTCTTTATTCATTCTCCTGGGTGTATTCTGAACACAGAGTGGTTGCTGAGTGAGGTTACCCTGCCTGAAAGAATATAGGGAGGTAAGTTCCAGCTTCTTTTTTCAGGGAGTCATAGCAAAGAGCTGTGGTTCTGGATGATTTCCCATGCTCATTCTTTTCAAAATGAAGAATCCTGAAATTCAGCCTATAGTATAAAATTACTCAAATTCCAGTTTTCTTTCCAGAAAATTGACAGAGAGGCTATATTTTGCATTGCTAAATAGGCAAAGCAGTTACCTCCTCCAAATCTTGAATACACATTGGTGTCTACGTACCATCCAATAATCTCATGTGGTTTTCATCTCTGCTGTGTGCACCTTAGGGAAATGGTACCAAAAAACTGAATTCACTTGTCCTGGAAAGACTGGATGAGACCCGAACTGGCTCCCAGGTGGAAGAATCAAACACAGTAAATGTGAATTCCTTCCATTTCCTTTATGAAAGAAAATTTCCCAGGGGAAAAATGAATGCAGTGTAACTAACAGCCATTCTGAAGTTCTTATATGGACGCCAGAGGTGCTCTTGCTTAATTATTTTATTCCATTTTTAATCACCGCCAGCTTTATTCATTCGGATAAAAGATGCAAAATAACTGTCCAATTTTAAATTTTAAAGATTACATCTCTTTTTCATCATCTTTGCATTCAGTTTGCTAAGACTATTTTCTCATACGAGCTAGTCTCTTATGACCAAACGTGAATGTATCACGGATGCAAATAGCAGTTCCAATCTTACATTTGAATCCTTATGTCTGTACTGCTGGCGTGAAGGGCTTGAGTTATTGAACGTGCAAGGCTAGTGTGTGAAGTAAAGAGGACCCATGCATCACCTGGCATGAAGCCTCCACCCTCACCTGGGAAAATACTTCCTACTAGACAACCTGACACACCTCCCTTTCAAGTAGGGTGTACAGTGTCCAGAAAGGGGTTTAACACAGCGAACTCAGTATCAAAAAACATGGGATTCACAGTATACAATATGAAACTGAGAATCCCACAATATCCCAATTTCTTACATCTTAATTCAGACAGATACACACAGCTAGGCATAATACGATGTGATAGATATAATAGTATTGTGACAAATAGGGACCCACAGGGCCAGCACCTCAGCCTGAGGATGTCAGGATTCCTTAACACAGGAGGTGCATTTAATCTAGCTCCTGGATGATAAATAGTTTGTCGGGCGGAAGAGGAAAGGACGTTATGGTAGAATTTGAAGATGACCCTTGTGATCTTTGGCCTTATATACTTCCCTCCCATTAAGTGTGGGTAGAACTTGTTACTAGAATAAGATATTGCCCCTATAATTGTATTATATGGCAGAAAGGATTTTGCAGGTGTAATCAAGGTCCCTATCAGTTGTGTTGATCCAAAGGAGACTACGAGGGTGGGTCTGATCTAATCAGGTGAGCCTTTTTTTTTAAACTGAAGTATCGTCGCTGTACAATACTACATGTCACAGGTGTACAATATAGTGATTCACAATTTTGAAAGGTTATACTCCACTTATAGTTATTATAAAATATTGGTGATATTCTCCATGGTGTACAAAATATTCTTGTAGCTTATTTTACACCTAATAGTTTGTACCTCTTACTTTCTCACCCCTGTCTTTCCCCTCCCCCCTTCCCTCTCCCCACTGGTAACCAATAGTTTGTTCTCCATATCATTAAGTCTGCTTATTTTCTGTTATATTCACTAGTATGTTGTATTTTTTCAATTCCACGTGTAAGTGATAGCATACAGTAGTTGTCTTTCTTTGTCTGGAAATGGACTGGGTTCTTTCTGAAGTCAAAGACTTTGGAAGTGTGTGAAGGGGGCCATGGAACAAAAACCTGAGAGCAGCCTCTGGAAACTGCATGCAGCACCCCCAGACAACAGCTAGCAAGACTGGGGAGACCTGAGTCCTCCAGCTACGGGGAAATTAATTCTGCCAACAACCTGAAGGAGCTTGAAAGCAGGTCTTTCCCTGGTGGAATATGGTGGGATGGCCAGTGTCACCTGTGGCCAGTGAGACGTCTCATGTTGAGGAACGACAGGAAGTGAGATGAGAAAGTCAAGTTGGAGGTTTCTGAAAGGCCGGCACTCAGGTGCGGGAGGCAGGGTGAAGTACAGGTGATTCATTAGATCTAGGTCTAGAAAAGTACATAATAGAAGCATGCAATGAACTGGAGGGGGGTGGTCCCCTGAACAGCAAGACTGACAAGAGAGCTATTGTAATAAGGCAAGAAGTGCTGCAAAAATGAAAAAGAGGTGGTGGCTCCCAGAGACATCTTAGCGACCAGACTGAGTTTTTGGCCTGTTGGGCTGCACCCCACAGGTCTATGAAGCCTGTGCTTGCCCAGCTTTAAGATCAAAGAAAAAGCCAGGAGTCAGCGACAGAGACATCAATGGTTTAATGGATGGGGGAACTTAAGCAAGGTCTGAAGCAAGGTCCTAGAGTGACACCCCACCATGTGCAGTAGATGGTGGGCAGGACATGGTGACAGTCTTCACCCCCAGGGGTCAGGGGGAGGTTACCAGTTATAGCGGAATTTGACTCAGGTTGGCTCCTCCGCTACCATGAAAACTAGCAGTAGTGCATATCCCTCATTACCCTTTTGATAAGAGCAATCACTACCTGGGGTGGGGACAAGTGTGTAGGAAGGTCAGGTATGTGAGTGGGGTGTAGGTGAAGCAGGCACTGGTCCAGCAGGGAATGTACAGAAAGCAAGAGGACAGCCATCTTGAGTGGCCTGACCATACATGGCCCATTTGTTCTCACATTTATTTTAAATTCCTCTGAAAAAAACAATAGAAGTGTGGACCTTCCATCTGGATGAAACCTCAAGGAATCATTTGATGATATAAAAACCTCACCATCAACCGAGAAAATACCAAGTTGCTCAAATGAAAATAAGTGGGTATAAGCAAAGTCACATGAGTTCTAAACTTTGTTTCATTCTTTTTGTGTGTGTACGTAAGTTCTGTGTTCAGAGCATAGCCATTTGGTTGATTCATGGCACTAGTTTAAGGTAAAGTAGATAAAATATACATCAAGTTGAGATACATCACCCATCTTGCCTAGCCTCCTGCCTTCAGACAGGCAAAATATTATTATTACCATGAAATCACTGAGGTTGAAAGGGCCAACTAACCTGTCACCGGGTAATCAGCAGTGGGGAGAGAGTGACTCGAGTTCCATTCTTCAGATCCCTGTTTTTTTTCATTATTCCATTGACAGCAGGCCAGGAAGATGATGGCTTTGGAGAAGCCAGGAGACACGTTAGTCACAAGATCAGGGTCACCGGAGAAGGTTTGTGGGTGGGAATTTCCCAGATGAGTCTGGGAACGATGTCGATAACACCAAGCATTTCATTCTGAAGTCTTTCTTGTATTGAATTCAAGTGTTTAGAGTCTACTCTCTAATTTTATCAAATAGGAAAACAGCTCACTTTTCAACGTGGGATGGTTCACCAGCTTTGGTTTAATCCCAGCAATGTTACGAAGTAGACTCCAATTCAAACTTAAAGAACTGTGTTCCATTTTTTCATTAACCCAGAGTTGAGATGTAATTGTCTCTAGGGCCTTAGGAGGACTGGTGTGCCTACTGTTATCATCCCTAGACACCCAGATGTTGTATATTAATATCATGATAACTATTATGGTTATGACTTCCTGCAGCATTTCTTTCTTGGAGCTAATGTTAAAAGAAAGAAGAAAGAAAGAGAGAAAGAGAGAAAGAGAGAAAGAAAGAAAGAAAGAAAGAAAGAAAGAAAGAAAGAAAGAAAGAAAGAAAGAGAGAAAGAAAGAAAGAAAGAAAGGAAGGAAGGAAGGAAGGAAGGAAGGAAGAAAGAAAGAGAAAGAAAGAAAGAAAGAAAGGAAAAGAAGAAAGAAAGAAAGAAAGGAAGGAAGGAAGGAAGGAAAGAGGGAAGGAAGAAAGAAAAGAAGAGAAAACAAAAAAGAGCTTCATTATTTTAGCTCCTTACCCAGTTGAAACATTCGCTTTTGCATTAAGTGCCTTCAGAAAGGCTGTGGTTGGAACAGAGCAGGGTAGCCCACCTTCTGGGACTTCTTGCAGGCTCTCTTTAAAATCACCAGGAACATGGTGCAGAGCAGGGATGCTCTCCATGTGGAAGGGAGCGATAAGGATCCACATCCTTAAACTAGAGTGAAAATATGTTCATTTCTGAAAATAATATGTCTCTGGTTTCTATTTATATTCAAACCTTTTGAAGATCCTGGGGAAATAGCACAGGAGCAGGGCTTCTGTTCCCTGATGAATTGAGCATTTGTTGCCCTGGAAGAAGAATCCCTCCTGTGGGGCGTCGATAGCAGCTGAATGAATACCAGAAAGGATGAAGGATTACAAATCGGGCCCTGGCTGCCGTTGGATGTGATTTCAACCAAGTGTGGTATTATTTTTCCTTTATGTTGAACTGCCTTTCACGTTCCTTCTCTGTTAGGGTGTGATTTAGAGCACACTCCACCCGGGTCTGTGCCATCCGTGTTCCTGACCAGGGTACCACAGGCCCTCCTCTCTAGATGTGTGCGATTTTCCCGAGGCCCTAAGAGCCAGTCTGTGTTGCTTGGGGTGTTCCCAGGTGATGCTAAGGAATGTCTCACTAAAACCAGAAACTTTAGAAAGGCTTCTCTTTGGTGGTCATGCTATTCCTGGGGATGACTACAGGATTTATAAAAGGAATCAACATTTTGGGCCAGATTCCAATATGAGGCAACACAATCAGCTCTAATCCAGCCTAACCCTAACAGAATGTTATATCATCACTAACTTGGGAATTTGCTGTTTATATGTTTAGGCTTAATCATATTTTAACCCCACTGAGCTGGCTGCACACAGGAAAAGCTCCCGGTTGCTTCCTGCAGGTGCAGTTTGCAGGAAGGGTTCTGTTCAATGCCAGCTTTGCCTTTGAGCCCATGTGCCTTTGTGGTGATTACTACATCTTTCCCCAGTTCTGACCTTAGTGCTGGGGTAGGATCTGACAAGATCCCACAGAGCTACAGTCCCACAGGCTTCGTGCTGAGATCCTGTAAAGTCATACCACTGGTGTAGTCACAGAAAAGACCACACCCAGGAAGGAGCAGGTCCAGAGTACTCACCCTTTGCCCATTGTTCCTCCCCATCAAAAGAGGAGACAAAAAATGAAAACCCTCAAAGAGAAGGGGAGGGCAGGAAAACAACGGCCTAAAGGGGCCATGTTCTGTTTATCCTTTACTATCCCACATTGCATCATATCTTGGAAGCCTTAGGCACCCCTCCTTCACCCCACCTCCCCGACCCTGCCAGCCCTCTGTTTTCTCTTAGACAGCTTTATGATTTCCTGTGTCATTGAACTTTCTCTACCCTCTTGTGCTTACATGCCTTTCTCATCCACTGGACTTTAAGCTTCTTGAAGGCAATGATTATACTGCTTTATCCAATCCAGAAATATTTATTAAGCTCCTACTATACATATAGTTTTTTCAGACCCTGGAGACTCAGGAAGTGAACAAGGCAGAGAAGACCCCTGCTCTGGTGGAACTTACTTCTGGTCAGACAAAACCTGACTCTTTTGTCTCAGGTTTGGCAGGTGGGGCAGTGAGTCAAGAAGGAACGCTAAGAGTGTTTTTAGGGAATTTTATGGTTTCTGGAGGAGCGAAGATATTTTTCCCCCTCTGGATCATGATTTGTAGGAAGATGTAAACACTGAACAAGCAGAATTTATAAGGCAATCAAATGAAATTATTTTTTTGTTTTCCACTATCCTTTTAAAGTTTTTCCTACCTAGATAAAAATTCCTATAGCCAATTTTCTGATCATACTTAGATCCTAAAGTCACTTTAAGTCACAAATAGAGTCCACTTTAGAAATTGCAATGTGGAGTCCAAGATATTAGTGAAAAGTTTGAACTTTTTTTTTTGGTTGTGCCGGGTTTTAGTTGTGGCATGTGGGATCTAGTTCCCTGACCAGGGATCGAACCCAGGCTCCCTGCACTGGGAGCACGGAGTCCTAGCCACTGGACCTCCAGGGAAGTCCTGAAAACTTTGAACTTGATTTAAGTCAAATATCTTCCCATCCCCTGACTCAGGGCTGCTTCAGGCTGGGAGGCAGCTGGGGGAAATAGAAATGATATGGTTGACTTATTCTATATTTCTCTACCTTATACCTCTCCTAACTGTCCACTTGCTAACTAGTTTCTGATCCCTTTGTGATCAGAGTTATGGGTGGAGAAGGAGGAATGTTAAGAAGTAAGGAAAATTCGTACTTAAAATGGTCCTCTCCTGAGCTGGCTTCATGCTCTCTGGGTGGCAAATGTGTAAAACCATCCTTACCTGTTGTAGGTACTTTCACTGGTTTTTTGGAAATTCCCATTAGTGGAGACCTACTTCCTGCAGCTCCCCTGACCCATAATGATGGATTTCCTGTAAGTAAGTCCTTCTGCAGCCCCCAAGAATACACTGTTCATTTTCAGTTTCATGTTACTAAAGTTCCCTCCATGCCTTTTAGTGGCCTTATTGGGCAGGACCCAGGCTAAGCCCACACTGGCTCTTCTCCCATCTGGCCAACCCCTAGTCTTTCAAAGACACTCAGGCATCACTTGTCTCAACAAATTCTGGACTGGTTGGCTGATCCCAAGATAGATCCTCCATCCTGCTCTCATGGTCTATGACTCAGACATCCATTGTTTGTGTGTCCCAACTCAGAGCAGTCCACAGATTTGTCCTCAGTAAACTTGATGCATAAGAGTTAGCCTGCATGAGGCGCTCATGGCATGGAGAAGGCTTTGGAGAAGAGCTCTCTCCAGAGAAATTTCTTTAAAAAAATCCTTCCCCTCTCTACTTTCAGAAACGTCCCCCAACCACTACTTCTGCCCTTTTTTAAAATCTTCATTCTGTCAGGACAACCCAGGAGCAGTAGAACTAGCTCTCCATCCTTACCTTGCAAGTTCTGAACCGGATGACCTGGCTTTGGAATTTCGCCTTTATTTTACCTTAGGGACTGGCTGGAAATATCAACTTAAACATTTTCCAGATAACACATGGCCTAGAGATATCAGGGCCCCTCTGGAGAGGGCCTATCTGGGAAGACAGAGGCCAAACAGCTCAGAGATAGAGACGAAGACTTGATGACACTTTCCGGAGCCCTGGATCAAGACAGACTTGGAACCAGACCTACCTCTACAACCTCGCATATCACCGTTTTTAGCCTCTGCTGGTTTGCATTTGGTTTCTGTTTACTTGCGACTGGAAAGATTCCACACTAAGACCCCCATCCCTTTTCCTGTAACCTATGAGCCAAGTAAACTTGACCATCCATTACCCGGAAGCAACCACCTTTTCCTCTTTCCTTTACTTTGCTTCAGCGTTTCCTTCTTAGGGAATACTTCCCCCTCCCCCCATCTTGCCCTCAGTCCCTCAGGTACCAGAAAGAAGAAATCCTCATTTACATGCTTACACATAAGTGGGCATGCACATGCACACACAGAGTGAAACAACTGCTTGGTGACTGCATTGTAGGAACAGGGAGCACTTACCTCAGAGGCATCAGATTCTTCAGTGCAGAGCTTAACGGGTTGTTTTAGTGATGGAAGTTGCAGCCACTGAGTCTTTTCTGGGAGAAGAACATTAAACCATGAAGAATCGAGTCCTCCAGTTCCATTTTTTTTTCTCTCTCTCTCTTAAGATTGCTTTGGCTTTATCAAAGATAAGGTGACCGTATGTGTGTGGGTTTATCTCTGGGCTTTCTATCCTGTTCCATTGATCTATCTTTCTATTTTTGTGCCAGTACCATACTGTCTTGATTACTGTAGCTTTGTAGTATAGTCTGAAGTCAGGGAGCCTGATTCCTCCAGCTCCATTTTTCGTTCTCAAGATTGCTTTGGCTATTCGGGGTCTTTTGTGTTTCCATACAAATTGTGAAATTTTTTGTTCTAGTTCTGTGAAAAATGCCAGTGGTAGTTTGATAGGGATTGCACTGAATCTGTAGTATAGTCATTTTGACAATATTGATTCTTCCAATCCAAGAACACGGTATATCTTTCCATCTGTCTGTGTCATCCATCGTTTTTCCTTAAAAATGTGGCAGGAATCTAAATGTTGGCTGCTGAGAAGTGGAGAAGGAAAGATGGGTGTAAGGGAAAGAGTGGAAGGAGGATGTGGCAGAGACTGCCAGGTTTCCACCCACAGTGGTTCTCACCTCCTTTTGTAGTAAAGGAGATGGGGCCCGGCACGGAGCTACCTGAGTAGTAACTACACTTCTCAGCTCCCCGCACTTAGTTTGCTCTTAAGGCTGAATTCCTACACATGGCGTTGAGCGGAAGTGGTAGGTGCCAGTCCTGGCTGAGAGCCATGGGCGGCACGTGTTCCTTCCCACTCTCTTCCCCTTTCCTGTGGCTGTGACAACTGGGGTTTGTCAGTCTTAGCCACGTGAATACAAGGCCTGGAGGACAAGGAAGCAAAAACTCGTTCCCAACCGGGTCCCCGAATGATCCCATGCAGCAGGGCCAAAGGCGAGCCTGGAAATCTGACTCCATCCTGCTATGAAAAAAGAAAGTTTGTTGGTTCTTCAAGTTGTAATATCAGGGGATCTCTTGATATATTAGTTTTGCCTTACTCTAGCTGTGGACCCAGATTAATGACAAGTGACACCCCAAATAGGATGGTTATTAAGATATCTCCTATCTAACGGGACCAGGGAGATTGGTGAGGGATATCTGATACAAAATTTAAAATGTTGCCAACTGTGTGCTGGGCTGTGATTCTTCTTGGTTATCTTAAAATCTAGGCATGGAGCAGCCTTATGTCAGTGATGTTTTGAGAAGCTAAGGGTAGGAGTGATGTAGGGCAGAGAGAGAAAAAAATAGCTTGAGAAGATGAGAGGCAGAGAAGAGATTGAGAATTCAGTGAAGCAAGAAACTGTAGGAAAATGACCATGAGAAAGTCAACCCCTAAAGACGTGTGAGGTATACTGAGGAGGGTGCTGACGCTCCACAGTATGGATGGAGGATGGAGATTTAAGCCAATTTTCTTCAGCAACTGAAAAACAACCCCGGCATGTTAGAAGATGAGGTGGGGCAGGCAGCAGACACTTAGGCTATGTCCTTTTCTATTGTACAAATCCTCTGCCTTTCAAGCCCCCATCCAAATGTCACTTCCTCCATAAGCTCCTGTCCACCCTTGGGTCAGCATGAAAGGGAATCCTTTGGAGGGTATCCTGCAAAGTTCCACGGACAGAAGCCTTGGTCCTTCATGGGACCTTGTCAGCAGCCCGATGCAGTAAATAGGACATTCAGCTTTGCATGATAATAAATGAAGAATATAATTTTACGAAAAGAGTCTCTCACAAGGATAGGTGGGTTTATAAAGTGCCATCCTAGCCCATCATCAGAAGGGCTCGAAGTGAGCAAGGATTCATTTTATTATTTCCTGTAAAGGGAAACTTGAACTCTTCCTGTGCCAAGGGGGCGTGACAAGTCCCTCCCACCTGAGGGTGTTACTGACCTCTATTAATGTCTGAAAGATGACCTGAAATTACTAGAGCCCCTCCCACTGATGTCAAATTATAAATACAAAGTTGCTTTTTTTGTTTTTCCTTCCTTAGCAGTGAAATAAATGGATCAAAAACAGCAACTGCTGATGAAAACTCAACTTCCAAATACATTCCACGGCTTATTTGTGGAGGGAAATGTTCTTTACCTTTTGAACTTTCAGATAGCTGGCAAAAGCAAATGGGTAAGCCTTTTTTTTTTCTTTTTAATTAAACAGGAAAAAATATCACACCCTGGTTTGGCTGGTAACCAAAGGCAGGGGCTTCATAGCTATTCCTGAAGGATCACTGCACAGATGTGTGGCTGGACAACGGGAACAAAGACCAGGCTTGCTGATTGTCATGGTGACAGTCTTGGTCTAGAAACCACAGCAGCCAGGGTTTCTGGAAGGGGGTGTGGGGTGACGAGAAATATAATGGTTCATTTCTCTGCATACCATAACCTTGCACCTTCTTGCCTATAAATCAGAACTGTTTGAAAATTCACCACATCCTTTTTCTGTCCAGGCCTGTGAAACTGCTTCCTTTCATCCAGCAGATAGATGCCTGTGGTTTCAGAGCCCCGGGATGTTCCATTCCATGTGCCACATGCGTGTGGTTAGTTAATGACTGGAGTGTCTACTGAGGTTTGTGACCACTGATTGCTGCAAAGCTCTACCTGACTCCTTTCTTCTCCTGGAGAAGGTGAGAACATTCTTACCGTATTAGTCATGCTGGGGCCTTCTTTTTTTCTCTTTTCTTTTTCTTTTTTTTTTAATGCACAGGAAATGTTTCTCTCTGAAAACACATAATTTGGCCAATAGCAGCTTCCTAGGTTCAGAGCAACTTTACCACCTATCAGGAGTTTTCCAAGATAAAGTTTGTAGTAACACAGTTTTCGCAGTAGAAATGTCACCAAATTGCATAAACTCAAGGCATGCTTTGGCCTTCAGTCACTCTGCAAATATTTATTGAGCGGAGTTCACTGGGGTCAATAGGATGAACTGGAGCGTTGTTCTTCCTCATCTCTAGAACTTACCGGCGACCTACACAAAATCACACAGGCACTATTTTGTCCCTAAAAGAGGCATTTGAATACTGAATATGGACAGCAGTGCAGGCAATACCACTCTTCTTCTATTAAAGAGTTGATGAATGGAGGGGCGACAAAGTTGGACACAAGAGCCAGATGGCTGCCATTTGGGGCTGACATTTACCCGGTTGGCACTGGAACATCCAGCTGCAAGAAGCCAGGCTCCGAGTGCTAATGAGTTCACGAACAAGACCAATCCTCCTAATTAATGTTTTGTCATTTGGAACCTGACTGTAGCCTATCAGACAGGAAATCCACATCTGAGGCTGTCTGCATAATTCAAAAGAGCCAGTTACAAAGCAGAGGGTAGAGGAAAGAGTTCTCACAGTCTACACAAAGCCATTCCACTTATTACTGGGTAAAAATTGCTTAGTCCTCTATGATGATCCCTCATGTGACAACCTGGCTATGTTCTGGTACCCAGTTATTCAATCAAATACTCATCTCAGTATTGCTGTGAAGGTGTGCAGTAAGTATGATTAACACCTACAATCAGTTGACTTTACACAAAGGAGATTCCTGGATAATCTGAGTGGATCTCATCCAATCCACTGAAAGGCCTTAAGAACAGAACTGAGGTTTCCCTCTGGAAGAGGAAATTCTACCTGTGAATTGGAGCATCAGTTCCTACTTACGAGTTTCTACCCTGCCCATCCTGACAGCCTGTCCTAGGGATTTGGGGCTTGTCTAGACAGCTCAACTCACAAAAGCCATTTCCTTGCTCTCTCTCTCTCTCTCTCTCGTGTGTGTGTGTGTGTGTATTATGACATATAGTTAATGTATAATTAATATTATTCATGTATAGATTTGTATTAATATATAGCCTACTGGTTGTTACCCTGACTGATACCAATACATCATCTCATCCATCATTGACCTAGAGGTAATAAGTAGCCAGGCTGATTTTTTTTTTTTCATTGAATCAAGTAGCAAAAGATAGTATGTAAAGTTAGCAATGGCCTTCAGGGTATGTCTGCACCACAACTATACAAAATGTTCAATTTGTTCACAACACAAGGCAGAGTTATCTTACAAAGACATAAGTTAGATCATTCCACTCCACTGTTTAAAACTCTCACTGATTTCTGCTCCCACACACAGTCAGTATCAAGGTCTTTACATCAGCCTACAGGGCTCTACGAGATCTGATCCCTACTTCCCTGGACCACATCATCTGTCCTCACCCTCTTGTTTCTGTGCTCCGGTCACATTGGGCTTTTCTGTTCCTCACGGATGCCAGGCACACTCCATATTCAGGGCCAAGGTTCCATTCCCTGGTACTTGACTTTCCTTTCTTCATAGAGCTCGTAACTACTTAACATGTTCCATATTTACTGCTATGTTCAAAATCTATCTCCTCCAGCGTGTAAAGCTCCATGAGAGCAGTGCTTTTTCTGTTTTGTTCACTGTTATATGTGTCACCAGGATAGACACAAATTAAGCAATCCGTTAATATCTGTTGAATGAATGCATGAGCTTAATCCAGGTAGTGAAATCAGCCAAATATGTGAGTTGATGTTATTAGATAAAACAGTTTATTTACTGAATTTTAATTTTCTGCCAGGTATTTTCTCCCCATATAGATACCGTTTCAAAGGGCACTGACTTGTGATCAGACTTTTTCAGTCTATTTCCTCCCAAATATTTCTGCAGCGGTGAACATATTGGTCACCTCTTTTGTGTTGAGACTTTCTCTTCTCTTAACTCTCATGATTCTTTTTTGTCTCTGGAATATTGTAAGTGGGAATAAATGGGAAAAGGGAAACCTAACTGGCTTTCATTTCTCTTATCCATACTTAACATTTCATAATTTATTGCATACTTATCTGTGTATCTAGAAACTCCCCTACTGGAATATAAGGTCTATGGGAGTGAGGGCTTACTCTTGAATTATTGAAATCCCTTGAATTTCAGGGTTTACCATGAATCCCTCACAGCCTAAAACAATATCTAGTACAAGTAGGTGTTCAGTAAGTAAGTATTTGTTGAATATTCATTAATAATTAATAATTTAATGAAATAGCTTCTTTAAAGTGGTATCAGTTTCTGTACTGTCATGTTTGTTTTCTCAGAAGGAGCCAATATTCTCCTTCCATTAAGTCTGTTTGGACAGTCATTTTACTCAATCACAACTAACTTATCTGATAACACAGTCAAACCCCTTAGATTCTTCAGCTGTAGGACCATGAGGCAGGACCATCGGGCTCCCACACTTGCAGACACAGATATACTGTCCCACACATTTTCAGCCCTTGACCAAATAGTCCTAGAGCATTTTTTAAAGTTTCTTTTTTTTTTTAATTTTTAGACAATGATTAATGAAAGAACTTTAAGCCAAGTTCTGCAGGTGGATTGGATGGTGGCAAGAATTACCACGGTGTGAATATATTAAATGCTGCTGAGCTGTAAACCTAAAGATAGTAAAAATGGTAAATTTTATGTTATGCATATTTTACCACAATTAAAAAGTAAACAAATTAAGAGTTTGGGATTAACATATACACCCTATGTACTATATATAAAATAGATAACCCGTGAGGACCTACTGTATAGCACAGGGAACTATACTCAATATCTATAAGGGAAAAGAATCTGAAAAAGAGAAATATATATGTGTGTGTGTGTGTGTGTGTGTGTGTGTGTGTGTATAACTGAATTACTTTGCTGTATACCTGAAACTAACACAACATTGTAAATCAACTATACTTCAATAAAAATAAATACATAAAGAAAAAGTAAATAATAAAAAAATGACACCTACTCATATGATGACAGGCTGGAAGGTCAGTCAGTAAGACTCCCTCATCAAGGTGAACGAGAAGCAAATTTCCCTTCTCCTCCCTTTCCCTGTGCTGGAACTCACTTGCCTTTCTCCATCTTGACCCCAACCTGAGATACAGACACACTATTAAAGAATGATTTGTATTTTCAAAAACAACTTGCTACGTTTCTATAATTAGAGTTCCCACGTTGCATATGTTTACTTTCCAAATACTCTTAAAGAAAGAGCACTGCTTCGTATCACGTTCGTGTTCAAGAAAACAAGTGTATAGTAGACTTTGGAACAGCCCATGATTTTACACTGAATGCTGCCATCTGAGGGAATCTTAGCATTCTTCCACCGTTATTTATTAGTTCCTACATTTATTGCTTTTTCAAAGCTTAGAAATACGGGTGAAATTTAAAACAGCTTAATTAAACTTCAGATGTGTGGTTCTGATAAGCCTGGCACAGAGCCATGGCATTCCAAGATTCTCAAATAGCATAATCTAATTAATTTTTTTTCTAGAACACAGAGGTCATAAACACACGGTAATCCGAAACACTTAGTGTCCTGCCAGCTGGCATCTTCTCGTTTCCAGTTTCCCTGCACTGTAATTTTGCCCCCATTTGTGAGAAACTGTGGATTTCTCCACTTTGATAGGTTGTATTAAGTTACATGCTATTCAGTTGAGGTAGTTTTTTAATGAACTAATTACATGTTAGTTAATAATAGAACATTGCATCAACAGTCAATGGTCGAACATCACTTTTAAAGAAATTACTTCAATCTTGAAGTAGGAATGTCTGGGAATGGGATTGACCTGTGAAAACAAGGTAATCACCCAGCAGTGAGTTCCCAAATTATAAATAAATGCATGTGTATTGGATATCAGTGTTATTAGCAATAACAACATCAACAACAAAAACCACACCTATAAAACACAAATTTAAATTTTTCCTACCAAAATAATGTTTTCCGTTACTGTGGTCCGTGCTTAGTTTTACCAGTGAATACTAATGAAATATAGTGAGTCACACTGGTTAGGCCCATGGGTGAAACCCAATCCAAAGTTCTGGCTGTGGAGGCAGTAGAGGTGGCTGCCCTCTGTGCTGTTCAGCTAAACTCAGCTCCTAATTCTTCCACATCCGGTTTTGGATCTGATGGATAATCATGCCCTCACTGTGCCCACATCCCTAATGATTTTGCAGACTATGATCATCTTCCTTTGAAGGCAGCATTTGTCTTTCCAGATGTGCTGATTCTGGACCTCTTTGCTTTTAGATCTATTCTTTTCTTTTAAAATTTATTTATTTTAATTTATTTATTTTTGGCTGCATTGGGTTTTTGTTGCTGAGTGCGGGCTTTCTCTAGTTGCGGAGAGCGGGGGCTACTCTTCGTTGCAGTGCACGGGCTTCTCATTGCGGTGGCTTCTCTTGTTGCCAAGCACGGGCTCTAGGTGCACAGGGTTCAGTAGTTGCAGCATGCGGGCTCTAGAGCGCAGGCTCTGTAGTTGTGGCTCACAGGCTGTAGGCATGCGGGCTCAGTAGTTGTGGCCTGTGGGCTCTAGAGTGCAGGCTCAGTAGTTGTGGTGCACAGATTTAGTTGCTCCGCGGCATGGGGGATCTTCACGGACCAGGGCTCGAACCCGTGTCCCCTGCATTGGCAGGCGGATTCTTAACCACTGCGCCACCAGGGAAGCCCTTAGATCTATTCTTCATGCTCCTCTGCTCTGTTTTGCTTTCGGGGGGACTGACCCCTACAGGCCGGGTTTCCCAGGCTCGCAGTTTCCCTCTGGACTCAACCCTTAAGAAAGAAACATTAGTGGGAGATTAGAGGGTCCAAGGAGGGGAGGGGAGACCAGAGCACCTCTTTCTCTGCCTCTAGGAGTACCTCTGGCAGCAGCTGCAGCTCCACTGCCCACCTAACAGGCTCCCCATACTCCCTGCATCCAGCTCACAGGATGCAGCATCTTCTTGCCTTTACCGATCAGAATGGTCTCACTGCCCCATTAGACTTCATAGCTCGTCTATCTCCACTATAACCCGTTCCCTGCATTAAGGTCTTACTGTTCTAAATATTCAGTGGTTTTTTTTTTTAAACATCTTTATTGGAGTATAATTGCTTTACAATGGTGTGTTAGTTTCTGCTATATAACAAAGTGAATCAGCTATACGTATACATATAGCCACATATTTCCTCCCTCTTGCGTCTCCCTCCCACCCTCCCTATCCCACCCCTCTAGGTGGTCACAAAGCACGGAACTGATCTCCCTGTGCTGTGTGGCTGCTTCCCATTAGCTATCTATTTTACATTTGGTAGTGTATATATGTCCATGCCACTCTCTCTATGCAGTGGTTTTTACTTCCTGAACGACCAGGACTGAGATCCCAGACTAAAAATCACAATCTCCTGAGGCTATCTCCATTCTTCCTTCATTTCAGATGGTTTTTTTCTCAACATTTTTTATTACATCTTTTTGATGAAGGATTGCATAAAATATTTGTTCTTCTTCTTTTAGAGAATATTTTGGATTTGAGAGAAAAGAGAACAAGACTGGGGGAAGGGCAGCTCTTTAAAAGTCTCCATAATAACTTCTACTTAACTGTCTGTAACCCAGAGTTTCACTTTTCTTACACAGCAGGGCACACATTTTTGGTGAGGTCACACACACCCAGGGATATGATGTCATCTTGCACATTGTGTTACAAACAGGTTTAATAATGCATTGTTGTATCTTAAACCCTGAGACGGAATGCTCTGGTCCAGCAGCCAAACCCAGGATCCATCTGGCAGACATGTTAGTCAATGACCCCAAGAGCTCAGCACATTTCTCCCTTTTGAGATAGAACAGAAATGACTCTTGCAGATTTAAGGCTCAGTTTTATAACACGACAATGATGTCATCACCATGTGTTTTTTTTCTTTGTGTCTCTTTTTCCTCAGCCTCTTTATTTCTCCTTCCCCTCTCCTTCACGGCCTTTCTGCACTTCTCAAAACTTAGCTGAGGCCAGGAGCTTAAAAGAGGTGCATGCATACATTGGGAATTTGTTGGCATTTTTCATAGGCCGAGCAATCTGGAATCTTTCCTACCTCTGTCCACCAAAGGGCTTAACAGCTACACCTAAGGGCTTAACAGCTACTTGAGGGAACCTAGTCCATTGTGAGATACATATGGCCAATAGTGTGTGGCTAGAATATGGCCCCCATAAGTTTCCTTAATTGCTGGACACCCACTTTTTCAATCTAGAAGCTACAGAATATCTTAGACTTCTCTATTCTCCCCTCATCTCTGTGCAGTCATGGAGTGCCCTTTCTCTTTATTTCCAGTCTTCCTGATTACTGCCTCATCCTACCCCAAACACCCGATGGCCAAGCCTCACTCATCATTTCCTGAATTCTCCAATCAAGTTCTCACAATCTCTTCTGTTGTTTGTGCTGTTCTTCCTTTCTGCTTCCACTGCTTGGAAAAAGTCTGACATCTTGTCAAAAAAAAAAAAAAAAATCTTCACCAACGTCACTTTTCCTGCAAATATCCCAGATCACACATAAGAGGGAAAAAATAATTTTGGAAGCTAGAAATCAGATGGGTGAATGGTAACTGACTTAGACACCCAAGGAATAGAAGTACTAAGCCAGCAGTAGGGGAAACTGAAAACAAACCCAGATTTATACTACGTAATCCCCAAAGGCTGAAAATTTGGCCTTGTCAAGTACCTTGCGAAGTAGGAGTAAAGGGTAGTAGATTTTTAAAAAATGGTTGAAAGTATCTTTTAAGAAATGGGCAGATCTTCAGTTCCCTAGTTCACTATGGCAGACTGTCCCTCGTCAGTTTCTCGTCTATAGAGCACAAAACTCAGGACCTTAAGTGGCAGCAAGCACAGTGGATGGTGCAGGTGTCTTACTGAAAAAAGTAATCCCCAGCACACTGAAAGCTAACACCCTGTGTTCTCTGTGTCCACTTGGCTCCCAGACACTGACTGCCAGGTGGGACATTGAACAAATCTCCCATGGGAAATATTTCTTTGCCAAAAAGAAGGATATAAAGATATTGACAGTGGCGATTCTCTATTAAAATAGCTCAGCCAAATCACTCTACAGTGAAACTGATAGTTAACAGTCCCCATTCATACACTCAAAGAGGCAAATCAGCTTGTGAGTGCCCTACTCCTAAATCTAAAAATGACTAGACCTTTGAGAAAAGCCTCCGGTATGGAATATACTCCCTCATCCCAACACACAAAGCAACTTCGCTGAGACAATGGTTTGCAGAGAGAAGAAAATTTCAATATCTACAAGTTTTCATTAACATAATCAAGGGAATAAAATATAAATGCAACTATGTAATAAGAATCAGAGATTTAAAAAAATAAAATAAAGAAGTTGTGAATAAAAGAGAAAAATAGGAACATAATAGGACCCGTACAAGTTCTCCAAAATCCAAAAAGGAGGAGTTCCAGAAAGAATAGAGAAATGGAGAGGAGGAAAATATCAAGAAAATTACTCAAGAAAAGTTCCCCAAATGGAAGGAAAAGATTGAAACAGCCTACAAATTTCCCAGTGAGATAAACAAAAATACACCCATCTGAAGGCACAAGATTGTGAAATTTCAACAAAGAGAAAATCCTGAAAGTTTCCAAAGACAAAAAAAAAAAAAAATTATATGCAAAGAATCAGGAATCACAATAACTTTGGACTTCTCAGGAACCCTGAAAGGTAAAAGGCAATAAAGCAATGTCTTCGAAATTCTAAAGGAAAATGATTTCCAATATAGATGAATAGACCCTGATAAACAATCAAATATGAGGGTAAAATAAAGATGTTATCAAATCTTCCATGTCTCAAAAGCTTATCTCTCAATTTCTTGCACATGGAAAATTACTAGAGCATGTGCTTATCCAGAAAAGATTGTTATCTAAGAGAAGACATGGGATGCTGGCCATGAAGAGTCCCAACAGAGGAGAAAGGCAAAGAGAATCTGCAGGATGGAGCCCCAGGCATAGAGCAACCAGGCCAGGTTGAGTAACTGAGAAGGCTTTGGGAGATATTCTGGAAGATGAATATGAATGGCAATCAAATGACCCTGAATGTCTTAAGAAAAGGTTTAGACAAATGATGAAGTGTTTGGGGTTGAATTAGTGATAAATACATATAAAATGAATTAAATTTAACAATGAGAGAAATATGAATTCTAGGGAAAATAAAAAATGTTGCAGGAAAAGAAGAGTAACCACATTTTACACGACACAGCTATTAATAGTTTTCATAGCCTTGATAACAGAATTTTGGCCTTAACCAAAACACAACATAATTATACTGAGGGGATGGAGGCTGTAAGGGTGCCCATGTACGGTGGAAGGAGAGAGCTAAACCCTCATCTTGCATAAGGAAATGTCAACAGATAAAGCCTACAACTGAAAAATCAAGAAGTAACGGTACAACCATGCCACTTAAGACATGGAGATAAATAATACAATAATCAGTTAAAAGAGGTGACAGTGGTTGCCTCCGGGGAAAGGAAAACGGCAGGACAAGAGGTACAAAATGCTGGACTTTAAAAAAAAAATTTTTACAAATTTTTAAAAATGATGTTAGTGTTTAAATTATGTGCTGTATAATACTGGTCAAAAAAAATCACTGTCTGGCAAGGTTAATTGCACTGCTGGACCAGGGTCCCAGACATCGTGCTGGGTTACGGCTGCCTGTGCTTCTGTCATCCAGTGGGTTGTGAGTTCTTTTAGGGCAAGAGCCCCTCCTATTTGTGTTTGCTTCCATGCTTCGCATGATACCTGAAACAGAATTGGCATTCAATACACATTGATGACAAGAATTTTATAGAACTATTGGCCCTAATTCTACCACATGGTGTTATAGAAACCAAGTCTAAGTTCTCTTTCAAATGAAAGACTACCAAATATTTGAATACAGTTGCCTTACCCTCTCTTGAAACTACTCTTCACTAGATGAAAAATTCCCAATGCACCTATTATTTGTGGGTGGGTCATTTTATTAAAGTCTACTCCCCTTTTGGGTCATAGACCTTCAGTTAGCTCTAATTAGTCTTCATCTCTCTCAAGCACTATATTAAATGTTACAATGTGTGGTATGACCTGTGCAGATCAAATAGGACTTTCCCCTCCCTTAATCTAGATACCAAGTGTCTGTTGGTACAATCTGAAATCACATTATACTTTCCATAAACCACCTTTTCCTGTTTTCACATATTTAGCCTATAGTCTTCTATAAATCCTTAAGTCTTTTTCTAATTTATTCCTGGCAAAGTCCCTCTCTGCTCTTTTCTATGTGGGTTGATTTTGAGGTTCAAACGTAAGACTGAATATTTTTCCTTTCTATATATTTTTTTTCAACAGTATTCAGTCTGTTGAGACTATTGTATTAAGATCCTGTGAACCAATATAACTCACTTTCCCAACTTCCTATGATCTGCAAATTTGATTAACACACTTTTATACATTGTCATCAATTAATATGTTGACCAGGTTAAAGATGATGAGTGAAGCCTTTGGCAGAAGATTAAAGGCTCCCCTTTGGGTTCACAACATGTGTTGTGAGTGCTCTCCAAGCCTGGCCGTTCAACTCATTACAATGCCCCTTAATTGTTCAGATCACTCAAATGATGCGTATTCACTTTGTCTACAAAGATATCATGAAAGTCTTTGTCAAACTCCTTGTCCAAGTAACATGACTATTATAACAGAAACAAACATTTATTGCATATGTGCTAGGCACAGGCACTATGCTTAAGAACAAATAATGGCAAATTACATATTAAAGCTCATTAAGTCTTTACAATAACTCCTACAGCTACTGGATTTTTCTAATCTGCCAATCTAGTAATACTGTCTTTTCACTACATATTTCTGTCCAATGGATTGTTTTTTTTTGTTTTTGTTTTTGTTTTTTTGCGGTACGCGGGCCTCTCACTGTTGCAGGCCCAGCGGCCGTGGCTGACGGGCCCAGCCTCTCCACGGCATGTGGGATCTTCCCAGACCGGGGCACGAACCTGTGTCCCCTGCATCGGCAGGCGGACTCTTAACCACTGCGCCACCAGGGAAGCCCCAATGGATTGTATTTTTATGCCTTCTCTTGGAGAGAAGCCTGTTAAATGTTCCCCCAAAATCCTGCAATGTTTTGGATGTTAGCATTTTTGACACAAACTTCCCAGACAAATTAAATCATATAACTCCTTTCCTCCGGCATCATACATTATTCAGAGGAACACAGAAATCATTGTACTGACCTTTCAGTCCAGCTTTTCTAGACCTTTTCACTAACTTGCCATGTGCCTCATTTCTTTAGGACTTTGACTACAATTATCTATTCCACATAAATGCTTCCATCTCCTCCCACATTTGTGTCTATAAACTCTAACCCTCCTTCCTATTTTCAATGCCATATATTCCAAAAGGATTACAATTATCCTCAAAAGAGGAATTTCTCTCCTATCTGAAAAATCTAGATTTTCCTGGATATTCTCCATGAGGTTCTATCACACAGAGCCTCATATTGTTACTGTCACGGAATTCCCTCAGCTAGATTCAAGGTTCTTTAAGGTCAAAAGACTCTCTCCTTCATGTTTTATTAAGAATTTCACCTATTATAATAACTTATCTGTAGGAGATACTTAATAAAATCTGTGGATTGGTTCAGAACCTAAATCTATTGACCTCTGCAGTTGTCAATATGGGTGCTTTATAGGAGATGTTCTTGGAGATAACATGGATTTGGGGTACTTCCCAATACATCCATGGATATGCAGAATCCTGAATGGGTGAAATTACACATCTGAGGAACACTCCATCCCAGTAGGATATTAGCTTTCTCACCTTCTGTATCTAGAAGTAGACTTAGAGATTTGAATTAGGGGTCTGAGAGCTGACAAATAAGTTCTTCCCATCTGACAAAAACAACACACTTCCATATAGCAGTGATGGGAATATCACGTCACCAGAGATGAGCCCTTGAGCCTGAGAATGAGTGAGGCTAGAGGCTGAGGTGCCTGGTCCTGAGTCACTGATCCACCTTCATAGATAGGCTGGGAGCTCTGGTCCCAAGCTTACTTGACAGCAATATTACAATCACTTCCTAGAGATTACTTTGGCTACAAGAGTCACAGCTCAGAGATTGAAGAGTAATCACATCCATGAGCTCTTTTACTAATAAATTGCTTGCATTTCAGCTGAGAGTGGTTGGATTGGCCTCATTTTAGACTCAGCAAACATCTCAAGCTGGTTTTCTGATGCTTTTGAACTTCTATAACCCAAGTATGTTTAGCTAAGCACTAGCCCCTTAGTTTTTAAAACCCACACATACTTTATAGGAAATGTCGCTCACATTGTTTTGACTCATTTACATGATAAATCATCACAATATTGTTTGGGAAGGGTGTTTTGATGTCCAAGAAGACGTTTCAAGCATTTTTATAAGCTGTTTTTCTTAAAAACAGTAAGCTGCATTTTACCAAGAATAAATAAACTGAAATCTCAAGAGGCAGGAGGTTGCTTGAAAACTCCAAACTCACAAGGTTGAGTGGGTTCGAAATTTAGCACCACACCTTTCCCCATCCTTTTGTTTCATGTGGTTCCTTGTTTTCCTCCTGAAAATAAACCCCTAAAGCCAGACTAGGATGCAGGGGAAAAGAGCAAACAGGAAGCAAAACTAAACAACGAATGGAGGTGACATTTAAGCCATGCTTTATACCCAGGCATGTTTCAGAGAAACCAGGGACATTATGCACCGGGAAACCAAGGCACTGGAAGACGAATTTCTCTCCGGGTCCCAGTGCCAATTCCATCCACACCAACCAAGCAAGATAGGACTCTTCTCGCCTGCTGTCTTAGGCCCTTATCCTCAGCCAACAGCCCTCCCAGTTACAGGCAGGACACACAGTTTATGCCCTCCATTTAAAAGATGAGCCTGTTCCAAATCTTAGATCAGCTGTAAATCACCAGGCCCTGCTGCTTCCAAAAGGCAGAAAGCACCTCATCATGTGTTTTCAGCTCTGCCAAAGAAAAAGGGCCCTGCCCAGTTTTGATTCTGTTCAGGTCTCAGAAGAGTTTGCAGTGGTGTGCGTGGGAGATGGCAATGTGGGTGGGCAACTCTGAGCAACCCTGCACCATTCCACAGGAGAAGCACTGTTGGCTCCAAGCAGAGTCTTTCCCAACTATTGGCAGATTCCTTTGCCTGGTGCTTTGGTTCCCAGAGGTAGGCATCTCTGAAATTTAGGTCCACTTCCAAATATTCTGAACAAAATGCAAAGCACTCCCTGGCCTGAATTTCTGAGGCAGCTGGTGCCAGAAACCTATCTGCATTTTTTCCCTTTTATATCCTAATTCGGAACTTAGGTTTTTTTTTTTTACATTTGGCCCTAGAATCCCAGGAAAAGGGGGAAGGCAGAATCCAACAAAAAAGCTCTTCAGCCTAAGGTAACCAACGTGAAAAAGTGAAATAATCATTTTGGTAAAGCTTTTAGATCCACGTTGTATGGCATTTCTAAATAATATGACCATGAAGCTGCTGAAAAACAGTATTTTCTCCATCTTCATTCCAAATCAAATGAATACTAAATGTTATCTTTTAAAAAAAATCATAACACACGTAACCTATCTCTTCTCTCAAGCTGTCTCAGAGACATTCAAAAATTCCACCGCACTTAAAGTGATCACATATGCATATGGAATTTTCATTAGAAATTTAAGGGGCATGGTTATTATACCCAGTTCAATTGCTACAGCATGTTTCCACCTGTTGCCACTTATATCAAACTCAATACACTCCCAGTACCAAAATTATTGAGTTATTTATACCCCGTCTTCTTGGAGAAGCTAAAGAGGCCAGATAACAGGATGCAAATATATTTTGCTCTTTGTGGTTTTTTCACAAACAGGAAATGTTTTCCTCCTTCTCTAAATGTAAGTAAGGACAAAATTGAATGCTACACATACATCAAGAAAGACTATTAAAAAGCTGTTAAAATGCCTCTGAAAGGGGTAAAAATTTTTATTCCCTTTATCTTACTTTTCCTCTCTCCCTTTGAAAGAGGCACAATCGTCTCAGACAAGGCTGTTTCTCTACTGGAACAGTAATAACTGAACAGTTCACCAGGCATGTGTAGAGGGGGAATTGCAGTCGGGGGACTGTGGGCTAATAAAAACCCTGCAGTCTGGCAGAGAAGAACAGACAGAGGCAATGAATGGGGAGGGAAAAACTCACAGGAGGGTAAGCTGTAATCAGTCGAATAGGATCTGCTTAGAAGGAAATTTTATCTTTGAAGCCCATCTAGACCCAAAACAAAAACATGAACTTACGAAACAAAAACACAAAGCCACTGGTATGGACCAACACTTGATAATCACTAAGGTTCTCTCCACGTCCCACATGATCCTCAGACTGCCTTTCCAGAGATTTTTATTGTTTCATTAAATGTCTGCATGTTTAAACCAAGTATATACTGCCTGGGCAGATCTGAAATATGGAGGTGATGGTGGGCAGGAGGGATGATCAATATTGCAGTGGCATTTCTTAGACCCTACAAACCATCATCTGGGATTAGTATGATTAGCTAAAATTTAGGAGGTGGTGAAATGTGCTTTGAAAATAAATGTATTGTTTTAAAATCATAAATTTAGGGGCTTCCCTAGTGGTGCAGTGGTTAAAATCTGCCTGCCAATGCAGGGGACATGGGTTCGAGCCCTGGTCTGGGAAGATCCCACATGCAGTGGAGCAACTAAGCCCGTGCGCCACAACTACTGAGCCTGCACTCTAGAGCCCATGAGCCACAACTGCTGAGCCCGCGTGCCACAAGTAGTGAAGTCCACGCGCCTAGAGCCCATGCTCCGCAACAAGAGAAGCCACCGCAATGAGAAGCCCGCGCACCTCAACGAAGAGTAGCCCCTGCTTGCCGCAACTAGAGAAAGCCCACGTGCAGGAAGGAAGATGCAATGCAGCCAAAATTAAATAAATAAATAAATTTATTTTTTTTTAATTCATAAATTTCGGTAATAATACAAATCCTGATTTTAACTTATAAGCAAACCAAATAATATAAACGTTGTTTTCCTTGTTAATTTATAAACCATTCTTTCCTATCTGATTGAAAGCATCCAGTGTAGGGATAGAAAAAGAACTCTTTCTTTCTATTCCGAATTATCATCTATAACAAACAGCTATTACCTCAAAAGGAGTTCATTATCTCCCTCTCCAAGCCAACATTTCCTTCTAACTTCCCTTTTTCTTTCCACGGCATCATGATCCTCTCGATCACTCAAACTGAGCACCTTGAAATAACCTCCCACAATCCTCTTCCCCTTTCTCTCCCCCCACATCCGTTCACCACCCAGGTGCTGGCACTTCTTGCTCTTTGGTGCCTCTAACAGCTACTCTTCCCATTTCAGGCCATTGTCAGCATCCTAGCCCAGCCCTAAGCATCTCAAACCTCACCTCTTGTATTCGTTTCCTGACTGGGATCCCTGTTTCCATTCTTTTCTCCATCCAAGCAAACTGAAATATCAGAGCCAAATTAAACTTTCATGATTAATGCAGAGTTTTGAGCATGACAATTATTTCATACATATGTGTTCTATAAATGATTATTAATCTTTGCTTCAAGAGCCTTTGATAACTACTCTATTTCCCACTAAGGAAAGTCCCAAACTTTTCATCCAAAATTAGATGCCAATTATCTGGTCCCTCTTACTATTTCCAAACCTCAAGTGCCACTGCTCCCTTCTTTGAAAACACCACTCGAGTCAAATTATCTATCCATTGTTCCCCAAGAAATCATCCACAATTCTCTCCCCACATCTTGGTTCACTCAATGCCCGATGTCCAAAAGTCCTTCATGATCTGTTCACATACCTCAGTCCTACCCATTTTGTCTGTCTAAGCCTGACTGCCACCTTCTCTGGACTATTGCATTGAACTGTCACTTATCACATGACCTTTTCTAATGTTGTCCATCTTTTGTTTCTCAAACTATTCTGAACTAATAAGGATGTTGACAATTCATTTTCTATAATCACCTCTCTACTAATTAAAAGTGTTATCTATATCTATGTAATACTTCATTTAAGAAACATAAACTTTGAGAGAAATAAGCTAGAGAATTAACATTTGAGGAGCATCTACTAAGTGCCAGGTTCTCTGCTAGGTGCTTTAGACCCAGCTCACATATCATTCTCATGCCAGTGCTAAGAAGATAAATATTCCATCTACTTAACAATCCAGGAAGCTGAGTATTAACAAACAGGAAAATTTCCAAAACTCACAGAGCAGTAGTAAGTGCCAGTACCAGAATTCAATCAAGGATTTACAGAGATAATTAAATAAAGTAACGCACAGGGCTGGAATAGAGTATACCCTTAATGCATGCTAAGTACTATTAGTGTGTCTAGAGAATATTCTGAGTGATATACTTCATTTCCTCCAGAGAAGTAAGCTGTGAGACACTAGCCAAAGTACCTAAATGTCTTTGTGGATTTTTCTCCCCAGAGGTTTAAGTTCTTAGGAGATCTTGGATGATTTGTGGGGAGATAAGTGGGAAATTTGTGAGGAGAGACAGAATGTATTGGAGGAGCAAGGGAGAGAATAGGTTTTCTCTTCCCTGCCTTCCTCCGATAGAGGAAGAATACCTGAACTAGAGGGGTAGGTGGTGGGAAGACATAAAAGGAAGATAGGAGAGACTGTGGCAGATTCTGGGCCCATGAAAACCCACGGTTGGTGTTCTGGCAGCCTGGAAAAGTCTACTAGACACCTAAAAATTAATAATCCATAAGTTAGCCCCTGATTTTTCCACCAACTTGTTCTTCCCATAGTCTCTTCTGGGGAAAGAACTTGGAGTCCTTTGAATACTTGTCTTTAACTCCCATCCCATACCCAATCAATCAGATTACCCTTCCAGTTCTCCTTTCAGCATCTGACTAGATTTTTGCCAACTCCAAATAGTTATTCAAGCCTGAATGATGACGGTCGCCTTTTGTCTCTTTCCTAAATTATTTCAATAGCCTTCTCCCTAGTTTCCTTGCTTCTGCCCTTGTCTCCCCACAATTTATTCTCAGCCAAGCAACAAGAGTGAGCCTGTTAAAACATCAATTAGACTACATCATCCCCCTTCTTAAAATCCTCCAGTGGCTGCCTCATCACTCTGAGTGGAAGTCTATATAATAACCCATGAAGTCCTAAGTGACTTCAAACTACACTGCCTCTACAACTCCATCTTTTCACACCATTCCCTCACTGTCTTCCAGCCATTTGGGGCTTCTCACTCTTCCTCAGATTTATGTTTCTTTTCCTATATCAGTATAATCTTAATATAATATTAACTTAATTAAAATATAGAGCAAAATATACAGATAGCTTAACATGTCAAGTTATGTACTAAAATTTTAAAGTGCTTCTTTCTCTTTCTGCTTCTGACATTCTTTTAATTTATATATTTAGGTCTCGGGATCTAGCTTCCAAATCTCTTACCTTTTCTGTCAATATTTTTATCTTCTGTATTTTTTCAGGCTACGAATTCAGGTCTAGTAGTCATCATCTTCATTGTCAAGGACTGTATTATTTGAGTTCAAAAATCCTATTTTTTTTTTTAGTTCCTGAAAATTGTTTTGTACTTTTCCTGAATATTCATCTCTAACGGCTCATTTTAAATTTCTCCCAGCGACTCTAGTTCAACCATGTGCTTCATGTTGATTTTTTTTTCCTCCCTGTCTCTAATCTCTGGATTCCTTCAGAGACAGAACCTTTGTTGGAATACTGGGGTTAGACCTGGAGATGGTGATTATTACCTCTCCGGTGGGTAGGTGCCATTGCATCAAGCAGGTCATCAACTCTTGTTGGCTGTGTAAAATCCTATCTGTTTGCCAGCCTCCTCAGATGAAGACCTCCTGCTCCCACACCTTGTGAGGTCTCAAGGACTTCACACTCCTTTCAGGTCCTCCTTGGTTCTTCTGGGGAACAGAGAGGTGTACGCTTACACCCCTATAAGCCATTTTTGTCTCTCCTCCCAAGATCTCTGCATTCGAGTGAGTTCTCATCATGTTTTATACCCATCACCTTTTGATCCTTACTGCAAGGTTCTCTGAAGAAAGCCCCCAGCTCTTGTCCAGACCAAAGGGGATAAAGTATCAGATCGCTTTTTCAAGATTCCTGTGAGCCTGGCTGACTCTGAAACCATTCTCTCCCCCAACATCTGCCAATCTGCTACACATGGATTAGGTATGTACATTAGGTATGAACACGTGGATGGTGACGAAAGTAAAGAAGAGTTGAGACTCATTTAAGCCCTGATCTTCCCTGAATTCCAACTAGGGAGTTTAGGCTCATAAAGTTATGTTGAAAGTGCCTGACAATAAAGAAGATATGGTACACACATACAATGGACTACTCCACAGCCATTAAAAAGAATGAAATAATGACATTTGCAGCAACATGGATGGACCTAGAGGTTATCATACTAAGTTTCAGAAAGACAAATACCACATGATATCACGTATATGTACAATCTAAAATATGACTCAAACAAACATATATGAAACAGAAACAGACTCACAGACCTAGAGAACAGATGTGTGGTTGCCAAGGGGTCAGCGGGGAGGGACGGATTGGGAGTCTGGGATTAGCAGATGCAAAATATTATATATAGGATGGATAAACAACAAGGTCCTACTGTATAGCACAGGGAACTGTACTCAGTATTCTGTGATAAACTGTATTGAAAAAGAATGTATATATGTATAACTGAATCACTTTGCTGTATAGCAGAAATTAACACAACACTGTAAATCAATGGTACTTCAATTTAAAAAAATGTAACTACTAGGAAACAAAACAAAGTTCTTAATAAAGTATTGCTCAGTACAACCAAAAAAAAAAAAAGTGCATGACAGACATCACAGTGGAGATTTTGAGGAGGCAACTGGATATACTAGGTGATATGGACTGAATATTTGTGTGCACCCACCCCCCACATTCTTATGTTGAAACCTAATCCTCAGTGCAATGTTATTTGGAGGTGAGGCCTTTCAGAAGAAATTAGGTATGAAGTTGGAGCCTTCATGATAGTATTAGCCACCTTATAAGAAGATACAAGAGCACCTGCTTCCTCCCTCTCTCCTGCCATGCAAGGATACAGTAGAAAGACATCCATCTATAAGCCAGGAAGCAGACCCACATCAGACACCAGATCTGTGGGCACCTTGATCTTAGACTTTCCAGCCTCCAAAACCATGAGAAATAAATGTCTATTGTTTAAGCCACCCAGTCTATGGCGTTTGTTATGGCAGTCTGACTGATTGAGGCATTAGGGCTTAGTTGAGAGATCTGGCGGAAAGCTATAAATTTGAGAGAATTCATGATAATTGGAGTCATAGATTCATCTGGGGGGTACAGTATAGGGTGAGAAGAAAAGAAGACCCAGGATTTGGCCTTATGGAATTCCAACGTTTAAAGATCTGATCAAAGCTGGTTGGTTGAGGTAGGATGCCAAGAGAGAGAAGCCAGAGTAGGAGGGAAAATGAAAGAGTAGTGAGGCACAGAAGCTGGGGAAGAGGAGTGTTTCAAGAAGGAAGGCATGTATTGTACAACCATGTCAACAACAGTGTCAAATACTATTGAGAGATCAAGTCATGAGAGGAATAAAAAATGTCCATCAGGTTTAATAACACAACAAATACAGTGACTGTACCAAGAGCCTGAAAGCAGTGAGAAGAGATAATATATTTAAGCAACTCCAAGTATTTCATTTTACTAAAGGCTATGTCTGAGATAAGCTATGATTGGAGGCTACATAGGAATCAAAATCAGGAAACACATAAATGGGCTATAAAAACTGGAGCCAAAAGCTTGACATCTCATTTGTCCTTTTGCCTTTCTAATTGCTCACATATTTAACTATCTCAAACACTGGACCTATTGATGTACATTTCTTTTGCCCAGTTTTTCTAAGTTCGGAGCCTTAGATAGAAGGACTCGGGTATATTTTCCTTTTAAAATATGAGTTGATTTATTTTGCCATTTCTAGTTCGATCAAGTAAACAGTTTTAAGGAGATTTTTTTTCTTATTTTCTCCTCTTAAGCTCTTTTATTTCCTTACTGTCTCAATGAACATCCTGGTGTTTATGATTAAGGGGATGATTCACTCCTCCAGCAGAGTAGGTGCCGAAAGATTTCACATTGTTTTTCCCTACACAACACTGAAAGAGTAACACATTTCAAGCAGTTTGTTGGAACAGTTGGTTAACACAGAGAAAAAAAATCACTAAACCAGTAACATTCACAGGTATGTAAGTCATTTGAATTAAAGAATAATCAGATAATAATAATAATAATCATCAGTCAGAATAGTTCAGAAAGATGGTGCTGGTTCCTATATAGAGATAACTCTCTAGGACCTGAATAAAATCCATAGTGTAGGTCTTTATGATACATGGTTAAAGAGTCTAACAGATAGATTTTAATGTCTTCTTTTTCCAATGAAATTAAAATATGCAGTCTATGTGGGTGTCACACTTATTTTTACTGAAGTGTTGACAGAAGGTATGTTTACTTTAGAATGATAATAATAACAGGTCCAAGTCTTGACTTCATGTTCTTCAATGTACATGAACACATTAACAATGTAGAAATCTATGAAAGTAAAAAGAAAATTAAAGTTATTCATAGGTGGAGAAAACTGTGTTGCTACTACAGCATGTTCTTGAATAATGATAGACCAGCCCTGTCACTTTTACAAGGGGTATCAGTGTAACTACAGGAACAGTGGTGGTGTTTGCCTGAAGATGAATCCAGGAAAGGCAGAAACCAGCTTTTCAAGATGTTGCCTTGATTCAGCACCAATTCAGGAGGTGACCGATGCAGGAGGCTAAGATCTGAGCTCTCTGTCAGAAGCACAGGATCACATCTGAACCACTGAAGGAACTGGTGATTTTTTACTGTGTCTATATTCCATCAAAAAAAGGAGTTCCAAAAGCTGAAAATAGAGTTGCCATATGATCCAACAATCCCATTCCTGGGTATATACCTGGAGAAAGCTCTAATTCCAAAAGATACATGCACCCCAATGTTCATAGTGGCACTATTCACAATAGCCAAGACATGGAACCAACCTAAATGTCCATCGACAGATGAATGGATAAAGAAGATGTGGTGTATATATACAATGGAATATAACTCAGCCATAAAAAAGAATGAAATAATGCCATTTGCAGCAACATGGATGGACCTAGAGATTATCATACTAAGCAAGCAAGATAAAGACAAATATCATATGATATCATTTGTATGTGGAATCTAAACAAAAAAGATACAAATGAACTTATTTACAAAACTGAAATAGACCCATAGACATAGAAAACAAACTTATGGTTACCAAAAGGGAAAGGGGGGAAGGGATAAATTAGGAGTGTGGGATTAACATATACACACTACTACATATAAAATAGATAACCAACAAGACCTACTGTATAGCACAGAGAACTATACTCAATATTTTGTAATAACCTATAAGAGAAAAGAATCTGAAAAAGAATATATATATTAGAATCACTGTGCTGTACACCTGAAACTAGCACAGCTTTGTAAATAACTATACTTCAATTTTTAAAAATGCATTCTAGAAGGTTAGACAGGAGTATTTGGAGCCAGAATGGAGTCAAATGACAGGAGTCTTGGAATCAGAATGGTGAAGAGGAAGACAATCTGATTTTCGGAACCCAATCATTCACTGAGGTCATGTTTTAGGGAGGACTGTCCAGCTCTCTGTTACTGCCTTCCCTAAGACAAAAAAAAAAGGCTCCACAGAAGGAGTAGGTCTTTGTGTTCATGTTGGGACCTTGTGATCTTCAGACATTTCTGATTAGTATAAGTGGAGAGTTTAAGTGGTGAAAGCCAGTGGGGTTCTCACGTTGAAAAATTCAGCCTAGAGACACAGAAATTGTAGGTAGACATTGGTAGGTGCTTAAACTGAAAGAAAACATAAAAGTAATGCTGAGACCACCACTTTGGCTATTTGCTACTGATGAGCATGAAGAAAGATTCCTTTTGCAGAAAGAAGCAATGGAATAAACATACAGAGAGAACCAAAAATTAGAGAATACGTGGCCACAATGAGAGAGAGTTGCAGAAGACCCCTGATGGCTTTCTTATTTCAGGTCCACTTTATTTCCATGAGACACTATTTTAGTTTTCAACATATCCCTCTTTATTGAAGCCTTGATTAGAACTCTAGCTTGCAACATAACACAAGGCACTCAGCAGCAAAAACGACAGCTAATATTTTTTAATGTTTATTACATCTTTGACATTGTTCTAAGCATTTACATGAATTTTCTCCTTTACCTCTCAAACAGAATTATAGGTAGATTTCATTATTTTTCCCCGTTTATAGATGAGAGAGCTGTGGCATTGGTCCAATTATTGATAGTAAGGGAGGGGACTAGATTTCAATGAAAGTAGTTCATTGGGTCCACTTTCTTAGCCAGCAGTTTGTGTCCTTGTGTCAATCTCATCAGACCTAACTGTCAACTATAAAATGTGGATAATAATAACCTTACATGTTGTGCAGATTAAACCTGATGATATATATAAAGGCATTTTGTAAGTTTTATAATTCTATATATTACGATTTTGTAGTGCTTTCGTTTGATCCTGGTTTAACCATGCGTTCATTTTGATCACTCATCCATTAACCTATGCATCCAAATAATTTTCAAATATTTATTGAGCACAATAGATGCAGTATATTGTGATACGATGCATAAATGCATGAGGCATATATAACAGAGAAGACAATTATGTATGTCTTTTCTACCACCACTATAACCCCTTTCCCAGCTTCAATATGGTGGTAATGGTGATGATTATGATGATGAATATATTTATTACCAAGTCAGAGTCATAACAATGTAAGCCCAAATCATTATTAAAATTATGCAAGTTCACATTTCACAGGGATACGATAAATGTTTAGAAGTACTAACTTGTTAGTTGATGCCAAAATATGACCATTCCTCTAAGGCACTGTAACTAGTTAGTATATGTGAAAATACTCAGTTGAAAAAGTAATAGCTGACTTTGTTTCATTATGCCTAAGTTTTAGGGTTAATTTTATCGCTACTCTTCCAAAAGAAAAATTTACACTGAAAGATATTTCTTTTTAGTGAGGTTATACTAGTCTTATTTTCCTAAAAATTGTTTGGAAAGCATAGAATCCAAGCAAAGAGAGAGAGATTGGCTTGATGACTATTTGGAATTCCTAATATACTATCTGGGGGATGAGGGTGCTTATGACCCTAAATCCAGTATTTCAGATCCATGGATAATACTGGGTAACCACTAAAAATCCTTTTTCCTTAAGAAACACCAATTCTAGGTCCCGTGATGCTCATATCCCTCTGATAACACATTCTCTCTTTGTATATGTGCAATTTGGTTGACTCATTTTTTTTTAATTTATTTTATTTATTTTTGCTGTGTTGGGTCTTCGTTTCTGTGCGAGGGCTTTCTCTAGTTGTGGCAAGCGGGGGCCACTCTTCATCACGGTGTGCGGGCCTCTCACTGTCACAGCCTCTCTTGTTGCAGAGCACGGGCTCCAGACGTGCAGGCTCAGTAGTTGTGGCTCACAGGCCCAGTTGCTCTGCGGCATGTGGGATCCTCCCAGACCAGGACTCGAACCCGTGTCCCCTGCATTAGCAGGCAGATTCCCAACCACTGCGCCACCAGGGAAGCCCGGTTGACTCATTTTTAACTCAGCTAGTTAAGTCCATATTCTGGTTTGCCTCCTTGCAACTATATCAGGAACCTATAACCTAGTCTCCCTAACTGAACTTGGTTTGCAGACGTCTTTCACCACACATTTACAATCTCCTGAGTTACTACTGTGACTCTGTAAATGCACCATTTAGTAGTTTATAACCCAGGCAAAATTATCCTCAGCTTGACCCATGAATTAGTATATCATCTAGGGTGTTCTCAGGTACCAGGGAAGAAAAACCCACATCAAAGTAGTCCGAACAATAAAGAGAACTTATCACTTTGTGTAAACTGTAGGCTAGTTTGCAGGCAGTTGGTTCAGGGCATCAACCATATTTTTCTGTTGTATTCTCACTGTTGTGCTTCTCCATGAGCTGGCCTCACCCTCAGACTGTCTTCCTTCATGATTAACAAAATGGCTGCAGTAATTCCAGGCTTCACATCTGCAAAGCGTACAGTCTGGAAAAATTCTCCACTAAACAAAAGTCTTGTACATTTGTTGGTAAGTTGGATTGACTTGGGCTTGGATTCCTGAGCCAATCACTGTAGCCCATAGGGGTTGAGACAATGTTGGTGAGCTCACCCCAACTGGAACTCACCACTGGAAGAGGGTATAGGGTCAAGGCCACAGAAATTATATGGGTACTACATGATCGTGGGGGTCAGTATAATGGTTGCTGGGGAGACAACTTCTGTCTACTTCTCGGTTGCACAGCATTCATTTACACCCAGTTTCTGTACATACTCTTTCAAAAATTCTCACTTACATACATTACATGACGTCCCTCCAAAAAAGAGAGACAAGTAAGTTCTCATCTAGTTAGTGAACCCAATTCTGTGTCTAGGACCAGTGACGGATAGGTAGCCCCGTTCATCAGACCCATGTATGTTCCTCATAATCCTGAAAACTAGTCCTAAAGTATTTCAGACCCCTCTTACATAGCACTTCAACTACACTCAGTTTCACTTGCCTTTTTTTTGTCCTTCTATCATCACACCATACCGTAAGTGGGATTCCATCAACATCATGCAGGTGCAACCTGGCACCACCTCACCTCCCCCCTGCCCTGTGGCTTCCTTGTTGATACTGAGATATTGGAGACCATGGGTCTTTACTTGGTGCCCATGTATACGCAACTTAGAATACAAAATTGTTGAACTCCAAAGGGTAAACTTTTGACTGCTGGGAGACAGGAACTAATGGAAAACTTTTCTTTCTGTCTCTCTCCATCCCAACACCTCACCTATGTACACCTATAAGACATACTTTATATGGATTCCCTGAGGAAAACTCTGTGTGACAAAATACGTACAAGCACTTAGTTGCAGCCGACTGAAAGAGCCTACATTGGCTCTTCCTTCTTACTTGACTGAATTCCTTTGCTCTCAACCCTGTTCCCAAGGTTTGCACATCTTGCTAAAGTGATAGTACATATGCCTTTGTTTCAGGTTCAGCCTTCTGGAAAATACAGGCCAAGATAATATGTAATAGATCTGGGCACTTTCACTAACAAAGGTCAGCAGAGAACTGGATACATGAAATAAAACTTCCATTTGGAAAAGAGGGCAGTGTGAAACATGCAGAAATCACTGGTACATGGCACATATCATCATCTCCTGGCCATAAATAACAAGGACAACCTGCCCTGGCAATTGGAAGGCATTCCTTGGTCAACTAATCAGAGCACCCCTGGTTCTAACCTATGAATGGATTTCCCTTGTCCATTGTCTTCCATGGAGATAGATTTTGGAAAGGATGCAATTTCTGGGGCCTGACCACTTGAGCAGCCCACTTCCTGTTGATGTTATTCCTGGACCCTTGGGATTATCTCAGGGTTTGAGAAATACAGGCTCTTTTGGCCAGTCATAGGGTTTTTTTGGCAGTACAGCTCACTTAAAAATTTAGTAGGCTCTTGGTCTATTTGCTTTGGGTCTATGTGCTTGTGATAAATTCCATGGGCTAGTATCAAAGCCAACTCCCTTGTCAGTTCATAGCTATATGAATCCAGGCAACTTTATCTCCTAAAAACATATCTCTCTTCTCTTCCCATCTCACAGTCCCTTATTTAATGGCTACAACCATACTCTTGACCTGTGCTTTGAAGCGATTTGAAAAACTACTTTTATGGATGGAGGTCCTATATATATTTCTTATATTTAGGCTACTCCATATCTGTATCTTCACAGCATGACTCTTCCCTCTGTCTAGCAAAGACTGCTTAGCAGGAGGGGCTTGGAAGAATCCTGGTCTCACTCTTATTTCCTCCTAAATTTCCCCAGCTCCTTACCTCTGTTGTCACCATCCTTGACTTGAGGTGGAAATGGTGGCATTTCTGTCCTTGCAAGATTCCAGATTAGATTGGTGGAAATTCTGGCAATATGTCTCCTTAACTTTTCTTTTTCTCTTACATTTCACACCTAATTCATAAGGCAATTTGTCAGTTCTACCTTAAAAACATATCCCAATTTGGAAAGCTTCTCACCCCATCTACTACCAGCTTCTAGATGGTCCAATTATTTCACCACCATCTTCTCTGCAGATATCATGATTGTCTCCTGACCTAAGTTTATTTACAATGTCTCATGTGATCTAGTCCACCTCCTCTATTCCTACCCCCCACCCCGCCCCGTCTCACTGTGCACAGAAGTCACCCTGGCCACTTAGCTTGTTATTCCTTGAAATATCGGGCATGCTTCTGCCTTGAGGCATGCTGAAATCTCTGCCCAGGAACTTTGCCTCAGATGTCCTGATCATCCTATAATAACAGCACATATCATTTCCTATCCCCTTATCCTGCTTTATTTTTTTTGAATAACTTGTCACTACCTAACTTTCTTTTTGGTAATTTTTTCTAAAAGCATCTCTCTGTGAATTAGAATGTAAGATTCATGTGGGCAGGCACTTGTTGGCCATATGTGCCCTGGTGAGCACAGTGCTTGATAGAGTAGACACTCAGTAACTACTCTTTCAGACATGCTGCCTGCAGCCTAGGCTTGTCTTTTTCTTGCAGGATATTTCTGCAGACCGGAAGAAAGGGCCTATCAAGTGCTCTAATGCTACAGTGAAGAGCTCCAATAAAGTGAATGAGGAAATAAGAGGGGCAGAGTGTCTCTAGGAAGGCAAGAGAGAATACAGAAAGTTATTCTTCTTAGATGGGAGGAGGGACATCCTGTCCATCATAATTAGATGGAGAAAGAAATGATGGGAGTGGTTCCAGTGAGGCCCTAGACTGGTGGGCAGAGGTGGATGGAGAACCCATCCTACCACGTTTACCTACTCTGTGAAGTTGGAAATTGGTAAGTTAGATTACCTTTTGAAAAGGGGAGATGATGGCTTAAGAAATTTGAGGAAGGGCTTTCCTGGTGGCGCAGTGGTTGAGAGTCCGCCTGCCGATGCAGGGGACGCGGGTTCGTGCCCCGGTCCGGGAAGATACCACATGCCGCGGAGTGGCTGGGCCCGTGAGCCATGGCCACTGAGCCTGCGCGTCCGGAGCCTGTGCTCCGCAACGGGAGAGGCCGCAGCGGTGAGAGGCCCGCGTACCGCAAAAAAAGAAGAAGAAGAAGAAAAAAAGACATTTGAGGAACATGGAGACTTGAAATGGCCACTGTGGAGAAGGGGAAAGGAAGTTGAAAGGAAACAGAAGGATGGCTGAATTATTCTGTGGAGCACTGCGTTTGCCGTTTTCTATTTTGGTTTGTTATGTTTTCCTTTTGAAGGGAAGCTATCCTTATAGATCAGTTCTTCTTTAATAATGGTGGCTAAGTGCTCGCTATGTCCATTGTGGGAAAGAGGGTCCTGAAAGCTGAGTCATGAAATCCTTCCCGAGCACCTGTGGAGCCTCATGCGTATATGCATAGAGGTGTGTAGATGTGTGTAAAAGTGCAGGTGTGTATGTATAGGTGGGCTTTCATACACTTAGCACTGCACATCCCACACTCTCTTCTAGACATTATAACCAGCCTTTGCTGTGCCACATATGGACTTGCATTCATCCATCATCAAACATTTTGAGCTGTTGCATAGAAGATTTTATCATCTGCCTGGGAAAAAGCCCAATTCTCGCTGACTGTATAGCAGCTTGTGCAATTACGTAATATGTCACTGAATTTTGGCCTTACTATTACATGAATATGAATGGAAATGGAGAAGGTACTGATAACTAACGTGATCAAGTCAAATGAAATCATTAGGTATTCTGAGGCTGCAGGTCTCTAGCCTGATATGCTCATAAGCAAGTGGGTGTGTTCAAATGTAAACAAAAGAAGCTAAGTTCAAGGATGTAAAGAAAATTTTGGAAATATGTCCCACTAGAAATAAGGAAAGGCTATTCATGCTGGTTTAAAGAATTTCAGATTCAGGCTTAAACTCAGAACAAAGAAAGGAGAAAGGGGGAGAAAATTGTTCTTTCTTTCTTAGAACACTTTGATTCTTCCCCTTCACACGTATGAGATACTCAAAAAGTTATCCAAATTGCTTCTGCCACTGCGTTTTCTCCCTTCATTTACCAGACAAATCCTTCCAGCTCACTGACAAAACATTTGAATTCTAATTATGATGACAGACTGTTGCCCTTGAAACAGGAAAACTCTGCACCTTGAACTTTCAGATTTTCCCAGGAGGGTTTGCACATGTGCACTGAACCCGAATGGCTTGATTTAGCTGATGAGCTTATGGGCACCATGGCATCCTTTCCCCAATCTTGACCCCAACCATGTTCGAGGCCAACCACAGTGAGCTGTTTCTTTAAACTGGGAAGACCCAACTGGTAATTTGGACAAAAGTGGCCATGTAGAAATAATTATTCTATGCTGCCATCTGTGCCTATCCTGATTCTGCCCCCACTTTTCATCTGAATTTATTGGTTCTTACTATTTTGAGAACTCAAGCAAGAAGAATTATCTATGGGGAAGATTCTAGGTGCTTCCACTTCAGCTGTAAGTCATCTGAACAAAATGACAAAATGCAAGGACAAACAACTCTCATGGTTATATTTTAGTCAAATTACCATAAGTTTTACTTACATAATTTAATTAATGCAATAATCAGTATAGTTCATTCAAAATGGTCTAATAAAAGAAATACTAGAATAAGTGAGACTTTACCAGTTAAGAGTGAGATGACTACGCCCTGATGCAAAATGGTCTGGTTAGTGCAGCCACCAGAGGAGACACTGTTCTTCCTTGGGAGACAGAGGACAAGAAATAAGATGAAAGGAACACATGGAACACTCGCCAGCAGATAGATCCATACGTGTGTGAGCCCCCATCATTTCTCCCCTCTCAATCTGGTGGCCATTACTTTTCAACCTAGGACATCTTTAAGACAGAAATAGGGTGCTGCAAATAATTATACTCAAACAACCCGTATAAGCTGGAGCTCTCCCAGCAAACTAGGACATACTGTGTCACAACCTCTTGGGCTCTGCACCCACGTATCAAGATTTTGCTACTTGTACATGGTAATATTCTCTGCATCCTGTATCCTGTGAAAGAACATTTTGGTGGCCGAACTAACTTGGACAACCATTCATCTTCCTAAAAGAAATAGGTTTATCTGCTCTGACAAATGTAGTGTTGGTTATCGTAACACATTAACCAGCCCATGAAGATCTGGCGATGGCTATATTAGCAAATAATTTTCAGTTTTATTACTTAACTATTTAAAAAAAAGAAAACAAAGGAGCAGGGAGCTCAGTACACAAAGTACACAAACAAGGTGGGTGCGTTCTTCCATGGAAGCTATTCCACCTGGTTATAGAACAGAGAGGTATCAGATAAATGGATATTTCTCCTAGGTATTTGTTCTTTGGGGAGCGATCACTGTTAGAAAGGGAATCCGAAGAAGCAGGTAATTAGATGATGTGCAAAATATTGGAGTTATTTTATCAAGTTGATTTGTTGCTTCAGTGGGCATTTAATAAGCACTTACTAGGTGTCAGGCACTCTGCCAGAACCCACAGGATCAAAATATATATAATATTATAAACATGGTTGAGTCAGGCTTGTAAATCAGCAGTTATAGTTTAGCATGATGACAACAGTAGACTCAGAATGCTAGGAGGGTCCTTGGGGTCGGCAGGGGATGAAGGGGGTGCAGCATGTACAGCTGATGGGGCTCCAAGGGACCCTGGAACTGACCTTGAAAGGAGCAGAGGTGGTTGATTTGACTGAGGAAGAGGGTCATTTCAGGGGAAAGAGTAGCACGTAGGAAGGAGTAGGAGGCTGGTGACACTGTTAGGAACCTAACAAGAGGGATTATGAGGAAAGTGCTCCAGGGAAGTAGTAGAAGACAGAAGAGGAGACTTAGAATTTTTTTAAAGGAAGAAAAAGGGAAAGAAAAGGCTTCTGAGAAAACAAATCTGCAGAGAATGTTAGCACACTTCCTTTGGGCTCTGCTTCTAAATTCCTAAGGAAAAATAAGGTGGGGCCAGGCTCGGTAGGTAGCCTTAATATGCAGGTAGTATCATTACCCCAGTTTTATAGATATTAAAACTGACAGAGGTGTTCGTTAACTCTGTAGCATATAGATTATTATCCCCACTTTACAGATGAGAGAACTAAGGGGCAGAGAAGTTAATTCAGTCCATTTTCCACTAACAAAAATAACTATTTGTTAAGTATTCAGTAATGCAATAAAAAATATTTTATTTGGTGAGCCTACCATCTGTCTTGACTTTCCTTATCCTAATAAAATCTGAATAACTGAAAAATCTCTACTTCATTTGCAACGTTTAGACACAGAATAAATATACATACCACTCAAGTTCAAAATGTTTCACCCCCCAACTCAAACATTTTCAGCATCTCCTGCAAAAATATGACCCTGAGTTTTTAATTGTTGACTTGAAGACGTAGGCTATTTCATATCTGCAGCAATTGAAAGAATGCTATTCATGTTAACCACAAGAGGATTAAGAGCACAGGCTAACGGCTGCATCCGCATTCTTGGAGACGGCTGATAGCAAAGAGGCTGTTCTGCTGCTTGATGGTGGCGGGGGTCCTACGGCCTGCTCAGGGGGCCTACAGGCAGGGAGGTGAGTCATGCGGCAGCGCCAGTGCTTCTGGATTCATCCACGACTTCAGGAACTTGGCGCCCACGGGGAATGAGATCAGCTGCTTTTAAGGACAATCTGGTTGTCAGGCTCAATGAACACCCACATTAGGCATCACTGGACATGCGAGAAAAAGCACACGTGGTTTCTATGTTGTTTCCGAAATACTGGCTCCACACGGTCACTTGGAGACATATTTTCCCAAAGGCCTTCCAAGGAAACGAATAGTGCTTGTTCTCCATAAATCTGCTTCATTTTAGGACACTATACTTTCCAAATAACATTACCTTCTCTGTGACTGTGAATTTATTCTAAGGCGCCATGTTTCACGTGTCCGTCAGACATTAAAATTGTCTTTTTTATAAAAGTCATATTTTCTTGTTCATATCTTTAGAGAAAAATACTTTCGTGGGTTATTTTACTGTCTTTAAAGACCTGTAGTTTTTCAGGAATCACCTCTTGGACACAAACCATGTCCTGGGTTCTTTGTTTCATACTATGCAGCTAGTGAATATCAGGTGATTCATCAAATTGTGAGCCATTCTTCTGCAGGTTTCAAAAAGGAAGAAAAATATAACCTATGAATTTTGTATTTGTATTACATCAAAAAGCTTTGTTTATACAACCCCCCCAAATTTTATTGAACATTATTTTCATTAAATTGATCAAAGCAATTTGAACTGTGCAGATGCAGTAAAACTTTAAGGGTCCACAAAGCGTGTCACTTATCCACGAAATGATGGATTGAGATCTATCTTTGGAGGTTGATCTTCAAAAACCCAGCATAGGAGACTTACATAATTACAAGCTCAGTGACAAACACTTTCTAAGGTTATAATCAAGCTTAATAATTTTAGGAAGTCTATCTTTGTGAAAGTGTCATGAAACTGATCCATTATTAGTATTAGGCTGCCATGAGTGCAAAATGAATAGTTTCATTGTAAGGCAACTTCACAGAAAAGAAATGAAATCCCTTTTTCTCCTTTGCTCCCAAAAGAGAAATTTTATGTGCAGAATCCCTATTCTGTCTTTGGTTACCCTATTTCCCTTGACTCTGACCAGCCCCTAAGATGACTCACACCCCACCTTTTGTTCCAGGAGCATTTTTGTCAACATGTACTGAAGATCAGCCCTTGGAAAGCAAACCACTGGTAGTTATGGAAACCTGACTTAATCTGCTTCCTTGCACTGGTTCTCCACTCACTTGGCCTTACACTCCAGCAGGCCTTAGATTGACAATAACAGCTTACACATCCCAAGCCTAATATTCACAACATACAGTTTTTTTTTTTTTTTGGCTGTGTTGGGTCTTCGTTTCTGTGCAAGGGCTTTCTCTAGTAGCGGCAAGCGAGGGCCACTCTTCATCGTGGTGCACGGACCTTCACTATCGCAGCCTCTCTTGTTGCGGAGCACAGGCTCCAGACGCGCAGGCTCAGTAGTTATGGCTCACGGGCCCAGTTGCTCCGCGGCATGTGGGATCTTCCCAGTCCAGGGCTCGAACCCGTGTCCCCTGCACTAGCAGGCAGATTCTCAACCACTGCGCCACCAGGGAAACCCAACATACAGATTCTTAATCCCACCTGTACTACAAATAGCATTTGGTTGACTCATATTCAGAACCTCTGACTCATTACATAGAGTATTTATATGCCTTATAGTTAAGACACATCTTTTAGCTTACTTCTTATCAATCAAATGATATCTCTTAATGGTCTTTTTGAGGATTAAGTTAAATCACATATCTTTACACATAAGGTGAGGGTGAGAAGACCTATTTAATAAAAGGAAATTTCATGGCTTATGACATGCAACATACATGAGATTATAAAAGACAAATATCTTCATCTGAATTTGTATACTTTAATAGCATCTAATGATTATGTCATTTGTTTTTATAAAGTTTTATTGGAACACAGCTATGTTGGACAGACCCCCCCCACCACAATCATCCCTGCCTTTTGGTATTTATACCCATGTGTGATCCCTTTCCCCTTGAGTGTAGGCAGCACCTGTTGCTTCTTCCCAAATATGGCAAAGGTGATGGGCTGTCACTCCCAGGATGATGTTGCATTATGTAAAATTCTGTCATGCTAGCAAACTCACTCTAAAAACATTATCCCTCATCACTCCCAGGATGATGTTGCATTATGTAAAATTCTGTCATGCTAGCAAACTCACTCTAAAGACATTATCCCTCATCGGCTTTGAAGAAGCAAGCTGCCATATTGTAAGAGGGGCTGTGGAAAGGGCCACATGGCAGGAACTGCATATAACCTCTAGGAGCTGAGGGACCCTGAAAATCCCCAAGAAGCTGAGGTCCTTGGCCCTCAGCCCTACAGCCACAAGGAAAAAATTCTCAAACAACCTGAGTAAGCTTAAAAGTGGATTCTTTCCCAGTAAAGTCTCCAGATGAGAACACAGCCCAACTGACATTGTGATTGCAGCCTTGTGAGACCCAGATTCCTGACCCACAGTGATAGTGAGATAATGTGTGAGATAATGTGTGTTGATTTACATTTAAAAAATAATACCTTGTGCTTTTAATTAGTTAACTTTTGGTTCTTTGTATTTTATTGTCCCAAATATACTGTCAGCTGCTAGAAGACAACGGTTATGCTTTATACTTCTCCTTCTTCCCCTCAGCACTTAATGACGTGTTTGTTCAGAGGGAGAGCTCAGTAAATAGCAGGTGTGTGCTTTACATTCACAATATTTGACTGTAACAATCACTTGGGAAAGCAGATATCACAACCTTCCTTTTGGAGACACAGCGTGAGGGGGGAAATGGTTGCTTAGAGTCACGTAACTTGTGTGTGCTGAAGCCAGGATCCAAAAGAAGGTCTGTGTGCCTCTACAGGCTGGTACCTCTCAGGACAGACAGACTCCTTGTGCCCCACTAGGAGCTCCCACCCCCCAGTCAGCTGGACCATCAGTCAGAATGAGCCTGGAATACTGGTAAATGTTTAAGAACTCCCAATTTCAAATGCTGAATTTATTTCATCAATATTCATATCCATTCAATATATTCATTATATATTCAATATATAAATTTTCTTTATCAAGATTATGGATGGAGTTTAGCCCATACCCGTGCATCTAGCTTATGAATAGAACTAACTTAAATTTTTTAAGATGATCAATACCATTTCCATTAATTAGTCAACAGAGCAGTGATGGTGGCTATATTAAAAGATCTTAAACTGATATGTTAAAATGTGAAAAAAAATCCAAAAAGCATTTGCTCTGCATATGAGCATCCCTTAAAATTGCTGTCATAATAGAAATGTGTTAGAGGAGATAAATTTGAAAAGTTCATTAAAATGATATTTTATTCATCTTGAGAATCTTGCTGTGCACACTGATTGAAAGATCAGATCCATATTCTCAATGTCATATCTATATCTAACACTGCCAAAAGATATGGCCATTCATATGCTTAGGTTAAGAATTGTATATGGAGACGGCAGTAGTTTTATTCTTCCCCCAAAATGGCAAGCTCCTAATTCCTTCTTTCTCATAGCTTTAACACCCATCCTATCTTGAATCTCCATGTGCGCAAACAGAATTTGTCAGAGGAAAACATCATTAGCCATGGTTTGAGATTCCTAGTGCCAAGTCAAAAACTCTGCAACAGTTTTTTCTAAACAACAAATGTGCACGATGCCATCTTTCAGCAATGGTTTGTTCATCATAAACTTATAATTATCTGCAGGTTATCAGATGTCCTCTTGGAGCAGGGTTGCCCTGAAAGCATATGCACTAGCTAATTGCTTCTGAATTCTCTGCTCACTGTTTCCTCTACCCATCTGGAGCATCTTGTGGAAGTATACAAACAAAGCCCCTGGGCTTCCCAGCAAGCCTGTCAACTCATCCTCTAGTCAGAGGTCAAAAACTGGCCACTGAGTATGAATCTGGTTCCCAGATGGTTTTCGTTTAGTGGGTACAGCAATGGAACTTGCTGCACATTATTGCTTTTAAAATCTGGCTACTCATGAAAATCAACTGGAAAGCTTTTAATAAATATTCATGCCTGAGCCCTATACCTAGATAATCTAATTGAATTGGTCTGGAATAGGACCTGGGCATCTGAATATCTTTTCAAACTCTCCAGGTGATTTTTATGCCAACCGCGGTTGAGAACAACTGCAGTCTATATTTAGGGACTGACAGCATTGTATACAAGGGGCTCTGGAATAAGTAACAGAGTAAACTATGGCCAAATCTCTACCAATGAGGCAGCACCAAGAGGAAAAGATCACAGGGCCAAGCGAAACAAAGTATGATGTTTAGCAAAGGTGACCTGAAGGACAGAAAACAAGAATTAGGGAAACAGAGATAAGATAGGGGCCCAAATGGTAAGAAAAAAGGCTAGAAGGTAAGGAATCAGGTTGATGGAAGAAGTGCTTCAGGACTGAGGTGTAAGTGATGAGAGTTTGTTAGTGCTCTCCATTTTCTCAGTCCTTGTGTGTGTTCTAGGAAGGGCTGTTGCAGGTTAAAACTGAATACAATTCATGGAAACCATCTGAATCAGAATCAAGGCAACAAATCTGATGCAATTGTTCACTATCAGCGGCAATAAAAACAGAATACCTGTTCCCATCAGGGACCTTGGTCTTCTGAGTAGCTGCCCATGAGACTCGTGCATTGGGTGCCAGGAGTGGTAATTAATCAGGACAACATGGCAGAGGTGACAAGTGTTTGAATTAGTGGATGATATAGCCTCAGGTACCTAAATGGTGAGTCAGGAAGGCAATCATTCCACTGGAATCACTGTACCCAAATCTAGACCTTAGTAACACCATGAGGTTCTTTCTATGAAGAAGAGAAGAGATACAAAATGTCAGATCACAAAAGTATCACTTATGTAATTGCTTGTAGTTTATTCCTTTGCTTTCCTCTTTTCTCTGTGCATCTTTGTAACAATTTTTTTAAAGTGGAAATGTGATTGTCGTGTGAACAGCTGTAAAAATGGTTAAAAGGTATGGAAAAGCAAAAAAAAAAAGGAGAAAAGAGATTGACTGGTTATTATTGCTGGTGATATGTGAGTTATTGCTGGTGATATGTCAGTTGTATGAGTTATCTATTGCACCGTAACAAATTACCCCAAAACTTTGCAACTTAAAATAACATTTATGTCACAAAGTCTCTGGGGAGCAGGGATCCAGGAGCAGCTTAATAAGGTAGTTCTTTCTTAGAGTATCTCAAAAGATTGTACTCAAATGTATTGGCCAGAGCTACAACCATATGACAGCTTGGCCAGGCTAGAGATTCTGCTTCCAAGCTGACTCATGTGACCACTGGCAGAAGGCCTAAGTGCCTCACCATGTGGGCCTCTCAATAAAGTTGCACACAATAGGGCAACTGGCTTCTCCTAGAGAAAGAGACAGACAGACAGACAGAGAAAGAGAGAACAGAACAAAGAACTTTTATAACCTAACCTCAGAAATGACATACCACCACCTCTGCCATATTCTACTTGTCACAGGACAACACTGGTCCAATGTGGGAGAGGTGACACAAGGGTATAAGTACCAGAAAGTAGGGCTCATTGGGGGCCCTCTTGGAGACCGGCTACCACAGCGGTTATTGCTGTCATCCATACTGATAATTTATTTGGTCTCTCAAAAACATCCCAACCATACAAATGAAGATGCTGGGATTTCTGGGAGATTTAGTGATTTGAATAAGGTCACATTTTTAGTAAGTTGTTCTTAGTTGCTAGAGTTTTCCTGGTCATGGTGACTTGGAACTAACTGACCACCCATAAATCTTCTTTTATTACTCAGTGGCAGCTCTGCAAAACTTCTAAAGAATAAGAGGTGAACTGAAAGGTTTTCTCAATTTGTTTAGACCTGAGCAGCATACCTGGCTTAAGCCCAGGTACTTATAAGAAAATTTCCTTGGGCAGTAAGTGATCTGCTTGATTAAATCTTTTGTTCATGTTTAATTTTACTTTATAAGTCAAACCACACTCTTGTCTCCATTGATTCTCAGAATAAGGTCTCCAGGCTTAAAAACTCACTCAGCCACCTGTCTCAATGAAGTTTACAAATAGTGTTTAATGCTATTCAAGCTCTGAGCAGGCTAATAAATGTATATGTAGGTCAAAAGAATAATAAATGAAGGAAATTTAGAAGTAGAAATGTATTTAGAAAATTAATGAGAATTGGAGGAAAGCAAGGGCAAAATTTTAAAGGTAGAATGTGAAAGAAGGTATCTGTAAGGATGCTATGGACTACATGTTTGTGTCCCCCCAAAATCCTAATGTTGAAATCCTAACCCCCCATTGTGATGGTATTAGGAGGTAGGGCTTTTGAGAGGTAATTAAGTCATGAAGGTGGAGTCCTCATGAATGGGATCAGTGCCTTCATAAAAAGAGACACAAGAGAGCGCCTTCTCTCTCTCTACCCCCAAACCCTCTTTGCCATGTGAAGAAACAATGAAAAGACAACCATCTGCACGCCAGAAAACAGGCTCTCACCAGATACCAGATCTGCCAGTGCCTTGAACTTGGACTTCCAACTTCCAGAACTGTGAGAAATAAATGTTTGTTCTTTAAGCCACCCAGTTAATGATAGTCTCTCATAACACCTGAACTAAGACAAAAAGAAATGATGATGCAACCGGCACTTCAGATGATACATGCTGTAGACCACCTTGCTGGTGTGTAGTCTCAAGTACTACTGCCTTAAGCCACATTCTTTCCTAATAATCTTATTTATTCATTTTTTAATTAGGAAAGACATTCACATAGCATACAAATTTTTTTTGTGTGTGTGGTATGCGGGCCTCTCACCATTGTGGCCCTTCCTGTTGTGGAGCACAGGCTCCAGACGCACAGGCTTAGCGGCCATGGCTCACAGGCCCAGCCACTCCGCGGCATGTGGGATCTTCCCGGACCAGGGCACGAACCCGTGTTCCCTGCATCGGCAGGCAGACTCTCAACCACTGCACCACCAGGGAAGCCCTAGCATACAAATTTTTAAATGCTACAGCCATTTTATTACCTTTTGTGGGAATTTTTGTGCATCCTCCATCCAGTTATTTTATGCAAATATAAGCAAATATATATTCTGTATCAGTCTCTAATTTTTTCTTCTTTTTCTACAAATGGGAACATACTATACACACTGTTCTGCACCTTGATTTTTCTATTAATAATATTTCTTGGAGAGCTTTCTATGTCAGTACCCAAAGAGCCTCCTTTCTTTTTTAACAGCTTAATAATATTCCATTTGGGTTGTCTAAAATCTCTTGCCTGAAAGAATTGCCCTATATATGTGCCATTTCACACAGGGGTGAGTATATGCCTAGGGTAATTTTTTTAGAAGTAGAATTTCTGAGTCAACATATGTGTGCATTTATAATTTTGATAGATTCTGCCAAATTGCTTCCTTAGAGGTGTTAACCATTTATATTCACCCCCAGCACTGTATAAAAGTGCCTGATCATCCACAGCCTTGCCAACACAGTGTAGACTCACACTTGGGTCTGATAAACGAAAACTGGTAACTGAATTTATTTCAATTTGTATTTCTTTTATTATGAGTGAGTTTGAGCATCTTTTCATACATTTAGAAGTCATTTTAATTTCACTTCCATGAAGTTTCAATTTATATATTTTACAATTTTTAAACTAAAGATTTGATCTTTTTCTTGATGATTTGCAGGAGCTTTTTATATATTAAAGAAATTAGTCCTTTGCCTGAGAAATGAGCTTCAAGCATTTTCCCTATTTTATTTGTTCTCTGACTTTACCTACAGTGTTTTCTTTTTTTTTTTCCTTTTTTTTAACCATGCAGAATATTTTTATTTTTATGTAGTCACATCTATCAATCTTTTCTTAATGGCTTCTGAGTTTGTGTGACACAACTTTATGTGTGTGTGTCATACCCTTTATTAACCAATTACCTCTCCTACAACTACATAGACTCAGAGAAGACAAATCTTTAAGTTAAAACTACAAAAAGCAAACCGTTGCTCAAAACCCAAGATGCTGTTAGAAAAAAATAATAAAGTGAAAGAAATTTTAAAGAACCCAAAACAGTTTTAAATAAGCAGCAGTAGTTTTTCTTGTTTTGTCTGTTGCTGATCCATGGGTGCCTTCTCTAATTCCATTTTTTAGCTGGATTACTTGCGAGGTCAAAAAAGAAAGACAGAAAGGGAGAAAAGGAAAAAATAAGCAAGCAGGAAGGCAAGCAATCATACCTTCCACTCTGAAGGTGTGGTGTGAACAAATGAATCAGGCAGATTTGGGGAAGGAGAGGGTGCCAGGATATATGGCCAAGGCTCTCCTCACCTAGGCAACAGTTGGTAGGCAGCATCTGTGGCAGTGGCTAAAAGCCGTTCCAGGGCTTGGCTGGGACAGTATCTGCTGAATAACTAGGCCAGTCCTAGAGCCAAGATCCACAGCTCAGCTGCCGTTGCTGCTGCTGAAGAAGGCTCAAAACTCATTTTTTGCTGAGTCAAATCTCTCTTCGGGGATTTAGAAAACAAATGAGGCTCTGAAAAGTGGAAATTCTTCTGGATCATTCTTTGGGAAACAATGCAGTGAGTCTTTTTGTTATTTATTTTGTTCTTATATAATAAATTCAGTCAAAGGTACAGACCCAAACTTCCTGATAGATCTAGGACGAACTCACCCTGGAAGAAATTTCCCTAGTTTTAGGCAAAGACAATGGGACTAGAGAAACGAACCACGAGGAAAAAGAATAGTATGGAGAGAAAGAAAACACATAAAGCTATATGTTTCAATATGAAAGACAGATGCACGCAATTTTCCATGCCAGCTAGTCTGCTGTGTATAAACAGGAGGAGCTCAAGGTAAACTACCAAGAAAATGACTCATCTGGGCAAGAATAAGGAAAGAGATCAAGTGTTCCTGAGTTATTAGCAACTTGAAATTACACCTTGATGCAGAGCAGCTTCAAAGCTGCATTCTCTAGGGTTTGACCTCTGCTGAATGCATGACCCAGCCATGACTTTAGGTAACCAGAGCCAGGATACTCCAGGGAATGTTTCATATGTCCAGTCCACATACATTTTTTTCAAACTTTTTTAAGATGTAGAAAGAAAAATAACTTTTAGCATTCCATAAAGTGCATTAGCTAAATTGTGCGTGTTTGGAAAAAGTAATTCTACTCTCTGTCACCTCATCACTGCCTCAGCAAATATTTGTTGAGTTTCTACTATGTGTGAAGCACCTTAGCAGGCTGTCAGTGGGAACGCAGAGAGGTATGAGGGACGGTTCATCTCTTCTGGATATATATAGCATAAAAAGACATATATAAGACATGAGGAAGAAGGAAAAGGAGGAGAAGGAGAAGGAGACAAAGAAGAAGGAGAAGGAGAAGAAGAAGGGCAGGGGGACCGGGGAGGGAGAGGAACAATATGGGATATCAAAGTTCTAGCACTTACCACCTAGAGATGATACAACCACACTTAAATGAAACACAATTCAACCTTCATGGAACTCAAGGTCAAAGTTAAATCAAGGCACACTGTACAGGCACCAGCAGAGACTCTAGATCAAACTCGCTCATAGACACATAACTAGCATTTGTTTACAATGCATCCCACTTGAGAAAAGCCCATTATTTTCTTCTCCTTTAATTCTTCTTAATGTCATGAATACCGTGAATCATGATGATTTCACAACCCAAAAAATTTGGTTTGGATTTTAATACATGTTTCCAAGGGTGTCTCTTTTCTGAATATGTCTCTTGTGGCTAGACAGGAACTGGCACTACAGGGTTTCTGCTTACTTATAGCAAATATTGCCTCAGGCTTTTATTCCTCCATGGATTCTGTTTTCTTATGGCATTGGATGCCTCATGCCTTCTATTTGTTGCCATTTTCCTAAGCTTCTCTTGGTTTCCCCGCCACTCTACTATCTGCTGACTTCCCCTCATAACAAACTTCTCAAGGATTGGCTCAGCCATTTACTTTACAGTATAGAAGAGATATATTAGGGCATGTTAGGAGCCACTGCCCAAAATATACATTGTTGCCTTTGTATCAGGTGCTTCCATGGCTAAATCATCTAATCATCTATGATCAGGGCGATGAACTCACGTGGCAAGAATCTCAGCATATGTGGAAGAAGCCACCAGAGGCAGCTTTCTGAAACAGAGCTATGAACATGACGGATATTTATAGATCACAGAGCCCTTCTTGGTATTTTTGCTAAGAAACAATTGACTATTTAACCAAGTGGCCCCATGTGCCCTAAATTTAATTATAGACCTCTTTTCTGGGTAATATCACACACTTGGAATAAAGTGTTATTTTCAACTGAATTGTTGAATGACAGCATTAAAAGGGAATCATGAAGTTCAATCCATCCACTTTTATTAGACGAGTTACCGGACACTTAGAAGTACTAAGTGAACTTACTTAGTTTGCATCCGGGAGTAAAACTAGAATCTATGGGTCCCCTTTATCAAGTCCTTTCCACTGTCCAGTCTTTATTAACTGTGCATGGTCTTAAGTTAATTTACCAAAGTGCAGTGTAGCTTTCTATAGATATTTTTATACTAAGCTTTTCTAATTTTTTTCTAGTGTTAATCAATCATCAACCAATTACGACACCAACAATTTTAGTACTGATAAAAGTTTAACCTGAACACAAGCAAAATAATTTCTCAGGGCCAAGAATAGAAATAATAAGTGGTTGAGAACGTTTCAGTTTGCCATGAACCATAAACAGACCTCAAGAGACAGGAGCCTGGACTCATTTATTCCTCTGATTGTGGAACCACCTTAGCTGGCTGTGGTGATTTGAGTGAACTTTTACTCTGGGGAAATCAGAGAGAAGCCATCATAAGCAAATTATGACAAATACCTCTAGAGCATGGGCAGTGAGGAAGAAAGCGGAATAATCCTGAAAGCACTTACTATAAACATGTGGAGAAAAATGTACACTATAAATCGTTATTGGTTAATGTATGTGATTACATATACAGTTAGATCTCTAAATTGAAACCAGCTTCTTTGCAGTTTGACAGAAGCAGATAACACTTCCTGCAAAGTAAAGTAAGATTCAGAGCTTTAAAAGATGGGAGGCTAAGACAAAATACTTTTATTGAATTAAAAAAGAAAATTTTAACTTTAATTTTTGAATTCAGTGAAAACAAAACTTTGAACTTCTTTGAAATGAATATCATTTTTGTGAGCCTTGAAGCTGGCCTTCTTCATACCTGGCATCTGGCAATGCCTGGACTGGGAAAAGTAGCAACTATTCTGTAGAAAGGCTGGTTTCTACATATTACTGCAAGCTAGTAAAAGCCTCTTAAATCGGTAAAAATATCAACTTGCTGTGGAGATGAATTTAGTTTGGAAAATTCTCCTTTAATCTTAGGAATGATACTAAACCATCGAAAGCTGTTTCTCATTTATATTTAATCTCTAGGATTAAATGCATGCATTTACCATCAGGAGGATTTAGCTAATTCCTCCATCTGTCCTTTACCCATTACCCAGCATCACGGCCTCTTGAGAAGCACATGGGCTTCAGAAATCCAGACTATATTTCAACCACCAATAAAGTGGCTCTGAACTTAGTAGGAGCTCAAAACTGTTCCTGGAATAGATGAGGCAGGGAAAGAAATGTAATGGGTTTGTTTCTTTGAATGTCTCCTGTGGTAGCTTTCCAGATCAAACAATAGACCTTAAAGTTTTTGTTCTGAAAAATGTATTCCAGGGTTTCTTATCCTCAGCATGACTGACATTTCAGTCCAGACAATTCTTTGCTGAGAGGAGTTTTGCCTTGTGCATGATAGAATGTTTAGCAACATCCATGGCCTCTGCTCACTAGATGCCAGTAATCCCCACCGCACCAAAGTTATGGCAGCCAAAAACAAATGTCTGCTGGGGGAGCAACGTTGCCTCCGTTTGAGAACCACTGGTCTAAATCGCTTGAATGACAGGCATACCCAGGAATCAGGAGACGGGAACAATATTCCTAATCATAGTGAGAGCATTTTATCCACGGAATTATGAACTCCTTTTCTGGTTAGTTGAGTCAATCAATTAGAAATGAGACAAAGTTTACAGGTTTTCTTAAAATAGCCCCAGCACTATGCTAAACACATCAGAATTTTTTCAACAACTTTCTATACCCAGTTTGCAGAAGAAGAAGTAAAAGTTTGGAAATAAAGTCTGCCAAAGATTATATGGCTATCAATTGATTCAACCCAATTCTTCTTGACTAAAGTACATGCTCTTGATCACTTTATTATCCTTTCATATCCACTTAGATAGACTCTGTTACAGTCCTGGACTTCCCTTAATCCTAGATGCAATTCACTGATCATAACAGACCTGGTTAAGGATATGCGTGACTCAGTGACAATGCATTCCCATTACAGGAAAAAACATTTTGAGGGCTATGATTTACTGAAGGTGAGTCATTAGAGACATAACTATAGAGAGAGAACAAAATCTGTAGTTGACAGGGACACCGAACACATTTCTACAATTATTCCATTTGGGACTACATGCCAGGTGATGGAGCCTATCAAAAAAATAACACTGGGACAGAATGGTAGGATAACAGTGGAACTTTCTCCAGGAAAAGGTGAAATCGAATCTGCAGGAAAAGGAGTTCTGTCGCTTTCATGTTTGACACTCAGACACTGTGCTAAAGAAAACATTTCTGGCATATTTTTAGCCTTATTATGGAAAATGGACCCCGCTGGGTCACATGGACCAGCTTCCAATCCAATAAGAGTCAGAAATGCAAAAGAAAAATACCCTGGGAAAGTTTTCTCCTGCTCATACATAGCAGAGAATATAGTGCATTCCTTATCCAGCCTATAATTCAGATGAAAGGCGTGTTCCTCTCCAATTTGCCATCCGGTGGCATGGTTAACATTCCATCCTGGCTGCTCCGGCCCGACTTGTCTAATGCCAACACATTTTTTAAGGAAAGAAAGAAAAAGAAAAAAAAAAGTAAAGCACACATTTTACTCTGAAGTGTTTCATAGGATGAGCTATTTCAGCTTCAACTATTTTTAACTCCGTTAAAAGAAAACATTTTTGAGTTGACCATTTCTTACAGGAACTAAAGTATAAGGCTGCCTGTCTTTAGAGTCTCCCTGTCTTGTTTGCTTAAGGTACTGCCTGTTTTGATGAGGCCATTGCCTGTGATGGGTTGGCCTAAAAAGGTTTGGATGGTGTGGTATGTGTCCAGAAGGTCAGATGTTTTCCTCAGCCTCTTGGGGTATCAAAACTTGGCCAAGAAACCTTTGAGAAGAAGGCTGGTTTTTTTCACCAACTCTGATACTTTTGAATTCCACCCAGACTGGAAAATGGCATGAGAACAGCCTTTTTTCATAGATGTTCCCCCTTCCTACCTCTTCTTAAACCCTTAACGCCCGGCAGTCAAATACTAATAATGCATATCTAGATGGAGATTTTAGTTTTGACCTACAAAGATAAACACACATATATTTTTTCTGAAATGTATATGAATTTATATAAGTATATATATACAATTATATAATTATATTAATTTCTACATAGATTAAATTCTGGAATTTATACCTATACATATATTTATATGTATGTATAAACTTCTGAGTTCTGTTTTCTTTCAATCTTCTAGAAAGATCACCAGTGGACTTTCACTCAGGGCAACATTTTTAAACAGAAATTGCTTCACTCATAGACTAACATTATTTGAAATATAATTAGAGTATAATGATTTGTATTACAGTGCTCTTGCAGTCAAGGAACACACTCAGAGAACATTCTGTGTCTCAAGAAATCACCTTTTGGAGGGCTTAGAAATTTAGGGGTCTGATCGAATTAAATCATTTCCACAGTAGCCACATTCCATCACCCAATAAGAATTCACCTCTCACGAACAATTGAATGGTTACCAATTTTCCCAAATGAAAAGTTAAGACCTAAGTTTGAAAGGCTGAGCTCTCCCAGAAGGTGTAAGAAAAGTAGATGAATCTGCTCCATGTGTGTTGATACCATGCTTACTAATTGCAGACTCAGTAATTACATCTTCCAGATGTGTCCAATCTTGTACCTAAACTTAATGCCTGGGGCCTTTTTAACAAACAAGCCCTTTTTTTGGGGGAGGGAAGTCCAACAGACGACTGGGTTTCCCAGCACTCCAGGGCCCTGCTAGTCATTTGGCTACAGTTTTGCTTCTCTTTAAAGTTCTCTCCTGCCTGGATCACCCCATTCCAGCTCACCCGTGAATGAGTCACGAGGCTGATGATCACGCCCAGCGTCTAATACTCTGGAAGCCTGTGGTTCTGTGGTCCTGCTCGGGGACCACTAGACTTACTGTGCCATGAGTAGCTAAGAGTCCCCAAACTCCATCCTCCCAAAGACAAATTCAGTGGCTGTTCATTCATCAGTGTTCTTACTTCTAAATGCTACCTCTTTATAATTCTGACCTGGGAGATATAAAACAGCAAGAGAGGAAGCAGGGTTTGTTTCATATCAAAATATGTTTTGTAAATGCAAGATATGCTTCCCCAAATGACCACATCCTGTTACAGGTAAGGGTAGCTTTTTTAACAAGCTAATTATATGAGAAACAGAACGTTTAAAATACGAGAGAGCTACACATTCCTTTGAGTAATTAGTATAATAGAACAAAGTTATTTGCCATGACAGTTATTAAGTATGAGCTGTTGCTTAAGAAAAGAAATTCTACCTTGCCTAATGGTTAACATTAGCTAAGGGTTAGTACTGGGACAGGAGAGGAGCTCAGAGTAACAAAATAAGCAATAAGCAACAGAGAGACTTGCTCTAAAATCCAGTAAATTTCTTCTGCACATGGTATGCACTACAGCTCCTGCTGGCCACAAACCACTGGAAGAAAATTCCTTTTTGTTTAGGCTCATTGCTTCTAAAGTATGCAAAGCTGTTAACTTACAACAGGAGAACAATGGATGTTCTCCCTGGCTCATGGAGATAAGATTCGAATTCAAAAAGATCCCTATTACTATGAATGGTATCTGTGCTGGACTAATTCCAGCAACAGCAAATTGCCTTTTTGCAACTGGATTTGGCTGGCCTGTCTGACAAGTCTTACCTTCAATCCCTTTGGAGTGTTCCGCCACCCAACCACAGTGAAATTACAATGGCTCCAGGAATGAGGTGAAAGATGATCAAAGAGAGGACCTCCTAGTGTTTCAGAGAACAGACCATCCCCAAAGTGTTCCATCAGAGGCCAGACCACCCTCTTGGCAGGAACGTCACAGAGGACACCAGAACAATTGATGGTGGTTGTATGAGGTTAAACTTGAAGATCTCTTCGAACCTTGCGAGGCTATGAAATAGCCTTGTTCCAAATAATTTTTCAACAGTAGGAGAATTATGGCCTCTGACTTAACTAAAAAGAGAGTTCCAAAATGGTGCTTGGCTCAGCTGGATGTTACAGAAAAAGAAAGGGTGGGGTCTGTCTTAAAGTGTCATGTGACCAAGTAATAATCAGAGTACTAGTGATGGTAGTTGTAATAATAATAATAATAGAGAATCCAAAATGATTCCTCTCTTTTTCATGTTACTCTGTGAAATTCATTTTTCTGTAGAGCAACCTACCCAATTATTTTTTAGTTAAGCTAATCTCAGAGTTAATTTTCATTATTTTTGAGAAAAAAAAACTAGACTAGAGGAGTTGATGGAACTTGGAGACGTTCTGCCACAAGCTGGGCTTTGGAGAAGGAAATCTAGAACAAACAAACAGTAGATAATCCAGACAGAAATAATTAAGAGATGACTTTCCTCAGTAGAAAATGCCATTGGCTTTGGTTCTGATGCTGGGGGCACACAAGGCAAACTTTTTCAAACTGTATACCACTGTCCTGGGAATATTATCTTTTTGAAGAAAAAAAGCATTAGAGAGCAAAATGAAAAAAATGGAAATACAATAAGAACAATCTCTAGAAAGTGACCGCTTTCAAAATAAAAGGACATGGAGGGGCTTCAAGATGGCAGAAGAATAAGATGCAGAGATCACCTTCCCCCCCACAAATACATCAGAAATACATCTACAGGTGGAACAACTCCTACAGAACACCTACTGAATGCTGACAGAAGACCTCAGACCTCCCAAAAGGCAAGAAACTCCCCACGTACCAGAGTAGGGCAAAAGAAAAAAGAAAACACAGAGACAAAAGAATAGGGACAGGACCTGCACCAGTGGGAGGGAGCCGTGAAGGAGGAAAGGTTTCCACACACTAGGAAGCCCCTTTGCGGGTGGAGACTGTGGGTGGCGGAGGGGGGAAGTTTCAGAGCCACGGAGGAGAGCGCAGCCACAGGGGTGCGGAGGGCAAAGCGGGGAGATTCCCGCACAGAGGATCGGTGCCGACTGGCACTCACCAGCCCGAGAGGCTTGTCTGCTCACCCGCCGGGGCGGGTGAAGCTGGGAGCTGAGGCTCGGGCTTCGGTCGGATCCCAGGGAGAGGACTGGGGTTGGTGGCGTGAACACAGCCTGCAGGGGGTTGGTGCGCCACGGCGGCTAGCCGGGAGGGACTCCGGGGAAAAGTCTGGAGCTGCCGAAGAGGCAAGAGACTTTTTCTTGCCTCGTTGTTTCCTGGTGTGCAAGGAGAGGGGACTAAGAGCGCTGCTTAAAGGAGCTCCAGAGACAGGCGCGAGCCATGGCTATCAGCGCGGACCCCAGAGACGGGCATAAGACGCTAAGGCTGCTGCTGCCGCCACCAAGAAGCCTGTGTGCGAGCACAGGTCACTATCCACACCTCCCTTCTAGGGATCCTGTGCAGCCCGCCACTGCCAGGGTCCCGGGATCCAGGGACAACTTCCCTGGGAGAACGCACGGCGCGCCTCAGGCTGGTGCAACGTCATTCCGGCCTCTGCCGCCGCAGGCCTGCCCCGCACTCTGTGCCCCTCCCTCCACCCGGCCTGAGTGAGCCAGAGCCCCCGAATCAGTGGCTCCTTTAACCTCGTCCTGAGCGAAGAACAGACACCCTCAGGCGACCTACACGCAGAGGCAGGGCCAGATCCAAAGCTGAACCCGGGGAGCTGTGAAAACAAAGAGAAAGGGAAATCTCTCCCAGCAGCGTCAGGAGCAGCGGATTAAATCTCCACAATCGACCTCATGTACCTGCATCTGTGGAATACCTGAATAGACAACGAATCATCCCAAATTGAGGAGGTGGACTTTGGGAGCAATGATATATATATTTTTTTCCCTTTTTCTCTTTTTGTGAGTGTGTATGTGTATGCTTCTGTGTGTGATTTTGTCTGTATAGCTTTGCTTTTACCATTTGTCCTAGGGTTCTGTCTGTCCGTTTTTGTTTTTGTTTTTTAAGTACAGTGTCTAGCACTTGTTACCATTGGTAGATTTGTTTTTTCGTTTGGTTGCTCTCTTCTTTCTTTTCCTTTTTTATTATTAAAATTTTTAAAAATAATTATTTTTTATTTTAATAACTTTTAAATTTTATTTTATTTTATCTTCTTTCTTTCTTTTTTTTCTCCCTTTTATTCTGAGTCATGTGGATGACAGGCTCTTGGGGCTCCAGCCAGGCGTCAGGGCTGTGCCTCTGAGGTGGGAGAGCCAACTTCAGGACACTGGTCCACAAGAGACCTCCCAGCTCCACATAATATAAAATGGCGAAAATCTCCCAGAGATCTCCATCTCAACCAAGACCCAGCTCCACTCGACGATGACCAAGCTACAGTGTACACACCCTATGCCAAACACCTAGCAAGACAGGAACACACCCTTTCCATTAGCAGAGAGGCTGCCTAAAATCATAATAAGGCCACAGACACCCCAAAACACACCACCAGATGTGGACCTGCCCACCAGAACGACAAAATCCAGCCTCATCCACCAGAACACAGGCACTACTCCCCTCCACCAGAAAGCCTACACAACCCACTGAACCAACCTTGGCCACTGGGGGCAGACACCAAAAACAACGGGAACTATGAACCTGCAGCCTGCGAAAAGGAGACCCCAAACACAGTAAGTGAAGCAAAATAGGAAGACACACCGCACACGAAGGAGCAAGGCAAAAACCCACCAGACGAAACAAATGAAGAGGAAATAGGCAGTCTACCTGAAAAAGAATTCAGAATAATGATAGTAAAGATGATCCAAAATCTTGGAAACAGAATGGAGAAAATAAAATAAACATTTAACAAGGACCTAGAAGAACTAAAGAGCAAACAAACAGTGATGAAGAACACAATAAAATTAAATTAAAAATTTTCTAGAAGAGATCAATAGCAGAATAACTGAGGCAGAAGAACGGCTAAGTGACCTGGAAGATAAAATAGTGGAAATAACTACTGCAGAGCAGAATAAAAAAACAAGAATGAAAAGAAGACAGTATCAGAGACCTCTGGGACAACATGAAACACACCAACATTCGAATTATAGGGGCCCCAGAAGAACAAGAGAAAAAGAAAGGGGCTGAGAAAATATTTGAAGAGATTATAGTTGAAAACTTCTGTAATATGGGAAAGGAAATAGTTAATCAAGTCCAGGAAGCACAGAGAGTCCCATACAGGATAAATCCAAGGAGACACATGCCAAGGCACATATTAATCAAACTATCAAAAATTAAATACAAAGAAAAAATATTAAAAGCAGCAAGGGAAAAACAACAAATAACACACAAGGGAATCCCCATAAGGTTAACAGCTGATCTTTCAGCAGAAACACTGCAAGCCAGAAGGGACTGGCAGGACACATTTAAAGTGATGAAGGAGAAAAACCTACAACCAAGATTACTCTACCCAGAAAGGATCTCATTCAGATTTGACAGAGAAATTAAAACCTTTACAGACAAGCTAAAGCTAAGAGAATTCAGCACCACCAAACCAGCTTTACAACAAATGCTAAAGGAACTTCTCTAGGCAGGAAACACAAGAGAAGGAAAAGACCTACAATAACAAACCCAAAACAATTAAGGAAATGGTAATAGGAACGTGTATGTCGATAACTACCTTAAATGTAAATGGATTAAATGCTCCAACCAAAAGACTTAGTCTGTCTGAATGGATACAAAAACAAGACCCATATATATACTGTCTACAAGAGACCCACTTCAGACCTAGGGACACATACAGACTGAAAGTAAGGGGATGGAAAAAGATATCCCATGCAAAAGGAAATCAAACGAAAGCTGGAGTAGCAATTCTCATATCAGACAAAAATAGACTTCAAAACAAAGGCTATTACAATAGACAAAGAGGACACTACATAATGATCAAGGGATCAATCCAAGAGGAAGATATAAAAAATGTAAACATTTATGCACCCAAGATAGGAGCACCTCAATATATAAGGCAAATACTAACAGCCATAAAAGGGGAAATGGACAGTAGCACAATCATAGTAGGGGACGTTAATACCCTACTTTCACCAATGGACAGATCATCCAAAATGAAAATAAATAAGGAAACACAAGCTTTAAATGATACTTTAAACAAGATGGACTTAATTGATATTTATAGGACATTCATTCCAAAAACAACAGAATACACTTTCTTCTCAAGTGCTTATAGAAGATTCTCCAGGATAGATCATATTTTGGGTAACGAATCAAGCCTTGGTAAATTTAAGAAAATTGAAATTGTATCAAGTATCTTTTCCGACCACAATGCTATGAGACTAGATATCAATTGCAGGAAGAAATCTGTAAGAAATACAAACACATGGAGGCTAAACAATGCACTACTAAATGACCAAGAGATCACTGAAGAAATCAAAGAGGAAATCAAAAAATACCTAGAAACAAATTACAATGAAAATACAATGACCCAAAACCTATGGGATGCAGCAAAAGAAGTTCTGAGAGGGAAGTTTATAGCAATACAATGCTACCTCAAGAAACAAGAAACATCTCAAATAAGCAACCTAACCTTACACCTAAAGCAATTAGAGGAAAAAGAACAATAAACCCCCAAAGTTAGCAGAAGGAAAGAAATAATAAAGATCAGAAAAGAAATAAATGAAAAAGTAATGAAGGAAATGATAGCAAAGATCAATAAAACTAAAAGCTGCTTCTTTGGGAAGATAAACAAAATTGATAAACCATTAGCCAGACTCATCAAGAAAAAAAGGGAGAAGACTCAAATCAATAGAATTAGAAATGAAAAAAGAGAAGTAACAGCTGACACTGCAGAAACACAAAGGATCATGAGAGATTACTACAAGCAACTCCATGCCAATAAAATGGACAACCTGGAAGAAATGGACAAATTCTTAGAAATGCACAACCTTCCAAGACTGAACCTGGAAGAAATAGAAAATATGAATAGACCAATCACAAGCACTGAAGTTGAAAATGTGATTAAAAATCTTCCAACAAACTAAAGCCCAGGACCACATGGCTCCACAGGCGAATTCTATCAAACATTTAGAGAAGAGCTAACACCTATCCTCTCAAACTCTTCCAAAATATAGCAGAGGGGGGAACACTCCCAAACTCATTCTACAATGCTACTATCACCCTGATACTAAAACCAGACAAAGATGTCACAAAGAAAGAAAACTACAGGCCAATATCACTGATGAACATAGATGCAAAAATCCTCAACAAAATACTAGCAAACAGAATCCAACAACACATGAAAAGGATCACACACCATGATCAAGTGGGGTTTATCCCAGGAATGCAAGGATTCTTCAATATATGCAAATCAATCAATGTGATACACCATATTAACAAATTGAAGGAGAAAACCATATGATCACCTCAATAGATGCAGAGAAAGCTTTTGACAAAATTCAACACCCATTTATGATAAGAACCCTCCAGAAAATAGGCATAGAGGGAACTTCCCTCAACATAATAAAGACCATATATGACAAACCCAAAGCCAACATCGTCCTCAATGGTGAAAAACTGAAACCATTTCCACTAAGATCAAGAACAAGACAAGGTTGCCCACTCTCACCACTATTATTCAACATTGTTTTGGAAGTTTTAGCCAGAAAAAGAAATAAAAGAAATAAAAGGAAATAAAAAGAAATAAAAGAAATAAAAGGAATCCAAATCAGAAAAGAAGAAGTAAAGCTGTCATTGTTTGCAGATGACATGATATTATACATAGAGAATCCAAAAGATGCTACCAGAAAACAACTAGAGCTAATCTGTGAATTTGATAATGTAGCAGGATACAAAATTAATGCACAGAAATCTCTTGCATTTCTATACACTAATGATGAAAAATCTGAAAGAGAAATTAAGGAAACACCCCCATTTACCATTGCAACAAAAAGAATAAAATACCTAGGAATAAACCTACCTAAGGAGACAAAAGACCTGTATGCAGAAAATTATAAGACACTGATGAAAGAAATTAAAGATGATACAAATAGATGGAGAGATATACCATGTTCTTGGATTGGAAGAATCAGTATTGTGAAAATGACTGTACTACCCAAATCAATCGACAGATTCAATGCAATCCCTATCAAACTACCAATAGCACTTTTCACAGAACTAGAACAAAAAATTTCACAATTTATATGGAAACACAGAAGACCCCGCATAGCCAAAGCAATCTTGAGAAAAAAAAATGGAGCTGCAGGAATCAGGCTCCTTGACTTCAGACTATACTACAAAGCTTCAGTAATCAAGACAGTATGGTACTGGCAGAAAAACAGAAATATAGATCAATAGAACAGGATAGAAAGTCCAGAGATAAACCCATGCACATATGGTCACCTTATCTTTGATAAAGGAGGCAAGAATATACAGTGGAGAAAAGACAGCCTCTTCAGTAAGTGGTGCTGAGAAAACTGGACAGATACATGTAAAAGACTGAAATTAGAACACTCCCTAACATCATACACAAAAATAAACTCAAAATGGATTAAAGACCTAAATGTAAGGCCAGAGATTTTAAAACTCTTAGAGGGAAACATAGGCAGAACACTCTGTGACATAAATCACAGCAAGATACTTTTTGACCCACCTCCTAGAGAAATGGAAATAAAAACAAAAATAAAGAAATGGGACCTAATGAAACTTAAAAGCTTTTGCACAGCAAAGGAAACCATAAACAAGATGAAAAGACAGCCCTCAGAATGGGAGAAAATATTTGCAAATGAAGCAATTGACAAAGGATTAATTTCCAAAATTTACAAGCAGCTCAATAACAAAAAAACAAACAACCCAATCAAAAAATGGACAGAAGATGTCAAAAGACATTTCTCCAACGAAGATATACAGATTGCCAACAAACACATGAAAGAATGCTCAACATCATTAACCATTAGAGAAATGCAAATCAAAACTGCAATGAGATATCATCTCACACCGGTCAGAGTGGCCATCACCAAAAAATCTATAAACAATAAATGCTGGAGAGGGTGTGGAGAAAAGGGAACCCTCTTGCACTGTTGGTGGGAATGTAAATTGACACAGCCACTATGGAGAACAGTATAGAGGTTCCTTAAAAAATTAAAAATAGAATTACCATATGATCTAGCAATCCCACTACTGGGCATATACCCTGAGAAAACCATAATTCAAAAAGAGTCATGTACCAAAATGTTCATTGCAGCTCTATTTACAATAGCCAGGACATGGAAGCAACCTAAGTGTCCATCAACAGATGAATAGATAAAGAAGATGTGGCACATATATACAATGGAATATTACTCAGTGATAAAAAGAAATGAAATTGAGTTATTTGTAGTGAGGTGGATGGACCTAGAGTCTGTCATACAGAGTGAAGTAAGTCAGAAAGAGGAAAACAAATACTGTATGCTAAGACACACATATGGAATAAAAAAAAAAAATCTGAAGAACCTAGGGGCAAGATGGGAATAAAGACACAGACCTACTAGAGAATGGACTTGAGGATACAGGGAGGGGGAAGGGTAAGTTGGGACAAAGTGAGAGAGTGGCATGGACATATATACACTACCAAACGTACAATAGACAGCTAGTGGGAAGCAGCTGCATAGCGCAGGGCGATCAGCTCTGTGGTTTGTGACCACCTAGAGGGGTGGGATTGGGAGGGTGGGAGGCAGGGATACGCAAGAGCAAAGAGATATGGGGACATATGGGTATGTATAACTGATTCATTTTGTTATAAAGCAGAAACTAACACACCATTTTAATTATACTCCAATAAATATGTTAAAAAAGGAAAAAAATTAAAGGACATTTTTTGTTGTATATACAGTTCACACTTTGTTTCTCCTTTGTAAAGCTTGAAAAGCTGCCTTCGTTTTCCTACTTTTGTTCCAAGCATTGTTTTCAACTCTTAACACAGAGAAATTCTGGGAGGTTTTCCCTCACCAGGGAGGTTTTCTTTTCAAGAAGCACTGAGGCATTGGTGTTTGTCTTCAGATTGGTCGGATATGTATTTGAGACAGGCAAAACGTTTGATGAAACTGTAGATAAGAAAAGAAAGGGAGAATTAAGGTGACCAAAAGAGAAATAAAAAAACAAGGCGTTTAAGCATCCAAAAAGTTGTAAGAACAAAGATGAATCTGGCGGTTGGTGAAAATAGATCATTCCAACCTAGGATAAGCACTGGCAGTGAGTAATTTTTTTTTTTGGCGGGGGGGCAGGCTCAGGATGAAGGTGAGGTGGAAACTGAGATCCCCCAGGCCATGCCAAGGTGGGGTTGTTCCCAGATATCTGTCCACAGAAGCTCGGTGCCAGGAAGGAGAATGCCCGTCAGAGTCTGGGAACCAGAAGGAAGGCGCAGAGCCTGGAAAGCAGGTCATGCCATGAGTCAGGCTGGAGAAGCTGAGCAGGGCATCAGCCATGGAATGAGCAAAGGTGGGTGACCAGACAGTCAGAGAGGAAATGTGGTGCTGCTAGACCAGCAGGAGAACAGCAGAGCTAGTCACCCCATGGTCCCCACCTGCCAGAAGTCTTCAGTGCTACGATTTCTCTATCAGCCAGGACCTAAGCAGGTAGCAGAGGCTTAGTTGGATGCATTTTATATGATTTCACCAAATGAGACACATGGCCAAGATTATCTAATAGGTTTCATATGCTGGGTTCATTATTCATTGAACAAATAGGTATCGAGTTTCCACTGTGTGCCAAGCACTGTGCCGGGTGCTGGGGCCACAAACATGAGGAAAACCTGGCTAAGACTCACCCAGTCATGACTGTGCATGTAAATCAGTCTGTAACAAACAGGCTATGGAGAAAACTCTGTTATAAATATTTTTCAAGGTTGCTTTTTTGATTGCTCAATAACTTGGTCAAAGAATTTGAGAGATGAGATTGACAGTGAACCTGGCAGCTTAGAAGTAGCAGAACTCAATGAAATGTAAAACATCACATGATCTATAGAAACCACAGGGTAAGAAGCAGTGGGAGAAAAATTCATCATGCCCCCCACATTATTCGAAGGGTAAAAAAAAAAAATAAACAATCTCAGGCAGCAGAAACTGGAAAGTGACATCGTTTCCGTTGAGTCATTTCAATAAAAGCATATGTGGAGCTGAGAACAATTTGGGTTTTGTTGTTGTTCATCCGTAACAACATTCATTCATTTATCCATGTTAAAAAATACACTTAAAACATCATTTAGAGCTAAGGGGAGGATTACGTATCATCGTTATTGATTTATCCATTATTTTGAAGGAAGATTAAGGTAATGGTCAAAACTGCAGGCTCAGGAGGGAGGCTGCCTGTATCCACATCCTAGAATCACTTTTTCACTAATTTGGGGATCTTCAGCAAGTTCCTTCAACCCTGTAATTCTCTCGGCCATAAAAGGTGAATTATAATAGATGCAACCTCAGGGTTATTGGGAGGATTACATTAATATATGTAAAGTGCTCATGATACTCTTTGTCATATATTTAGTGATCCGAAGTGCTAGCTATTACTGTTGACTGAAAACCTAATGTGGTGGGACATAACTATGAACAAGAATATATTCTAGTGAGAGAGACAGACAAGTAAACAGATAAATTGTTAGACATTACGACGATTGATAGGAAGGATCAGAAGGGATAGACAAGAGCAGGAGAGGACTATATAATTCTCTAAGGTAGTTAGGGACCATCTCTTATGTAAAGTCCTGAAGGATGAGAAGACAGTTGTGAGAGCAAAAAGGTGGTGCAAAGGAACGTGTTTGGTAGTTTCTAGGAATTGACGAAGGTCAAAGTTATTGAATGAACCACAGGAGTGCGGGGGAGAGAGAGCTGTGTTGCCAAGGTCCTACCAGAGCTGGGTGATAAGTTTGGAAACTTTGAAGTCACATGGGTTCCAATGAAAGGGGCGCTAGATTTCTAATCCAACAATGGGTTTTTAAATCCGGCATCCAGTCATTCAGTCAGTCTGGCTGCCACCACCGGAGCCCAGGATCATCCCTTGCTTAGAAGACTTTAAAAACGGCGCCTTGCCTACACTCTTGTTCCCCAACATCAGTCTCTATACAACAAGAAAGACTTCTTGAAATGTAAACACCCCAATTTAAAACCCTCCAGTGGTTTCCCATTGCACTGAAAATGAAATGCAAAATCTTTCGCAAAGTCTTTAAGGCCCTACGGGACCTGACCCTTGCTTTCCTCACCTAAGTCTTCCCTCACACTCTTACCCTACTTTACTAAAGCTCAGTTACATTCTGTTGCTTGAAAAGGACAAACTTACTTTCACCTCCAGTCTGTGGTTCTTGCTGTTCCCACTGCCTGGGGTATGCTTCCCCCAGGTGTTTTATGTGGCTGGCTCTTCCTCATTCAGGACTACGCTGCAGTGTAATCTCCTGCAACCAAGCCCAAAGTGGACCCTCACCCCTACCTCTGTTCACTTTCTAGAACGTACTCTGATTTTTCCCTTCATTGAATTTATAACTAGCTGAGATAGCCTTGTTTAGTTATTTATTTTTCATCTATCTACCTCTACCAGGATGTAAGTGCTAAGAAATTAAGTATTTTGTATGTCACCTTGACCACTGTACTTCTGCTGTCTTAAAGAGTGTATGACATGTCATCATATTTAGTACGCATTTGCTAAATATTGGATGAAAGGATCCTAGCTCAGCCTAGTTCTAGTTGCATGACCTCAGTATCTTAGAAAATTGTTTCATTCTGTGTAAAATACCAAAAATAAGAACTTTTTTACCCTACCTAATGTATCAAATGTTAGGATTAAATGAGATAATATAAGCTAAAGTGCTTTCTAAATTACAAAACATGGTATACTCCATGAAAACTAAAAATTATGCTTAGAAAACGCTGTTACTTAATATTAGAATATAAATTAGGGCATCAGAATGATATTAGGATGGATAGAATTATGATTCTAGACATGGAATTTCTATTCTTTTGACCTTTATAGTAATAAGAATAGAACATGTGACTGGTTTACTGAACTGTGTGAACTCACTATGATGTAGTTTTTTTTTTTTTTTTTTTTTGTGGTACACGGGCCTCTCACTGTTGTGGCCTCTCCCGTTGCGGAGCACAGGCTCCGGACGCACAGGCTCAGCGGCCATGGCTCACGGGTCCAGCCGCTCTGTGGCATGTGGGATCTTCCTGGACCGGGGCACGAACCCGTGTCCCCTGCATCGGCAGGCGGACTCCCAACCACTGCGCCACCAGGGAAGCCCTATGATGTAGTTTTATTCTCCTCCAATCGCTGGTTCATCTGTGCCATGTTGAATCACCCTCTAAGATGGTTTCCTAAATTCTTCATCTTTTGCTCACATAGACTGGAGAGGCCCAGGAGTCTCAACAAATTAGGGTGACATTTGGGAAGGGATGGATCCAGTTCTATCATTTCTTAATAAGTCATGGAGAACTTTTTTCTTTTTTTTAAATAGCAGCATCAATTCTTTCTTGTTTTACTGAGATGTAATTGACATGCCTCACTGCATGAGTTTCAAGTGTGCGGCATAAAGCTTTGACTTCCATATATCGTGAAATGACTAGTTGAGTTAACATGCACCATCTCATCATCTTTTTCCTCATAGAATGGGAGTGTTCTCAGGTCAAACCTCTTAAGTATTGGAACTTAAACCACAGTCTCCAGGAAACATGAAAAATAATTCAGTTTTATGTATTGAGTGATTTCTATGTGCTGGACGCTGTAACACATGATTTACACAAGTTATAGAGGCATACCTCATTTTATTGCTCTTCTGTATTGCCCTTTGCAGATATTGTGTTTTTTTTATAAATTGAAGGTTTGCAGCAAATCTGAGTTGAGCAAGTCTATTGGGAATATTTTTCCAACAGAATTTGCTCACTTTGTCTCTATCTCACATTTTGGTAATTCTCATCACATTTCAAAATTTTCATTATTATTATATTTGTTATGATGATCTGTGATCAGTGACGTCTGATATAACTCCTATAACACTTTTGGGGCAATGCAAGCCATGCCCATATAAGATAGTGAACTTAATAAATGTTTTATGTGTTCTGACTGCTCCAATGACCAGCTACTCCACTGCCTCTCTCCTTCTTCTCAGGCCTCCCTATTCCCTGAGACACAATTATATTAAAATTAGGCCAATGAATAACTCTACAATGGTTTCTAAGTGTTCAAGTGAAAAGTCATATGTCTCTCACTTTAAATCAAAAGTTATAATTGATTAAACTTAGTGAGGAAGGCATGTCAAAAGCTGAGATAGGGGCTTCCCTGGTGGCGCATTTGTTGAGAGTCTGCCTGCCGATGCAGGGGACACGGGTTCGTGCCCCGGTCCGGGAAGATCCCACATGCCGCGGAGCGGCTGGGCCCGTGAGCCATGGCCGCTGAGCCTGCGCGTCTGGAGCCTGTGCTCCGCAACGGGAGAGGCCACGACAGTGAGAGGCCCGCGTACTGAAAAAAAAAAAAAAAAAGCTAAGATAGGCAGAGAGCTAGGCTTACTGTGCCAGTTAGCCAAGTTGCGAATGAGAAGGAAAATTTCTTCAAGGCAATTAAAGGTGCTGCTCCAGTGAACACACGAATGATGAGAAAGCAAAACAGCCTCATTGCCTATACGGAGAAAGTTTTACTGCTTTAGATAGAAGATCAAACCAGCCACAACATTCCCTTAAGCCAAAGCCTAATCCAGAGCAAGGCCCTAACTCTCTTCAATTCTATGAAGGCTAAGAGAGAGATGAGGAAGCTTCAGAAGAAAACTGTGAAGCTAGCAGAGGTTTGTTCATGAGATTTAAAGAAAGAAACGGCTCCATAACATAGAAGTGCAAGGGGAAGCAGCAAATGCTGATAGAGACGCTGCTGCAAGTTATCCAGAAGACCTAGCTCAGATCATTTATGAAGGTGGCTACACTAAACAACAGATTTCCAGTGGAGACCAAACAGCTTTCTATTGGAAGAAAATGCCATCTGGGACTTTCATAGTTCGAGAGAAGTCAGTGCCTGGCTTCAAAGCTTCAAAGCACAGGCTGCCTCTCTTCACAGGGTTTAACAGAGCTGATGACTGAGTTGAAGCCAATGCTCATTTACCATGCTGAAAGAATTATGCTAAATCTACTCTGCCCGTGCTCTCTAAATGGAACAACAAAGCTTAAATGACAACACATCTATTTACAACATGGTTCACTGACTATTTTAAGCTCATTGATGAGACCTACTGCTCAGAAAAAAAAATTTCTTTCAAAGTGTTACTGCTTATTGACAATGCACCTGGTCACCCAAGAGCTCTGATGGAGATGTGTAACAAGATGAATGCTGTCTTCATGTCTGCTAACACAACATACATTTTGTAAACCATAAATCAATGAGTAATTTTGATTTTCAAGTCTTATTATTTAAGAAATATATTTTGAAAGGCAATAGCTGCTATAGATGATGATGCCTCTAATGGATCTGGGCAAAATTAATTGAAAATCTTTTGGAAAGGAGTCACCATTCTAGAAGCCATTACAAACATCTGTGATTCATGCCGAGAGGTCAAAATGATTTCTTGAAGTGGAATATATCCTTGATGAAGATGCTGTGAAGATTGTTGAAACGACGACAAAGAATTTAGAATGTTACATAAACTTAGTTGATAAAGCAGGGGTAAGGTTTGAGAGGATTATTTCCAATTTTGAAAGACATAGAAAACCCACTTTATATTTGTTCACTGCTCATCATTCACCTTTTATTTGTGTTTGTTTTACATTATTTCTGGTGGGTGTTGGAAGAAAATTATCTATGAATCTCTGACATTTCTGTGTGTCCTCTGAGTAGAAGTTTTTGTTCTGAAATATCTTTTTAAGGATTTTTGTAGAGCAAACTGCCTTGGAAGTTGTAGATACTCTTTCCATTTAGTGCAAAGGGCAGATTTATCCAGAATAATAAACATAGTTTCTCCCTCTAGGGTAAAAGTTGAGCAAGTTTGCTAGTAATCCCTTTAAAAGATGGTGTTTTCCTAATCTGAGCATTCCTCAGCTAGGATATAAACCCACTGCATATACAGCATCCACTTGGGCTGTTCCACTACCCCATGAGGCCTGGAGGACAAGGAAACTTATGAAAGCATGAAGCACATGCTGCCTGCTGTGTTGTGAGTAATAATATGCATTGTCTTTGACCTGGGTGTTTCGTGTCTTCCGCCAGCGTCCATGAAACTGTGGCAGGCAACTTGTTAGCAGGAAAGCAGGGTAAAGTCTCAGAGGCTTCACAGTTTTTGACAGTTGGAAAGCCATGTTGAAATTTCCTCTTATTTTCTGTAAAGATTTCAATTTGTTAAAGGTATGGCTAGCTATTTTGTAGCAAAGACCCATTCATAGTGTCTATTTCAGCATCTTGCCAAAAGTAAAAATGGAATATCTTATTTATATTTGTGTCTTCCATGCCCAACAATTAAGTTGTGTTGAATGAATGACTAGGTGAATGAAGGTAAAACACTAAAATTATAGCAAAGCCATAACCTGTTAACTTTAATAAAACAACTAATTAACTAATTAGGAACCATTTATTCATTTCAGCATCTGCCTTAGAGTGGAGTAGCATTATGATTACATTTAACTTACAATATTCAACTATGTGTGTTTGCTCAAAGAGAAAAATCAATCTAGCAATGCAAGTAATTTTATCAACTGTTCCAAGCTCAAAGAGTCCATACCCTGAAGTGAGCCTGAGAAGGGAGACATTTGAATCTATAGTCCCTCAACTGGTCCCATTCATAAAGGCAAACTCTCTTCTATGAGTGGGATTTTTTTTTTCACCAAACAATTGAGGCCCAGGGCAAGACTACAGATAGAGGCCTGTAAACCATGCCTAAATACTTGAAAGTTATAAATCAAGTTAACAAAGAGTTAAGTAGAAAAATCCTATCCGCTGAACCTTGAAAATTATACCTTCATATTGACAAAAGTTAAAAAATGAATGTAATTAAAGCTACTGTTTTTATATAAAGTAGGCAAAACATCAAAGATAATGGAATTATTATTATGCATGTAGGAATATCCTGTTTATGGGCTAGTGGTATCTGGATGAGTAATAAGGTAAAGAATACACAATATACAAAGTATTATGCATTTTTCTCATAAAAATGTATCATTCTTTTCTTTGTTTCACTAATTATATTGTTACAAACAATATTTTCACAAAATTTTTGTTTCAATATGGTATTGTTCTAGCACAAAGTAAAATATAAATATATGCTTCATATACAAAAATGTAAATTAAAGTAAATGTAAAAAAAGGAAAGTTAGTTATTTTTGCATACATGTTTTCAAAATTATCCTTCTAAAATATCAAAAATCTGTTAAAATGAAAAGACATGATATAAATTATAATTCATGCTTATCTAAAATCTAAATGAAAGTATTTAAGTAAAGTTGAAAAGGCTTGAACATTTCATTGTCATTAATTTTTTAATGAAAAGACTATTCACATTTCCAGCAGTCGGCCTGCATCTAGCTGCCTATATGAAGAGTCACAATCACATTCGATGCACATTATATCTAGACCTACATTTTACAAATTTAACAGCAAAATGAGTATTCAGTAATGTGAACATGTCTCTCACCTACTGAGCCAACTGTTGAAAATACCACACTTATTCTTAAATATCTTCAGAACCATAAATGGGGATAGGAAGGAAAGCAAGGCAAGAATACTTTATGCAAGATTCCCTTGCATCTATGCCATCGGAGAGGAAGGAGGGTCCCTACCCAGCCAGTATCTCCATCCCAAGCTCTCCCTCAGCTGGCTGCAACCGTGGTTGGGGGCAGTAGCCTTTCTTTCTTCCTCTGGCTTGCGTTTTGTCTTTCCTGGCCTGCTCCTGGGATTGAGCCAGAAAATGCAGAATGTGTAATTTCAGTAATTCTGCCCGTAAGCTACATGATCTGACGTTCACATTTACAGCTTGCATTGTACAAAATAAAGATGAAGGGTAAGATGCATGCTAATAATTTAAAAATTTAAACTCCCTTTCTTGGGATATGAAGGAGCAAATTAAAAAACATTGTTCCAAGTCACGCGAGGGAGACACCAGTGGAAGAAGGACAGAGAATATCGTCATTTGCATCTTTCACAATTTTTCCTGCTTTTTGCAAAAGGGACATTTTCATTTTGCACTCAGCCCCACAAATTATGTAGCCAGCCCTGGTAATGGATCATGCTGGACTGGCACTGAGCCCTGCATCCTAAGTGACAAGAAGCAGTCATATATTTTTAATACACTTATTTACTCTTTTAAAAAATACTTTGTGATATTTAGGGAGGCAGTCTAAAATACATGGCTCAGGACAGGAGTTCTTCTTACCCAGGTCCAGGGACAGAGCTGAGTAAGGGCCCTAAACACAAACCAACACTTATTGCTGGCCTAGCAAGCATCAGCAGCTTTTTTCCACTGCTAGAGGAAAATCTGGCTATGTTGGTTATGTTATGACGAGGTAGAAGAATGCACAACTTGAGACAAAATGGGATTTTACCATTTTCATTTTTCCTCTGACTTAGAGTCTAATCTCCCATAAGAAGGGCCTCCTTACGGAAAATCTTATTTGACGGCACTGGACATTGGTAAGATTTTTGAAACCAATACGTATATATAAACACAGCCACTAAAGTTTTATAAACATTTATTTGTTTCTATTTTTTAGACTCTGTTTGGGACATTAGTAAGAGCGGCAGTTCTCAGAGGATGTATGTCATGTCTTTATTCATATTCCCCATGGCACGTAACATAGTGACTTTTATTAAACACTCAGCACTTAATATTAACTCACTGAATTCATTTTAAATTTCTTTATTTTGGTGATTGGAATACTGATATATTCAATTCTGAGTTTTTAATTTTAGAACACATTCCCTCTGATGAGATCAATTCAAATATTTCTAAATAATTGAAGTGTGTATATATCACAAACACTCGTGAATTTTATCTTTATCTCAACACCATACCGCTACCCCCATCCCTCAAAAAGTCTCAGAAAAAAAATCACAATGAGCTGGAAAAACAGCCAACTCAGAAGGAAGGTAGTTGAGTCTTCAGGTTCCAAGGCTCCATGGGCAATCATTGAGCCTGGAAATTTAATTTGATTCCCCTTCCTCTAAATGTGTCTCTGACACCTAAGGCATTGTTGAAGTTAAATAACAGTTAAATAAGGATGTACTTGTTGGTTGCTTTTTAAAAAATATGCCATTGTTCTTTCCTCAATGTCTCCATCAATATAGGAGAAAAAAGTCATCTGCCACTTCCTTTTCATTGCTTGAAAACATTCTCTCATTTCTTTCACATATGTTTCAGCCACCTTAGCCCACAGGATTGATTTCAAGTTTACCTTTTTAGGATTTCAAGGGAATGTGTGAAAGGATCTGGCCCTACTCTTCTAGACATCTGTTCAAATTCCAGGGAGCATGGACAGAGAGGCTCCTTTCCAGAAAGGTTGCTTAGCAGCACCTTATTTTGAAATATACCTATCCCTGGATCGGTACAAAGCTGTATCCTTTGGTTGGTTAAAAAGTTCGTTCGGGTTTTTCCATAAGACATTATGGAAAAACCCGAACGAACTTTTTACTCTCAACCGGCATTTCAATGCTCTACCCAACAGAGAAGTGCTCCACTAGTTCAAAATCACGTTGCTATTCATCCTGCCTCAAGACTCAGTTGTGCATCAGCCATTGTTGTCAACGGAACTTAGCTTCCTCCTTGCAGTCCCATCAGAGAAATAACGGAAAGCGTTGGACTGCTCTGCTATTTGCCCTCCAACTTTTCACAAGCTCTTAAGGGAAATGAGAGCAAATGATGGATGACATATTAAAGGAGACGGATGATGAGTAAATGAGAATGTCAGCTAGGTTTTCATACTCTACAGGGCATGGTAAATGTAGTGTTTTGTTTGCATTTTTTTTAAAGCACATCCATCTGGTGAGGTTCAGAAGTTGATGCATGAACCTCCAGGCACCATGCTGATGTTTTTGAGGTCAGGTTGATGAAATTGAATGGGGCTTCAGATTTAGTGTTAAGAGCTGTAAGGGCCAAACTTACACTCTTTAAATCTGTCACATTTAGCAACTATGAGCAGAAAAATGAACTTTCAGTTGTCTCGTTGAGACAATTAAGTTGTTTTCACTGCCCCAGGAATACACCTTCCTCCCTCCAACCAGCCAAGCCGTATCTATTCTTCAGTCTTCTCCCCGCAACGTCCCCAGAACACTGACGCCCAGAGCAAATCTTGCCCCCTTCCACACTTCCATCATTTGCTTTCTACAGCACTTAATAGAAATTAATCTTTGATGCCTTTTTCAATTCTTATTTAGGTTGCTTGACACTTTTAACCACTTAACTTTTCGTATATTCATGCTTTGTCTCCTCCACTAAATTGTTAGTTCTTCAAGGGACCTAACAAGTTCTACCCCAGCACTTAAATAACTTATTGTTATCTGACATTCGTGCATTTTATATTTATTTGTTTATTTGTTCATAACCTTCCTCGGTGGAGCTTAAGCTTTAAGGCAGCATTGACTTTGTCTTCATCTCTGTATCTTCAGAAGCATCAAGAACAGTGCCTAGCACTATTTACAGTAGCCAAGACATGGAAGCAACCTAAATGTCCATCAGTGGATGAATGGATAAGAAGATGTGGTACATATATGCAACAAAATACTAATCGGTCATTAAAAAGAATGAAATAATGCCATTTGCAGCAACATGGGTGAACCCAGAGATTATCATACTAAGTGAAGTAAGTCAGAAAGAGAAAGACAGATACCATACAATATCACTTTTATGTGGAATCTAAAATATGACACAAATGAACATACAAACAAAACAGAAACAGACTCATAGAGAATGAACTTATGGTTACCAGAGGGGAGGGATGGGGGGCAGGGATAGTTAGGGAGTTTGGGATTGACATGTACACACTACTATATTTAAAATGGATAACCAACAAGGACCTACTGTACAGCACAGGGAATTCTACTCAATATTATGTAACAACTTAAATGGGAAAAGAATTGGAAAAAGAATAGATACATATATATGTATAACTGAATCACTTTGCTGTACATCTGAAACTAACACAACATTGTTAATCAACTATACTCCAATATAAAATAAAAAGTTTAAAAAAACAAATGCAATTGTAATAAATATCATAAGTGACTCAAAAATGTTTTGGTTACCTCTCCACCTGAAAAAAAATTACAGGTAGGAGAAAATGAGTCTGTTCATAGATAACTCTCTCAACAGTCTTGAAAATAGTTGAATTGGTGAGCACCCCACCTACCTCCCTGCGAATATTAGTTCCTCTCACCAAGAGTAATACCAGTAAAATTTGCTGAACACCTGCTACACTCACCAATAAATTTCAGTTCTCCAGCCAACCAGGTGACGAGCATGGATGAGACAAAATGAGAGGAATCACAAAAAGGACAAATCAATTTTGTCAAATCTTCCATCTTGAGTTTAAACATCTTGGCCCATCCTAAAACCATTAGTAGGGGATTGCTTCTTCACTTCTCTTCGCTTTGGAGCTGCAGATTGGTATTCAGCATCAGGGGATGTAAGATTTATTTCTTTTAGATGAGATAGCTCCTAAGAAAATTGGACATGCAAAAATTAGGTACGTGAAAAATGAGATTTGCGAACCTAAAAGTTCCCACAAGCTTAGGAAAAGATTCATTGATCTGTAGTTTTGGTAGCAGAGTTATCAAAACCAGGTTTTAACTTGTTCGGTCCATCAATAACTCACTTCACTGAACACACTTTTGCAAGCCAAGCAACCAGTCTCAGCAACTCTCTTCTGAAAGTCAGACAATCAAGGGCAGACTCACTCCAGTAAACAAAGCTCTGAGTGCCATAAGTCACCAAGTCAACAGTAAGTCTCACCCAAATAAATATGCTTCCATCGATGATATCAGCCTACTTATGGCTCTGGAAGTCCATCAAACTCTGAACCCCATGTGTTTCAAAAACCCTGTATGAGATAAGCCGTCTGCTGAGTGGTGATATCATCATCCTGTGACCTAGCAGTAACATGGGCATAATAATAATGACTTTTACGTGCATTATTTCACTTGAAGCTAATAACCACATGCAGTGGATATTATTTCCTTTAAAAAGGAAAAATAAAACATTAAAAAAAAATACATTTATTGAGTACTTGCTGATTTCCAGCCACCATCTTCAGCACTTTACCTTCTTTCTTTTCATTTAAGCCTCACAATTGCTTTATGAAATAGGTATAGTCTTTTCATTTTACAGTTAAATATATAAAGTTCAGAAAAATTAGCTCCAGGACTGACACTCGGCCTTCTAATGGTCATGGTTCTTTCTCTCCAGCAGAGTAATGGTGGGTGATGGAGACCCCATCAGCAGGACCAGACAAGCAGGAGATGCAAGTTTGTGCTTCTGTGTTTCTGAACATTTTCTCACAGAAAGCTATCTAACAAGTGGTATTTTCTTCCGGGCCCAAGAAAAAACTAATTTTCTTTTCTTTTTTTTTTTTTTTTTAAAGAAGATGTTGGGGGTAAGAGTTTATTAATTAATTTATTTAGTTTTGGCTGTGTTGGGTCTTCGTTTCTGTGCGAGGGCTTTCTCTAGTTGTGGCAAGCGGAGGCCACTCTTCATCGCGGTGCGGGGTCCTCTCACTATCGCAGCCTTTCTTGTTGCGGAGCACAGGCTCCAGACGCGCAGGCTCAGTAGTTGTGGCTCACAGGCCTAGTTGCTCCGCGGAATGTAGGATCCTCCCAGACCAGGGCTGGAACCCGTGTCCCCTGCATTAGCAGGCAGACTCTCAACTACTGCGCCACCAGGGAAGCCCTGCTTTTCTTACATTTGTACAATTGAAGACGATTTTCAAAAATCTTATACTAGATTCCTGTACTCCTGTAGTCTGAAATAAAGTAAATTAATGAACCTTGATGGAGAACATTTGCTTTTGTAATTTTTTTTTTTGCTGTACGCGGGCCTCTCACTGTTGTGGCCTCTCCCGTTGCAGAGCACAGGCTCCGGACGCGCAGGCTCAGTGGCCATGGCTCACGGGCCCAGCCGCTCCGCGGCGTGTGGGATCTTCCCGGACCGGGGCACGAACCCATGTCCCCTGCATCGGCAGGCGGACTCCCAACCACTGCGCCGCCAGGGAAGCCCTGTTTTTGTAATTTTTAAAAATTATCCTGAGCTTATCAGTAATGAGTTTCCATAGAGACCATCTTCTCTGGTATTGAAGGAAGCAGTACATCTTCTTTTATTTTAAATTTTCAACTGTGATTTGATTGAAAGTTTTAATATTTTAATTTTCAAATTTTCAAATTTACATGAAGGGAAAAAGAAAAAGATAATGAACCTCATGTGCTCATCACCCAGCTTCAGTAATTACCAACTCATGGTCATCTTTCAACTACCCTTCCCCCACTTCCCTACCCCTGGATGATTTTGAAACAAATAAGCATCATATTATTTCATGTGTAAATATTTTAGCATGTTTCTCCAAAAGATGAAGACTCTTTAAAAATATACTCAAAGTACAATCACATCTAAAAAAAACTGCTAATTCTTTAGTATCAAATGTCCAATCATTGCTTAATAACATGCTAACACTGACATCAAAAATATATTTCAAAAATATTTTAAAAGTTGAAAAATGTTCTGCAGCTCTGTTTGTCTTTAAACTGTATCCCACTTGGATTGTACAGGGAAACTGCTGTGCTTTACAGTCACTTAGCTCTTCTGTGAGGCTATGCCACCAACTCTGTGCATAGTTAAGATCATATGATTCATTTTCCTTTCAAGTTTGAAGCATTGCTTTTTAATTTTATTTTTAAATTACGTGAGATTCCCTGGTGGCTCAGTGGTTAAGAATCTGCCTGCCAATGCAGGGGACACAGGTTCGAGCCCTGGTCCGGGAAGATCCCACATACCGCGGCGCAACTAAGCCCGTGCGCCACAACTACTGAGCCTACGCTCTAGAGTCCGCAAGCCACAACTACTGAAGCCCGTGCGCCTAGAGCCCGTGCTCTGCAACAAGAGAAGCCACCGCAATGAGAAGCCTGCGCACCGCAACGAAGAGTAGCCCCCTTCGGGGCAACTAGAGAAAGCCCGAGCACAGCAACAAAGACCCAACGCAGCCAAAAATAAATAAATTAAAAAAATAAAAATAAATAAAATTACGTGACCTATATATATGGTTTCAATGTCAGATCTACAAAACAAGGTGGACTGAAAGAAATTGAGTTTCTGTCCCTGTGACCTTCACCTTATTCTCTACCCCCCTCTAAGAAATGAATTTTAAAATGTTTATATTTTTCCTTTGATTTTTTTAAATATAAGCAAATATATATACACACTTTTGTATGCCCCCTTTTTAGCTAAATGGTGGAGACTTTACATACTTTTCTCTATTCTGCATTTTTAAATAATATTTTCTAGAGACCCCTCCCCATAGTAATACATTGACGTCTGACATATACAGCTTATAGCATAATTATTCTTTGTGTGAAAGTACCATAATTCTTAAAGAAGTCTCCTATTGCTATAACAAATAGTGATTTTTCAAAAACCAATTATACAACTTCTCCACTTTTTTGAAGGTTCTTAATAAACATGACATTTTCTTTGGAACCATCCAAAATTTAACATATATATATATATATATATATATATATATACACACACACACACACACACACACACACACACACACACCATACACATACACAAATACAGTTCAAATATACTACCATTGCTGAAAAGACGTAAAAAGATTTCAATATTTGCTTATCTATTTGTGTGAAAGACTAAGCATACCAACATCTCAAAATTTTGTTCCCAAACTGCTTTTCTTTCTCCAAACACCATCTGATTTCAGGCTTAAGTGAATTCCAACATGGATGGTATAAAATGAGAAATTTTAAAAATATGATTAAAACCTTTTGGGGAACAAATAGATTTATTACTTTTTGCATATTTTCAATTGTTACTGTCTTCTCTAGGCTTAGATCTGGAAGAAACTGCTATTGCTACTACAACAACAAAGCCGGTAAGAATTTGAGCCCAGGCTATGAGGCTTTGCACTGTGTTTTGATAGCATTTACCTCTGCTCTCCTTCTCACCCTCCTATAATTATAGTCATTAAAAAAATAAGTAAGCAAGCATAACACTTATCAAACATATCTACCATACACAAATTTCTAAATTAATTACCAATGAATTACAGTGACAGCCTTCTCCATGTTCCTTGCTTCTTAATATATCTTGTTTTGGTGTTGATTGCTTTTATTCCTTTCTCTTAGCAGAAATAAATACATCCTTCTTAACAATACAGGGTTACACCTTAAATTGAGTCCAGCCAATGACTTTTAACTTTTTATTTTGAAATCTTATATGTTCACAGAAATTTGCAGGAAAATTGTACAGGGAGGTCTCACCCAGTACCCTTCACCCAGTTTTTCCAGTGGTAATATTTTGCAAAACTATAGTACAATATCAAAACCACGAAAATGAAAATGGCACAATCTAGGAAGCTTATTCAAATTTCACAAGTTTTGCAGGCCCTCATACACTCATTTGTATGTGGAGGGCTGGAGAGGGGCCTCCCTGCCCACAAGTGTATCTATTTGTTCTGTGTAATTTTATCCCATGTATGGAGTCACATAACCATAACCACAAATGAAGATACAGAACTGCTCTATCTCCAAAGAGCCTTTGTGTTAACCCTTTACAGCCACCTCTGTACCCTTCCATTCCTAAGCTTTCTCAACCCCCTCCATCTCTATAGAGATACTCTCTATAGTTTTTGTTATTTCAGGAATGTTGCTTAAATGCAATCATATAAAGTATCATTTTGAGGTAGGTGTTTAAACTCTGCCTAATTCCCTTAAGATGGACCCCAGTTTTTGCCTGTATCAATAGTTTTACTGCTAGATAGCCATCCTGGTATGGACGTGTCACATATTTTTTCACCATTCACTTGTTGAAGTATGTTTAGGTTGTTTCTAGTTTGAGGCTATAACAAATCAAGCTTCTATGAACATTCATGTACAGGTTTTTGTAATAATGAGTTTTTATTTCTCTGGGATAAATGCCCAAGGCTACAATAGCTAAATTGTACAGTAAGTGCATGTCGAGTTTTTAAAGGAACTGCCAAACTATTTTCTAGAGTGACTGTGACAGTTTCATTCCCACCAGCAATGTGTAAGCAATCTGCTTTCTCTGCATTCCCACCAGCATTTGGCATTGTCACTATTTCTTATTTTAATGGCTGATAGGCATATAGTGATATCTGTGGTTTTCGTTTTCATTTCCCTAACAGCCAGTAATGTTGAACATACTTTCATGTGCTTTTATGTCCTTTTTTGAAGTGTCTGCGCATATCTTTTGTTCGTTCTCTAATTGATTGTTCATGATATTACTATAGAGTTTTGAAAGTCATTTACATTTTCTAGACATGAGGCCTTTATTGGATATGTGTTTTGCAAAGGTTTTCTCCCAATAAATAGCTTTGTCTTTTTATCTTCCTCATAGGGTCTTTCACAGAGTTAAAGTTCTTAATTTTGATGAGGTCTAATTTATCAATTTTACTTTTTAATGGAGTGTGCTTTTGGGGTCAAGTCTAAAAACTCTTCACTTAGCTCTAGGTACAAAAGATTTTCTTCTATGCTTCTTTCTAAAAGTTGTAATATTTTTATATTTTACACTGAAGTCCCCATGACCTATTTTGAGTTCATTTTATGTAAGGTGTAAAGTTCAGGTTGAAGTTCATTTACAACTTTTTCTTTAATCCTCATAGAGGATACCAATAAAAAAAAAAAAGTCAGAAATGCATGCCTAGAGTTGGAAAGTAGAAACTAAAGTGAAATTCTCAAAAGCTTGTTGCTTTTTTTAGTATCTAGAGATGAAGAAATCATACCATAGTTTTTAATGAATTAACCAAGCTTCTAGCTGTTTTACTGCTTCCTAGTTGTATCCCTAATAGCATCTAGACAGAAGGAGAAATACTTGAAGGGATTACTAGTTAAACATTTAAGCTAGTAGCAATCTTATCTAACCTGATGATTGGAAATGCTGACAGTTTAAAAAACATATTCCTTAGAAAATTGTGTTTTCCAGTTCCCTATTCTTGATGGCAAAACAAATAGCTATTATTCCAAATTGTAACTCTAGGGATGCTGTCTAGAATTCTGGATATTAAACCAAAGTCTTCATTGTAATCTTGTTATACACAGGGGATATTCATAACAAGCCAAGGTCAATGCCATCGACCTTTTGTACAGTCTTTTTGGCTTCCCTCATGTAAACAACAGTTTGTATTATATGGACTGCCCCCTTGATAAAACACCAATGATCCTTAGTGAAGCAGGACCCTGCTGGAGAAGGGGTGAAGGCACTCAGGGAAAGTGTACAAACACAAGTTTTACTTTCATGACAATTTTAGACAGTTAAGAAGCATTTAGTGGAGTAATCTGGTTCAGTCCAAAGTGCGTTGTAAAACTGGGGTGAAAGCAAGTTAACCACGTGCAGTTGTAGCTGATGTTTCCCTGGTGATGCTTCATCCATGAAAGAAGGGAAAACAAGGAAAAGAAACCCAAAGCAGAGGCAAGAGAACATTTCTCTTGAAAAATAACACCAGGAAATGAAGAGAAAATCTATTTCTCATTTAGGTGAGAGGATGGTATTCAATAATATCTTTTCTGACTCATGTTTGAGAATTACAAGGAGGATTGCTCTTTCTTGTAAAAGGACATAAGAAATATGTTTGGAACATGAAGCTTCATGTTTAAAATAATAACAATAAAAGCGATAATAATATAAAAAGCTGTTCTGTTTCAAAAGTCTATTTCACCCTTAGCTGTGTTTTAAAACATGAACCCAAATAAAAAAACATAAGAAGAAAAAACAAAAAACCAAAAACACATGAACCCACGTCTCGAGAATGCAGGCTACAGTTTGGATTCATAGAAGACATCTCTCCAGCAATTAAATCCAGCCTAAAGAGAACTACTGTGGAACACTACCAGGTTGGGTTTTGATTCAAATGAAGGATGAATAAGAAAATAAAATCTTAAAACCCTGTGAAGTGTTTTGAAGATGACTTTTCTATTATTAACAGGGCCAGTCTCCAAATGTTATATGATTATTAGGGACCAAAAGCCACGAATTGTGGATGGGAGACGGGTTATTTGGGTCACTAGTAAATGTGATTATACCAGGGTATAAATGAATGCTACCCACTCTTTTGAGTGCATACTATCTATCCATTTCAACCAATAATCATAAAGCAGCATCACTTGTTCAAGGTTTTTCTACTACTTTCTTACTCCTCAAAGAGAGTGCTTAACCAAACAAAATGCCCAAAATGATTTAGATTATATTTTCCAAAATTGATAAAACAGTATCTTCTATTCAGTATTCCCTTCTTATACCTGAATTTTGATATCAAGTGTTGGGGTCTGTGTTCCCTCCTCTTGCAATTGGATGCAATATGAGTGTGAGGTGGTCCTGATGCTGTGTGACCTCCAGGGCTAGGTCACAAAAGGCAGGCAACAAAGTTTTTGACTTGTTAGAATTCTAACTCTTGTCGCTTTCAGGAGCCCTGTTTATATCTGACAGTCCTGAAGCCACCATGATGTAAGAAGCCCAAACTAACCTGTATGGGAAGACCACATGCACTGGCTCTGAGAATCCATGAAAAGAGGTACCCAGCCAACCCCCAACTGCTTTAGCATCCCTCATCCCTGCTCTGACAGCTCCAGCCAACATCTGCCTGAAATCACATGAGATATCCCCAAGCCAGAACCACCCAATCAAACGCTCCTCAAATTCCTGACCCACAGAAAGCATCAGAGACTGTAAATATATAGTATCGTTTTCAGCCACTAAATTTTGGAGTGATTTATTATAAAGCAATAGGAAATCAGAGCACCTACTGACCTGTTAATTTAATCAAGTAGCTTGTTAATTTGGTTAATGAGAAACATTGAACCAGTATGTAGAAAAAGATTATGAATAACGGGGATTTGATCAGAGACGTCAGGTCACTTCTCTGACCTTTTATTAAAACCCTATCCTTCTTTACTTTTTTAATATTGCTACACTACTTCTCTGTGAGAAGAATAAGGACTCATTTTACAATTTTGTTTCCACAGTATTTTCTTCTCCCTCTTCAACCGTATGAATTGTCTCATTCTTCAAGCCCCATCTCAAGTCCCTGGTCATCTTAGCCTTCTGGGACATTTCCAAACTTCTCTACCCTTCTGACGACAACATTTATTTGTTACTTAGAGTACGTGTGTGTATGTGTATGAATTCACATACCTTCATCAAATAGATTATAAATTCATTAATGTCATAACATTTCAGTTTACAAACCTCTGCATCCCATTGAACTGTAGCATAGTGTTTTATAATATTCCATGATGAATTTTTTGGATACACCATTTCGATAGCTGTGATATTGTGACATAATAAATATATATTTAGCCTTTGTTACCATTCCTGGCACAGAGCTACTAGAACCCTTGGAATTTCCTGTGATGAGAGCCCTAAATGTGTCGTTTGTTATGTTAATGAGATGACTTTCCCAAGGTTGAAAGTACCCAAGGTTGGAGGCTGGTTGCCAGTGGAGCCAACCATGTGTTTTGAGGGTTGACACATTCAGTCCTACTCACTGACTTCCTGAGATGAGAGAGAGAGGTCTGGATGTTGAGTTCAGTCACCACTAGCCAATGATTCAATCAATCAAGCCTCTGTATGGAAGCCTCCATAAAAACCCAAAAAGACAGGGCCCAGAGAGCTTTTGGGTTGGTAAACACATGGAGGTAACTAGGAGAGAAGGACAATCTGGAGAGTCGTCTCTTCCATCTGGTTGTTCTTGAGTTATGTCCCTTTATAACAAACCAGTAATCTAGCAGGTAAAATGTTTCTCTAGGATCTGTGAGCCACTCCACCAAAATTAACTGAACCCCATGATGGGTTGTGGAAACCTCTGATCTAAAGCTGATAGGTCAGAAGCACAGGTGACAACCTGGGGGGAGAAGGGGGGAGGTTGCAGTCTTGTAGGACGGAACCCTTAGCCTCCGAGATCTGACACTATCTCCAGGAAGACAGTGTCAGAATTGAGTTGAGCTGTAGGACACCCAGATGGGGTTGGAGATTTGCTTGGTGGTACAGAAAAAAAACACACATCAGAGTTGGTGTCAGAATCGTAATCACCAATTGCTTTTTTCTAACATCAAAATGATCACCAGTCAACCTGATCCAGTCATTTGAAAAGACATATTTCTATGTATAAACCGATCTATTTATAAAGTCAGAATAACACATTGAAAAATCATAATTTAAGTGAGATTGTCATTTTGGTGAAAAGAAAATAATTGGTGTTTAAATAATTCCTGGGTTTTTTTTCTCATAAATATGCAAATCTTTATAATGAAAGTAATCAGTAAAATTTACATGTATTGTCACAGTCTACTATACAACTGGTTAAGAAACTCAGCTTTGATATAATGAAAAAAGATCCAATTAAGGCTATAAACATATTTTCTCTTGTTAAAGGCTCCTATTACTAAAATAATTCTGATCATCAAAGATTTATCTCATTTGGGTTATGGATGCCATGAAAATTAAAATTCAATGATAGATTCAGAGCTTGGGATGATGTACACACTACTATATTTAAAATAGATAGCCAACAAGGACCTAATGTATAGCACAGGGAACTCTGCTCAATATTCTGTAATAACCGAAGTGGGAAAAGAATTTGCAAAAGAATAGATACATGCATATGTAAAACTGAATCACTTTGCTGTACACTTGAAACTGACACGACATTGTTTATCAGCTATGCTCCAATATAAAATAAAAATTTTTTAAAAAAGAAGAAAGAGGGAGTTCCCTGGTGGCTCAGTGGTTAGGAATCCGCCTGCCGGGGCTTCCCTGGTGGCGCAGTGATTGAGAGTCCGCCTGCCGATGCAGGGGACACGGGTTTGTGCCCCGGTCCGGGAAGATCCCACATGCTGTGGAGCGGCTGGGCCCGTGAGCCATGGCCGCTGAGCCTGCGCGTCCGGAGCCTGTGCTCCGCAACGGGAGAGGCCACAACAGTGAGAGGCCTGCGTACCGCAAAAAAAAAGAAAAAAAAAAAAAGAATCTGTCTGCCAATGCAAGGGACACGAGTTCGATCCCTGGTCTGGGAAGATCCCACATGCTGCAGAGCAACTACAGCCGTGTGCCACAACTACTGAGCCTGCGCTCCAGAGCCCACGAGCCACAGCTACTGAAGCCTGCGCGCATAGAGCCCGTGCTCTGCAATAACAGAAGCTGCCGCAACTAGAGAAAGCCCACGAGCAGCAACGAAGACCCAATGCAGCCCAAAAATAAAATAAATAAATAAAATTGATAAAATAAAAAGGGCCTTTGTCAAAAAAAAAAAAAGGAGAAAGAAAAAAAAAACAAAATTGTATTTGTAATATGTCCACAGGCTTATTTGCCATAAAATAAAATATCAAATTTCATCAAATAAATCTATCACAAAAAATTTAAGTTGATTATTTTAATGATTCAATACACAAAATTCATACATTATTTTTTCATAATGACTTTCTTGACCAGTCAAGATAATCAAAGCAAGCACGCTGGATTTTGTTAAGATATAGCTTCAAACCTGCATAATTAAATTAGAAAAAAAGACAATCACGCAAACTGGTTATCTGCCAGTCTGTAGACAAAAGCGGCCCGTGACTGCCTGAATTTTTTACTTTTCAACCAGCTGATTTTGTATTGTTTGGTCCAATCTATGACAGAGCCTCATAAAAGCATGTTTGAAAAAGTCCTCAGCTGACATGTGCAGACCTTGACTTGGTGACCAGGGAAGTGACCCACATTACTGGAGCCTCCTACACAGGACCCCTGACTGCATGGTGAGCCTGGAGTCATCCCAGAGGGTCAAAGACAAGCCGAGCTCCAGATGGGAAGCAAAAGTCAGTGACTAGGAGTCTGAAAGGTTCTCAGGGCAAAGGCTTAGTCACACTCAATGGCAACAGTTTAGGAGTCAAAAATAAAGTCTATTAGAAAAGAAAAAAGGGAGTGAGCATTAATAGAAAGTTACAACAGTCCCACCAGTTTGGTCTTTTCTTCCACTGGAATCCATGTGATATTTCACTAGGTTGCTTATTATAGCTATTTATAGAGTGTTATAAAGAAATGCGTGAGTCTACGTGCATATAAATAAATACACAGCCGTAATCACTTAAATAAATAAAAATTCGAACCAAGAACCAAAGAATTCATACTTTCATCTCATGTTTGTATAGTCTTTCATTAACTGGGGTGTTGGCAATGATGTTGAAAAAGCCATATGACCACCCAGGACTAGAAATACAAACGCAAGTTGGTCTTTTTCCTTTCAGTGAATTTGTCAAGTATCAGCTTGTAGTCACCAATCTCATCTTCTGCTCACCAAAGGCCTCTGAGTTGCACCCAGGGTCAAAACAGAGACAAGTCATTATTTTTTATCAGTGCTCAACAGATGGACCTAAGATGTGTAGATTGTCCTGCAAGATCTGAAACGGTAGCTCATACTTTCCTAACACCTGTAAGTAGAAGTGTAACACTGCAAAGTTATCTGAATGGTTCACTGCTTACTTCCAGAAAAGGACCTCATTGAGCCCCTAGTCCAGATTAATTAAACTGGACCAAATTGAATTAAATTGAATTGAATCATATTGAGGACACCAACAAGAAATGGTGGACAACAGATCACCGCTGCCTATCAGCAAATAACTTCAGGTTGCGACATCAGCATAGCATTATTACTCAAAACCAGCAGCAAAGTGACATTCCCAGGGTATAAGCAAAGCAACAGGAATATTGTCTACCGAAAAATATTTCACTTAAAAGCATTTTAGGGGCTTCCCTGGTGGCACAGTGGTTGAGAGTCCGCCTGCCACTGCAGGGGACACAGGTTTGTGCCCCGGTCCGGGAAGATCCCACGTGCCACGGAGCTGCTGGGCCCGTGAGCCATGGCCACTGAGCCTGCGCGTCCAGAGCCTGTGCTCCGCAACGGGAGAGGCCACAACAGTGAGAGGCCCGCATACCGCAAAAAAAAAAAAAAGTGTTTTAAATCCTACCATTAATGTATTAGTCAGGACCCTTTCACTTCCAAGTACCAAAAAACTTGAATCACCCTAGCCCAAGACCCAATACCTGTTCTCACCATAAGCAGCGTAGAAACTGATGGGAAGCCTAGTCATCCTGATTCACATACTCATCCCTGGCACTGAGTGGGAGAAGTGTGACTCCACATAAGGAAGGATTTTGTGAATAACGTATACATACAATGTGCACATACATACACACACACAATTTGAGCAGTACAGTTAAATCTAATTTCAGGTACAGCTAGATGGGCTTGAAATGAGTCACAGTGGCAGTGCTGTCTCTCCATCTCTTAGTACTTCTTTCTGTGTGCTGACTTTATTTTTCTCACTGCATAGACGCTTCTTACATGGGGCCAAAATGATTGCCTTAGGTACTTCATTTTCACACTTACCTGTTTTAGCAACCCCAGCAGAAAGAACGCTTCTCTCCCTCCCTCTCCATGTTGATTCCAAGAAAGAACTTTGGACTTAGTTGGCTCCATCACAGAAGCCTTGAGCTAATCTCTATTGCCAAGGGGATGATGCACAAATAATTAGCCCATTTGCCTCACATGCCTCTCCCTGGCATCAAGCGCCAGAAGTGTGCTTTCCCAAAAAGGAGGGGGGGGAATATAAACACACACACACACACACACACACACACACACACACACACACACACACACAGCATTTGTCTAGTACCATCAGTCCTTTATACTCTTGAAATAATTGTTGATCCTCTCCCTAGGTTTTTTAAGATAAAGCAAACAAACGCTACTGGTAAGGATATTATTCATTTGGAAATCCCTTGGTATGAATGAGTTTACTCAATATTTTATCCTGGGTAGGGGATGAGGAAATATGACACCACTGGGCGCTAGTAATAGCAACCAATTAAAAGGCCAAGAATGGGGGCTGAGGGTGAGGCAGATTAGCAAGGTGCCGAGGATGAACATTTTTGCAGTTTTGCCCCTAGCAAAATTTTGCCGTTCACCTAGAGGAAGACAATTCGAAGAAGCAACTCTTAGCAATATAAACAATGAGTTGCAAACTTTTTCACCACCAAAATAAACAAAGAAGTGCTGGGACATGTAGATTAAGAATGCAAAGGAAAATGCTGAAACAGAAATGCTTAGAGGCTGTGTATGTGAGAACTTCTAAAATTCTATCCAGGTATTGAATCTTCCTGATGATTCCAAAAATTTCTTAGCTAATTAGTTTTTAACCTTTTCTCTCAAGTCTACCTGAAAATAACATTTAGAACCTAAGGGCAATTAATTTGTCCAATAAATGTAGCATGCAAAAGTGACCAAGTAGTGACTACTTTTGAGTTCTCAAAACTCTTTCCTAGCAAGCAACTTACAAATAAATAAATGTCAAGTCTACTGATGGTTCCTGGAATCATAGGCTCATGGAGTAGCTTCTGAGCAGGACTGCATTCAAACCATTTTTCCAAATTAGCTTTTATTTAACAACAAACTAAAAAAATCTCAAATGAAAGTTTCTACAGCCTCTTCTAAATTCATAACTACAGAAGCAAATCAATGAGACATAGTAAAGGAAAATAATAACTAACAATCACTGATACCACCAGGGTGGTTGATTGGGGCCAGCATGCACAGAATGTTCTGATGGAAAACTGGGCTTTGGAGTGAGCCAGGCCTAATTTAAACCTCACTTCCACTGAGTATTGTGCAATCTTAAGCAATATACTTAAATTATCTTTCAGTCTCAGTTGGTAAACGGGGTTAAAACCTTCCTCATAAGATTTGCATGAATAATAAATTTAATTTGATAACATGTAAAATAATACCTGACATGTAGTAAATGTTCATGAAAAGGAGTTGCACTATTGCCAATAAAATTGTCCCAAATGTCTCTCTGGGACTTCGGTGAGCTTTTGGGCAAGCCAGTAACAGTGGAGAAGACATCATCATGTATACCAACAAGCCAGGACCACAAAAGGAGGTATACAATTCCTTATCAGCAAATGTCAGGTCTAGATGGATAAGTTGTATCCGTAGGACTTGTAAAGCGTTTGGTTAAGTGAGCGAATCTTGTGAATTTCACTTACCACCAATGGCCTCCTGGTACAGAGTAGTTTTTTTAGGCCACCCTCTGTGCTTTGAGAAAAATGGCTTCAGTGTGTGTGCTATGGAGCTCAGCAAGCATTAATCTCTTCCCCCCCGCAGCATTATCTAGACACCATAAATAACAAACTACTTCCAGAATATTTTAAGGACCCCTTAATATAATGCAGTTCTATTCAGCATAAAAGAGGGTGATTTAATGACAACTCAGATTAGGTAATACTTCTAATTACTTTAATGATCATGCAAAGCTTGGTTCCATTAACTAGCCCTACAACAATTATATCTCCCAGTATAATAGCAGAGTGACAAGGAAGCATTTAAAATTAAAGACTTAGGATCTCATTTTTTAATGCATTCAGAATGGTGGACTTATGGCTCAGACAATATTTCATTCCCTGTTACATAGCCCTGCCACCTAAGCCTAATATTTTTCAGGGCCATAAAACAAAACAAAACAAAGAGAGACCTTCAAGATGACGGAGGAATAAGACGTGGAGATCACCTTCCTCCCCACAAACACATCAGAAATACATCTACATGTGGAACAACTCCTACAGAACACCTACTGAACGCTGGCAGAAGACCTCAGACTTCCAAAAAGGCAAGAAACTCCCCATATACCTGGGTAGGGAAAAAGAAAAAATAGAGACAAAAGAATAGGGACGGGACCTGCACCTCTGGAAGGGAGCTGTGAAGGAGGAAAGCTTCCATACATTAGGAAGCCCCTTCACTGGTGGAGATGGGGGGTGGTCAGGGGGGAAGCTTCAGATCCACGGAGGAGAGCGCAGCAACAGGGGTGCAGAGGGCAAAGCGGAGAGATTCCTGCAGAGATAATTGAAGCTGACCAGCACTCACCAGAGCAAGAGGCTTGTCTTCTCACCTGTCAGGGCGGGTAGAGGCTGGAAGTTGAGGCTCGGGCTTTGGAGGTCAGATTCCAGGGAGAGGACTGGGGTTGGCTGCGTGAGCACAGCCTGAAGGGGGCTAGTGTGCCACAGCTAGCTGAGAGGGAGTCCAGGAAAAATCTGGAGCTGCCTAAGAGGCAAGAGACCACTGTTCCAGGGTGCGCGGGGAGAGGGGACTCAGAGCACCCGTAAATGAGCTCCAGAGACGGGCGCGAGCCACGGCTATCAACGCGGACCCCAGAGACGGGCATGAGACGCTAAGGCTGCTGCTGCCGCCACCAAGAAGCCTGTGTGCGAGCACAGGTCACTATACATGCCTCCCCTCCCGGGAGCCTGTGCAGCCCGCCACTGCCAGGGTTCCGGAACCCAGGGACAACTCCCCCGGAAGAACGCACTGCGCGCCTCAGGCTGGTGCAACGTCACGCCGCCGGCCTCTGCCGCCGCAGGCCCGCCCCGCCTCCGTGCCCCTCCCTCCCCCGGCCTGAGTGAGCCAGAGCCCCCCAAGCAGCTGCTCCTTTAACCCCGTCCTGTCTGAGAGAAGAACAGACGCCCTCCCGTGACCTACGTGCAGAGGCGGGACCAAATCCAAAGGTGAACCCCAGGAGATGTGCAAACAAACAAGAGAAAGGGAAATCTCTCCCAGCAGCCCCAGGAGCAGCAGATTAAATCTCCACAGTCACCCTGATGTATCCTGCATCTCTGGAATACATGAATAGACAGCGAATCATTCCCAAATTGAGGCGGTAGACATTGGGAGGGACTGTAGACTTGGGGTTTGCTTTCCGCATCTAATTGGTTCTTGGCTTTAGGTTTATCTTAGTTTAGTATTTAGAGTTTATTATCATTGGTAAATTTGTTTATTGATTTGGTTGCTCTCTTCCTCCTTTCTTCTTTTTATATACATATATATATATTTCCTTTTTCTCTTTTTGTGAGTGTGTATGTGTATGCTTCTTTGTGTGATTTTGTCTGTATAGCTTTGCTTTTACCATTTGTCCTAGGGTTCTGTCATTTTTTTTTTTAGTATAGTTTTTAGCGCTTGTTATTGTTGGTGGATTTGTTTTTTGCTTTGGTTGCTCTCTTCTTTCTTTCCTTTTTTTCTTTTTTTTTACTTTAAAATTTTTTTATTTAAAAAATTATTTTTTATTTTAACAATTTCATTTTATTTTATTTTTTTCTTTCTTACTTTCTTTTTCTCTCACTTTTCTTCAGAGCCATGTGGCTGACAGGGTCTTGGTGCTCCAGCCGGGTGTCAGGCCTGTGCCTCTGAGGTGGGAGAGCTGAGTTCAGACACTGGTCCACCAGAGACCTCCTGGCTTCATGTAATATCAAATGGCAAAAGTGCTCACAGAGATATCCCTCTCAACGCTAAGACCCAGCTCCACTCAATGACCAGCAAGCTCCAGTGTTGGACACCCTATTCCAAACAACTAGCAAGACAGGAACACAACCCCAGCCATTAGCAGAGACACTGCCTAAAATCATAATAAGGTCACAGACAACCCAAAACACACCACCGGACGCAGTCCTACCCACCAGAAAGGCAAGATTCAGCCTCATCCACCAGAACACAGTCACTAGTTCCCTCCACTAGGAAGCCTACACAACCCACTGAACCAACCTTAGCCACTGTGGGCAGACACCGAAAACAATGGGAACTACAAACCTGCAGCCTATGAAAAGGAGACCCCAAACACAGTAAGTTAAGCAAAATGAGAAGACAGAGAAACACAGAGCAGATGAAGGAGCAAGGTAAAAACCCACCAGACCAAACAAATAACTAGGATATAGGCAGTCTACCTGAAAAAGTATTCAGAACAATGATAGTAAAGGTGATCCAAAATCTTGGAAATAGAATGGAGAAAATACAAGAAACATTTAACAAGGACCTAGAGGAACTAAAGAGCAAACAAACAAGGATGAACAACACAATAAAAAAAATTTAAAATTCTCTAGAAGGAATCAATAGCAGAATAACTGAGGCAGAAGAACGGCTAAGTGACCTGGAAAATAAAATAGTGGAAATAACTACTGCAGAGCAGAATAAAGAAAAAAAATGAAAAGAACTCAGGACACTCTCAGAGACCTCTGGGACAACATTAAATGCACCAACATTCGAATTATAGGGGTCCCAGAAGAAGAAGAGAAAAAGAAAGGGTCTGAGAAATTTTTGAAGAGATTATAGATGAAAACTTCCATAATATGGGAAAGTAAATAGTCCATCAAGTCCGGGAAGCACAGAGAGTCCCATACAGGATAAATCCGAGGAGAAACATGCCAAGAAATATATTAATCAACCTATCAAAAATTAAGTACAAAGAAAAAATATTAAAAGCAACAAGGGAAAAGCAACAAATAACACACAAGGGAATCCCCATAAGGTTAACAGCTGTTCTTTCAGCAAGCCAAAAGGGAGTGACAGGACATATTTAAAATGACAAAGGAGAAAAACCTACAACCAAGATTACTCTACCCAACAAGGATCTCATTCAGATTTGATGGAGAAATTAAAACCTTTACAAAACAAGCTAAAGCTAAGAGAATTCAGCACCACCAAACCAGCTTTACAACAAATGCTAAAGGAACTTCTCTAGGCAGGAAACACAAGAGAAGGAAAAGACCTACAATAATAAACCTAAAACAATCAAGAAAATGGTAATAGGAACATTCATATCGATGATTACCTTAAATGTAAATGGGTTAAATGCTCCAACCAAAAGACATAGACTGGCTGAATGGATACAAAAACAATACCCATATATATGCTGTCTACAAGAGACCCACTTCAGACCTAGGGACACATAGAGACTGAAAGTGAGGGGAGGGTAAAAGATATTCCATGATTTCCAAATGGAAATCAAAAGAAATCTGGAGTAGCAATTCTCATATCAGACAAAATAGACTTTAAAATAAAGACTATTGCAAGAGACAAAGAAGGACACTACATAATGATCAAGGGATCAATCCAAGAAAAAGATATAAGAAGTGTAAATATTTATGCACCCAACATAGGAACACCTCAATACATAAGGCAAATGCTAACAGCCATAAAAGGGGAAATCGACAGCAACACAATTAAAGTAGGGGACTTTAACACCCCACTTTTATCCATGGACAGATCATCCAAAATGAAAATAAATAAGGAAACACAAGCTTTAAATCATACATTAAGCAAGATGGACTTAATTGATATTTATAGGACATTCATTCCAAAAACAACAGAATACACTCTCTTCTCAAGTGCTCATGGACTATTCTCCAGGATAGATCATATTTTGGGTCACAAATCAAGGCTTGGTAAATTTAAGAAAATCCAAATCATATCAAGTATCTTTTCCGACCACAACGCTATGAGACAAGATATCAATTACCGGAAAACAATCTGGAAAAAATACAAAAAAATGGAGGCTAAACAATATACTACTTAATAACCAAGAGATCACTGAAGAAATAAAAGAGGAAATCAAAAAATACCTAAAATAAATGAAAATGTAAACACGACAACCCAAAACCTATGGGATGCAAAAGCAGTTCTAAGAGGGAAGTTTATAGCAATACAATCCTACCTCAAGAAACAAGAAACATCTCAAATAAACAACTTAAACTTACACCTAAAGCAATTAGAGAAAGAACAACAACAAAAAAACCCCATAAAGTTAGCAGAAGGAAAGAAACTATAAAGACCAGATCATAAATAAATGAAAAAGAAATGAAGGAAACTATAGCAAAGATCAATAAAACTAAAAGCTGGTTCTTGGGAAGGTAAGCAAAATTGATAAACCATTAGCCAGACTCATCAAGAAAAAAGAGAGAAGACTCAAATCAATAGAATTAAAATGAAAAAGGAGAAGTAACATCTAAGAGTACAGAAATACAAAGGATCATGAGAGATTACTACAAGCAACTATATGCCAATAAATTGGACAACCTGGAAGAACTGGACAAATCCTTAGAAAAGCACAACCTTCTGAGACTGAACCAGGAAGAAATAGAAAATATAAACAGACCAATCACAAGCACCAAAATTGAGACTGTGATTAAAAATCTTCCAACAAACAAAAGCCCAGGACCACATGGCTTCACAGGCAAATTCTATCAAACATTCAGAGAAGAGCTAACAGCTATCCTTCTCAAACTCTTCCAAAATATAGCAGAGGGAGGAATACTCCCAAACTCATTCTACAAGGCCACCATCACCCTGATACCAAAACCAGACAAAGATGTCACAAAGAAAGAAAACTAAAGGCCAATATCACTGATGAACATAGATGCAAAAATCCTCAATGAAATACTAGCAAACAGAATCCAACAGCACATTAAAGGGATCATACACCATGATCAAGTGGGGTTTAGCCCAGGAATGCAAGGAATCTTCAATATATGCAAATCAATCAATGTGTTACACCATATTAACAAATTGAAGGAGAAAAACCATATCATAATCTCAATAGATGCAGAAAAATCTTTCAACAAAATTCAACACCCATTTATGATAAAAACCTTCCAGAAAGTAGGCATAGAGGGAACTTACCTCAACATAATAAAGGCCATATATGACAAACCCAAAGCCAGCATCGTTCTCAATGGTGAAAAACTGAAACCATTTCCACTAAGGTCAGGAACAAGACAAGGTTCTCCACTCTCACCACTATTATTCAACATAGTTTTGGAAGTTTTAGCCACAGCAATCAGAGAAGAAAAAGAAATAAAAGGAATCCAAATTGGAAAAGAAGAAGAAAAGCTGTCACTGTTTGCAGATGACATGATACTATACATAGAGAATCCTAAAGATGCTACCAGAAAACGACTAGAGCTAATCAACGAATTTGGTAAAGTTGCAGGATACAAAATTAATGCACAGAAGTCTCTTACATCCCTATACACTAATGATGAAAAATATGAAAGAGAAATTAAGGAAATACTCCCATTTACCATTGCAACAAAAAGAATAAAATACTTAGGAACAAACCTACCTAAGGAGACAAAAGACCTGTATGCAGAAAACTTTAAGACACTGATGAAAGAAATTAAAGATGATACAAAGAGATGGAGGGATATATCATGTTCTTGGAATGGAAGAATCAACATTGTGAAAATGACTATACTACCCAAAGCAATCTACAGTTCAATGCAGTCCCTATCAAACTACCCATGGCATTTTTCACAGAACCAGGAGAAACATTTCAAAATTTGTATGGAAACACAAAAGACCCTGAATAGCCAAAGCAATCCTGAGAAATAATAACGGAGCTGGAGGAATCAGCCTCCTGGAATTCAGACTATACTACAAAGCTACAGTAATCAAGACAGTATGGTACTGGCAGAAAAACAGAAATATAGATCAATGGAACATGATAGAAAGCACAGAGATAAACCCACACACATATGGTCAACTTATCTTTGATAAAGGAGGCAAGAATATACAGTGGAGAAGAGACAGTCTCTTCAATAAGTGGTGCTGGGAAAACTGGACAGATACATGTAAAAGAATGAAATTAGAACACTCCCTAACACCATACACAAAAATAAACTCAAAGTGGATTAAAGACCTAAATGTAAAGCCAGACACTATAAAACTCTTAGAGGAAAACATAGGCAGGACACCATATGACATAAATCACAGAAAGATCCTTTTTGACCCACCTCCTAGAGAAATGGAAATAAAAACAAAAATAAACAACTGGGATCTAATGAAACTTAAAAGGTTTTGCACAGCAAAAGAAACCATAAACAGGATGAAAAGACACCCCTCAGAAGGGGAGAAAATATTTGCAAATGAAGCAACTGACCAAGGATTAATTTCCAAGATTTGCAAGCAGCTCATGCAACTCAATATCAAAAAAACAAACAACCCAATCCAAAAATGACCAGACAACCTAAGTAGACATTTCTCCAAAAAAGATATACCAATTGTCAACAAACACATGAACATGAGCTCAACGTCACTAATCATTAGAGAAATGCAAATCAAAACCACAATGAGGTATCACCTCACACCGGTCAGAATGGCCATCATCAAAAAATCTATAAACAATAAATGCTGGAGAGGGTGTGGAGAAAAAGGAACCCTCTTGCACTGTTGGTGGGAATGTAAATTGATACAGCCACTATGGAGAATAGTATGGGGGTTCCTTAAAAAACTAAAAATAAAACTACCATATGCCCCAGCAATCCCACTTCTCGGTGTATACCCTGAGAAAACTATAATTCATAAAGAGTCATGTACCACAATGTTCACTGTAGCTCTATTTACAATAGACAGGACGTGAAATCAACCTAAGGGTCCATCTACAGATCAATGGATAAAGAAGATGTGACACATATATACAATGGAATATTACTCAGCCATAAAAAGAAATGAAATTGTGTTATTTGTAGTGAGGTGGATGGACCTAGAGTCTGTCATACAGAGTGAAGTAAGTCAGAAAGAGAAAAACAAAATACCATATGCTAACACATATATATATGGAATATAAAAAAAAAAAAAAAAAACAACGTTCTGAATAACCTAAGGGCAGGACAGGAATAAAGACGCAGACGTAGAGAATGGACTTGAAGACACTGGGAGGGCGAAGGGGAAGCTGGGACGAATGAGAGGGTAGCATTGACATATATACATTACCAAATGTAAAATAGATAGCTAATGGGAAGCAGCCGCATAGCACAGGGAGAACAGCTCGGTGCTTTGTGACCACCTAGAGGGATGGGATAGGGAGGGTGGGAGGGAGACGCAGGAGGGAGTAGATATGGGGATATATGTATATGTATAGCTGATTCACTTTGTTATACAGCAGAAACTAACACACCATTGTAAAGCAATTATACCCTAATAAAGATGTTAAAAACAAAAAGAAACAAACACACATAAGCAGACACCAACAATTGAACAGTCTTCATTAATTTTGCCAACTCTTAGGGTCTAACCCATTTATCTCCTTTTTCTTCCATTGTCCCCTAAAACTCTTCTTTAAAGTATTTGTTAAAGTATTTGCAAAAGCAAAAGAGGCCTCCACGCACACAGTTTCAATAGTGCAATTATGGAGAGTAGATTGTAACTACAGTGGTGAAGAAAGATCTTCAGCTTAAAGTTTCATGTCCTCAGTAATTTAGAATTCAAGAAAATAATGCTCAGGCAATTAGGCTTCTCTCCACTCCCATCCCCAAGTACAAGGTCAGTTTGACACTGAATGGTTAAATCTTCCTTGGCAAAGAGTCTGAACTTGGCAGAAGCTCCATAATGAGAAATCCAGATGACTGGTATCATTTGTAATGTGAGTGCCCGGCACTTAATCTAACACTGGTTTGTTTTTGTAAAGGAATAGCTATGACTTAAAAGAAGTCATTAGGGATGTTTAAGATTTTAACTGCTTTGACATTAGATGTGGTCTTCACCTTTAATGGCACCTTTTCGCATTAAACTCTACACATAAATAAGCGCTGTAGCCTTCGTAAGTCAGTTCATTTCTGCTGCACAGAGCCAAAAGGATTCCATCAGCTTCTTGCTCTGGCTATGAAAAATGCACAACTTTCTCTAAAGCATAGGCTGGATTTCACTGAGGAAAATAGAAAATCAAGCACTGAGGCTCACTCTACCCTACCTGGATTCTGGATTTTCAACAATTGCTTAAATGAAGCTGCAGAAAAAGTAGTTTTTCAAAAGGCTAAGATAAATATCAGATTGAGATTTCAGGACCCTCAAGCAATTTGTCTGCAGTGTCAATACACACACGAAAATAATATTGTCAAAGATCTCATAACCAGCCTTGATGTAATATATCATTGGGTTAACTCAGGCCCATATGACTAAAGATTGAGTTTTTATACACTCACCTATACTCATTTGCATAAGCACTTGTCAGTTGAGGGAGGATAAGCAAACCAGAATTTTTTTCCTGAGTTGATGATTATATGAAAATTCTCCAGTGAATTCAAAGAAAATATTACCTTAATCTTAATCCTCCAAACTTTCTCAACAAGAAACAGGGAAATATAACAAAAGATACAAGGTGATATTTTGTAATGTATTAAGAATATTTCATAAATAGAATATAATTTTTGTAATGAATTAATGTATTTTGTAGTGTATTAAAAACATTTCATAAATAGAATATATTTATATGTAATATATTAATAATATATCACAAATAGAATATAATATTTGTTTTTCATTCTATTTTGGTTGCCAAAAAGTTTATCAAAAGATCAGGGAATCTTAGACTTAACTTTGCCACTTATAAGGGAGGAAAAAATTCCTCCATCTTCTTGGACCCTGTCACTGAGGTCTGTAAATTAAACTCACAAGCAACAGATTAACAGGAGAAAATATATGTTTCTTTATTGGTGTTAATATTTTTACATGCACATGACTTCACAGAAAAGAAGTGGAAACTCACAGAAGTGGTTAGACCTGGAAGTTTATATCCCATTTTAATAAAGGGTAATAAATTGTGGAGAGGTGACTAGACAAGTAGAAGACGGTTTTGGGGGTTTCAGGAGCAGTAAATTGTGGAAAGGTAAATATATGGAGAAACTAATGGAAAATGAGTTATTTTAGTAAGGTTTATTTGTGTAGACTAATCTCAATGCTGATTTTCCATCTTCTCTATGGCCATAAAACTCCTCTGGAGAGGGGATTTATGGCAGTCCTCATTTCCCAGAAGTTTCTGCTTTTAGTCATATAAGGGAAGCTCCAATAAGCCTTCTTTATACATCAGCTGATTCTCAATTGCCTTCAGCTCAAAATAATCCATACGCCAAACTGACATATTTTGGGGTGGCATATTCCAATCCCCCTCACTACCAAATTCCTTGGGATATTTGTGAGTCAATTCATTTCTCCGGGATTCAGTTTCTACCACAGTGAGGTAAAGAAATTGGAGTAAATTTCTAAATTTTATTTGTTCTCTGATATTCTATGTTTTTTGTTTGTTTGTTTCTGTATACTCATTGTGGGTTTCATTTGCAAAGGCTGCATACTTAAGTTATAACCTATATAACTATAATCACTCTTACCAGGAAAAAGAAATGCAAATCTGACACCAAAGAGAGTGGACTGATAGTTTCCTTAAATTTACTTGTCTATTCAAAACTGTATTGAGTACATGATATTGATAGTAAGATGAATAAGAAAAATGCAGTCCATTTGGGAGATGAGACTACTTTACATGATTTTCCATAGAAAAGATCTAGCAAGGGTAAATACGATTCTGTTTGAAAGCAAGTTGAAAGATTAGAGGATTTCTCAGGATCCAATAGATGGATTCCAGTCACCCTGATATGCTGCTTTTCCCCAGTTTACTGACATTTCTGGGGATGGTAATAAGTCAAACTGAGCCATACTTTTATCCATACCCAAGAACTGCATCCTATGATTAATTCCTACCCAATACCTCAGCTACCTTGACCTTGAACTACTTAATAATCACAAATGGACCCAAGAGTGTCCCTCAAAAAGAATGTGTCTGTGGTGACTCTCCAGTCTCTTGTAGGCAGAATTATGGAAGAGAAAATGCCAGACATAGCTTCAGGAGAGATAGGCAGATCCAAAAAAGCAGCAGAAGTGGGTACTTGGCAGGTTACTTTGGCTTTCTTTATCAAGAGCAATGAATTTGTAAAATGAGGACCAGTGTGATTCTTCAACCAAAATATCAACTGAATCGAGGATGCTCTTTCATGAAAGAGCAAGGAAACTTATTTTCAAAGTACTGGCAACCCTTCAGAGAGGAAAAATTAGCTGTAATGTCCTGTTATACAGGCCTTCCCAGCTCTATTTATATTCCACAATGACAGAAAATGCATCTGTCTAGTGTTGGAAAGACACGAGAGAACTTAATTATCTGCATCCCCTCTCCAGTGGTTGAATAAGAAGGGCGTATCCTCACATCACTACTCCCTGAACTCCAACCAAGACCTGGTCAGAAGGCAGTAGGTCTGTTTGGGGAGCCAACAGGAAGCTTTCCCCAACATGAGCCAGTTGGACAGGGATGAAGCTTGTTTCAGCTGGAAGTCATTTGTACTTTTCCTCAGACTAATCAGAAGCAGTGGCTTATGAGAGCACACCAAAGGTGATCTTGCTTACTCTGATCTGGAGTAGGTGCTGAAGTCCAGCTGCTAAAATATTTAAGGGAAGTACCTGGAGTTGTCTGGTTTGCTTTGATGAAGACCAGGGTCAGAGAGAAAGAACTGCTCACAAAATGGAAAAATGAGAATTTGAGGTGTGGTACATTTACAAAAGGTCATCAGTGCTTTCCAAAATTCCACTAGGAAATTGGGTAAGGATGGGTGGGGACTCCACCAATCAGAAAATTTCCTTGGGTTACCTAGTCAAACAGGGTTTCACCCAAATTGTGTCTACACAGCAAATAAATTGGGAGGAGGGAAAAAAATGGAATCAGGCAACAGTTTCTCCGAGTACAAGCAGTAACATTGGATCATACAAAGTCTAAAAGTTACCAGATATTCAAAATAAGTAGCTGTTTGACAAAACACATTTCTCAAGGCATTTTGTGTGCGTTTGGGGTTGGGAGGGGAGTCCTTAGTTTGCTGAATGTCTCTCGGGAAACAGTATCCTTCTTGAATGTGTTTGAGTTGTCACTTTGTAACTTGCTTTTTGCTCTTTCCCAGAGGTTGGTAGAAGTTGGCTTGTGATGACCCATCCCTAGAAATCCTATCTCTGGTGGTTCTAACAGCCCGACAACATGGAGATTTGCTCAGCCTTCTAAGGGAAGGTAATCTAATGCTTGATTTTCCCATGAACAGAACGGGTGCTTTGGTCCGTAAAGTTTACCTGCAAAGTAGACATTTACATATGCTAGTAGGGCTTATCCCAGAGCAGACAGGAGCCTAGTCTCAGCTGTCGGCATCACCAGGAAGGGCAGAGGATTGCCCATCAACAAAGATCACTAGCCTGGGAGGTAGAAGTGACTGAAAAACACAGAATCATACATACAACCCCCCCCCACCACCACCTAGTCAAACATGTAGAATAGTAATCTTAAACTTATAGAAACCTTCACAAATTTTCAAGAAATTCTGCCCTGTATCATGCTGACTCAATACAATGTTCTCATTACTTTATTTTTTAAAAAATTATAGGATATCACCTTTGTGCCAGATGTATGTGTTAGGTAAAATATAACTGCCATTGATGAGTTTGAGGAAGAAGAGACAGATTCTCACTAAGTGTGAAGAATTCTGTAACTGAGAACAGTGAATGGAGGACGGTGGGATAATAGAAGGTAGCCAGAGACATTATCTGAAAGAATCAAAGCTTTTGCCTTTGTTCTTACTCCAAATATCTCTTGCTCCAAATATCTCTGTGGTGTTTGCTAAAAAATATTGGTCTAGTCCAGTGTTTGTCAGGCTAGCCTTTTGAGTATTATTCAGCCAGGCAGTGATAGATGCTCTCTGAGCCCAGGCCCATGCCTCCTGGGTCCCTCCACTCTCCAATGTTCCAGGCCAAACTGTTCCTGGCAGAGAAGCTTGCGTCTGTCATGCGTCACATCCTGAAACATGCAACATCCACCTGGGAATTTAGCAAGGTGGGTTACCCTAGCCAAACTGCCAACATTGCTGCTGTGACTGGAAAAAGTGGGAGGAAGAGGAAAGAGGAAGAGTAACAAGAAACAAGAGGCAGAGAAGGAGGAGGGGGAAGGGGAGGGGGAGGGGGAGAAAGAGGAAGGAGGGCCAAGTGGGGGAGGAAGAGGAAAAGGGAAAAGATGGGGGAGAAGAAAGAGGACGGGTGGAGTGGAGAGAAAGAGGGTAATGTTGGAGGAGGGAAAGAAGACAAGACAACAGACCCTAGAATTAAAAAAAAAAAAAAAAAAAAAAGAGGCCCGGACTGACTTTCTGTGCTTGTTTGCATTAATTTTGATGATATACAAGTAGGAAACTAAAAAACAAACAAAAAAGCAAAAAAGAATGGAGGGGTGTATAATTCCAGGAAAAAAAAAGATAAACACAGTTTCTGCCTTCTGAAAGGTGACTGAATTACTTTCAGGATAGCTACTCATGAGAGAGATGAAGTTTGCTTTTTCCATGGGAAAGCTACCTCTTATGCAATGAAAACAAATAGACAACCTGAGGGCAAAACCCAAGGACCCTGAAGTGACCTGAATGCAGACTTTTTCAGCCCAAAGAAATCCTGTTATCTTTTACCATGTAAACTGGCCAATTTTTTGGTAGAGCAATCTTTCCAGACTTCATTTCCTCATGAAGAGAAATCTCTTTGTCCCCCAAGTAACATAAATCCAAGCTTGTGTTGCTTGCCACACAACAGGACAGCAATTTGAGAGACAAGGTGTTGGGGCAAGGAATAGCGACTTTATTCAGAAAGCCAGAGGAACGAGAAGATGGTGGACTCGTGGCCCAAAGAACCATCTTCCCTGAGTTAGAATTCAGGCTTCTTTTATACTAAAAGGAGAGGGGGTGTGGTTAGCTGTTGCAAACTTCTTGGTGCCAGAATCCTTTGTTCTTGCAGCTGTCCATGAAGGTCAGGTCACAGTGTTCCTGTAAACCTCCAACAGGACAATTGTTATTCTCTGTTCTGCAACTTTTAATCTCTGTATGAATGGACTCTTAAAGGTCAGAGCCCTGAGAATAGGCTATCCTGTGTATTTCAGGTTATAGGTAACATTCTTTTCCAAAACGTGCAGAGCCAGCATGACTAAGCACAGGCAACAGAGCAGGAAGTTTAGAGCTAAAGGAATAGATCCAATATGGAGTCAGCTTTGTTCTTCTCTGTTTCAGACTGTTTGCTGCCTATATTTTAAGACCAGTTTTTGTGCCATTGGATGTGCTTTTGTTATTGTATAAGAAATATTATTAAATAACATTATTTTACAGTCAGACATGTGTTTGTGATGCTAGAACATTAGGGTTACGCTGCAAACAATTCTAGTAGCATTCCCTTGACTATAACCGAATGAGTGTTCATTTGGGCTTAAGTTTAGCTGACATGGTCTTTATTGAAGAGGAATTCACTTTCTACTGATCAGCTTCTGAGGTCTCTCATATACCCAGAAAACTGCTGAGTCTGGCCTTGTGTGGTATCCTGCTTTTATTGGCCTACTCAGCTATGGGTACATAAAAGTTAAAGATGTCATGAAAATATAAGGGTTTTTGTTTGTTTGTTTTTGGCTCCCCAATAACCATTATCAAGCCTGATTACCCTGATGTTTTGGTGAACACAGACAAAGCCTTTGATGGGAAGCATGACACAAGTGACATCAGTGATCTTTTCACAAGATGGGTCTCTCTTGGCACCTTTAAGCTCAAAAGTATTTGGTTCAATTTTCAATATATTCATTTGACTTGACTCTGTGCCACTAAAAATATATTAGGAATAGATCAGCTGATTTTTTGACATCATAGTTCACATGTTTCCCCCAATCCTCCTGTAAAAAAACAATTCTTTTGTTGAATGTTTCATTTTAAAAATCATTTGTGCAGGCTTCTGCAAGACATGGGCTTGGATTGGCATGCAATGCAAGCAAAAGCAGAAGTCTGGGTAAATGCTGTTGTGCAATAATACATATTTGTGTGTGTTTATGTATAAATGCCTGGTTACATACACATGAAACGTGTAAAACACTGAAGAACAAACTAACCCTTGGCACCTATGATTCAGAGCAAACTGAAAAATTTCCACTTCCCTAATTTCACTTGTCTATTCCTCTTAAGTCAAAATTTACTTTTATTCTCTGCAGGGGATCAAAATTCATGGTCTGCAGTTTGTGTCTCAAGCATTTCTTGGGCACTTCAAGGGAATCATTTTGTTTCCTTGATACCATGAAAGGGTTAATAATGAAAATAGAGTTGAATTTATTCATTTTCAATGAATGCAATGCTGGAGAGCACTTAGTTCTCTAGGCTAGAAATTATCTTTCCATGCATGGAAAGAAATGGGAATCCCCTCTACCAACCTCTTATCATATGAGCATCTATATTTCCTGGGGTAAAGGGACCACAAGCTGGCTTCTTCAGTTAGCTACATCTCACTGTGGAATAAGGGCCAGCAATAAGATTTATTATACAAGTACATGTTTTGCCAGGAAAGCCCACTTTTAATACTGTAGAAGTTAGGACCATTCTCAGAGGAATGTGCGAGTTCCTACAACTCCGTGCCCTTTTCCTTTTCCATGGACCTACCATTGAAGGATAGATAGATAGATAGATAGATAGATAGATAGATAGATAGATAGATACAAACAAAATCTAAAGATATGAATAGCTATATCACTAATGAACTTACATGCCACTGAAGGATATATACATACATATTTCTACTTAGAAGTATGAAACAAGATCTGAAATATTTCAGAATCCTCCACGTATTCTTCCAGAATTCTCCTGTCTTGAGTGTGTCTTAAGGATTCTCCAAGATTTTTTTCCCTGGTCCTTTTCTCTTCTTGTTCTACATACTGTCCCTGGGCATTCTCATGGTCCAACCAGCACCTATAGGCTAATGGATTATGAACATTTTTCTCAAGCTCCACCACATATTCTAATTATTTTCAATATGTCCAGAAATGACCTCATTGCTTCTTCTACCCTGGCAATTCCATTATCACCACTTTTCACCACTCCCTCAAGAGTTTCTTGGGTACTTCAAGGGAATAATTTTGTTTGACCTCGATACTATTAAAGACTTCATAATGAAATACTATGAAATGAAATAGCCTATCATTAATCTTATCTACATTAGAAACCTCAGTGTCATCCTTGGTCTTTCCTCTATTAACCCCATTACATCAAATGTGTTTCCAAATCCTATTGACTAAGTCTGCCTCAAATGTCTCTCAAATCTGGCTTCTCTTCATTCCAGTGCTTACTGTCAGAATTAAACCTTAGTTTTCCACCTCTATAGTTATGCAGAGACTAGAGGGGTAGGACAGTGTTAGGGGTTGGGGGGAGGTGCCTAGGCATTGGAGTGAGGGTTTAAATCCTAACTTGGCTGTTACTAACTGGGTCACTTTGCTTGAGATACTTTATCTACCCATACACCTTCTCATGAGGTTATTTTTTTTATTTAATTTAATTTATTCTTTTATACTGCAGGTTCTTATTAGTTATCCATTTTGTACATATTAGTGTATATATGTCAATCCCAATCTCCCAATTCATCCCACCACCACCCTGCCCCGCAACGTTCCCCCCTTGGTGTCCATACATTTGTCCTCTACATCTGTTATAGTAGAGAAATATAATCTCATGGGGTTATTTTGAGCAATAAATTCAATGTTTCTAACACTCTTGGGGGTTTGCCTCACATACAGTGAGCCTTCAATAAATGGCCACTCCTTACTAAAAGGTTGCTCTGTCATAAGTCCCTTCCTATTATAGCCCAAGGATGCATGTTTAAAAAAATAAAGATATTGATATCAGTCTCCTAATTTAAAACCCCTGCCCTTTCCCTACAGCAAGATTTCTCAACAATGTCACCACTGACATTGTGGTCCAGATCATTCTTTGTTGTGGGGAGTGTCTAGTGCATTGAAGGAGGTTTAGCAGCATCCCTGGCCTTACCCACTAGATGCCAGTAGTGCCTTCTCTGCTGTAACAACTCATAGTGTCTCCAGACATTGCCAAAGAGCTTCCGTCGGTGGGGGACAAAATCATCCCCAGATGAGAGCCACCAGCCTGAAGGACAAAGTCCAAATCATTTGCCTGACTTGTAAGACCCTTCACAAGCTGAACCAGGGCTCTCCTGCTACTTCATCCCATGCTCCTTTTCCTCCATTCACACCCCACCTGTCTCACAAGGCCAGGTCCTTTCACATGCCTTAGCCCTTCTTTGAGGTTGTGTTCCCTCTCCTAAGATGCCCTCCCCCAACTTCTTCACCTAACACACTCTTTTTCATTCCATACCAAACTTCGATTGTCACCTCTTCCAGCATCTCCTGGTCAGAGATACTTTCAGAGACACTTTGGCACCTGCTGACTTTATTTTATATGTTTTATCTTGCTCAGCACACTCTGCGTCCGTTCACCTGCCTATTTTACCTACCCTTAGTGTACCATTAACTTCCAGAAAGCAGAAATTATAATTTATTCATCTTTGTCTCTCCACAGTTGATAATATGGCATCAAGCTCATCGTAGGTATTCAATAAGTACTTTAAAACAAATTTGACTCTTATATATCCTCCTAATCACTGAGTCCTCTCTGGGTGGTAAGTACGTTATTCCACAAAGTGTTAAATTTCCCTTTACGCATTGAAATAATCTCATCTCAATTGTCATTTGGACAGAGCCCTTTGTGAAGCTAAACTAACAGACCAATCCACTCTTGGGCAGTAAGTGTTAATGACATAACAGATTCCCATCTCAGAAGCCCACTGCCAGGGCAGGAGACTGTGGTTACACACACAAACTCTACAGGCAGCTTTCCTGTGTCCAAATCTGTCTTTTGCCTTGGTGGGTTTTTTTAAAACTGGTAAAATGAGAATGCTGATGGCATTAACTTCAAAGTGTGATTTTGAGATTGAATGAGTTAATAAATCTAAAGTATATATAAGTATTTCATAAAAATTGGCTATGGCTGTTAAATGTATACACTTATGTAAGACTCTGTTGAAATAATGCCTTTACTATCATGATAAGACATTTAGGGAAGTTTGGTGAAGGCAGGGTTTTTAGGATCTATAAAATCATGCTGTAGAAACCACCTCTTTGTGAGTCCTTGGGGCAGACTCACACCTATCATAGAACAAGTGCCAAGGAATAATGCCCCTGTTTCTTCCACACCCTCTTCATGTGTAGAAACAGATGTGAAATACATGTGCCTATTTAAGTGCTGACTTGTCTTCACATTTTACACATATGTCTATACATATAAAGAAAATACATATGGAAAGAAAATATGTATGAACCCACATGTGCGTTTATAGGTATTGTTAAGTGCTAAATAGGGCTTTCCCTCCAGTGAAATTTCAGGAAGAAATTGGCCTCTGGAAGTAGCTGCTGGGCAAGTTCAATGCCAGGCATCCCAGTGTTTAGAGATGTCTTCTCTCTGGGCTCTGTAAGAGCAGTGGGTGTCTGCACTGGCCCAGGTTTACAAACAACTCCTTAGAATTAACCTACAAAGCCTGAAGGTTTGTACAGGGTACATAAGTCGGACTGACTGACATGTGTCCTATTTCTACCATTTCTGGTCTGTTTCAGGGGGGAAAATCCTATTACCAAGGATATTTGGTATGCAACTTATTCCAACGCCCAGCTTATTCTAATTTTATTGTGTATTGTCACTGGAACTATTGCCCCTTACAATGTCTTTACTTCGTATATATCCTTTATTTTCTCTATCTTAGGAGAGTTTCAGTCTTTGTATAGAAAACTGAAAGCTGGATGGACTTTAGTAGATCCAGAATTTTCAGTGGTCTCAGTGGCTGCGTTAGAAAGTCACGTGGTCAGGACATCAACGGCCGTTCAATAAATTACATCATGTGACAGCTGTAGGAAGGAGAACGGCCCAACAGAACTGCTGAACTGGGAGTCAATACTTAGAGCCTGGTTAGGCTCATACATATCTATATCACCATATGCAAATGACTTTTCTTCCCTGGATCAGTTTTGTCATTTTTCAAATGGGATATTATTATTCAAATAATAATAATATCCACCCTCTCTTGGGGGGTTATTTTAAAAAGCAAATAAGATAACATATGTAAAGCCTCTTGAGGTTTTAAAGTTTGAAATGTTAACGTGACTCTCAATTCTGAACAGCCTTGCAGCAGAAAAGTAAACCAGCTAAGATTTTATGTGGTGTAATTTGCATCCTGCAGAAGTTCTCTCAACATGTAAACATATTTACTATTTGCCTTGAGTGCCTCCACATGACAGACACTATGCTAAGTCCTGGAGCCATAAAGAAGGAAGACGTAAGCTGTCTTGAGGAGCTTAGAGTTTCGTAGGGAGAAGTACACACACAGCAATGACCTTGAGCTATAGAGATAATGCAGAATATGTAACAGAAGCACAAAGAAAGGAGGGTCTGATATCCTGATTTGACCTATCCTTAGCAGTACATGTTAACATGTCTACAGATAACTCCAAAAAGCTCAGTTTTATAGACTTTCTTGCATGAGAATATACACAAGTTTAGTTCAGTGTTCTGATGGACATTGTTTGGGAGCTATGCTTAACAGCCAATATGGATCACAGCAGAGTTCACATAACAGCTTTTCAAAAACATTTACCCATTTAAAATCAAATTGGGTGACTCTACCTAGACTTCAGAGGTTTCAGATTTTAGATTTATTTACTGAACACTTACTATGTTCCAGGCACGGAACTGGATGTTTTCACTGCATTATCACATTTAAAAGCTAAATAAAGATGGAGGTAGCTTTAATTTAATCCCATTATAAGCTTCTGTTCTCCATCATGAAACCATTTCTATATCCTGGCTCACAGCCCATACTCACACTACTTCGCTGGAATTCTGCTGAAGAAGAAATCTGTTCTAACCAAAATATTCCAAATAATTTAGCAGCAAGTCTGTGAATAAAAATAATATCTCTTTGGTAATGGATGTTTTAAAAGTAAGTAGCTTTGAATACCCACAGGATATAGCTTTTCTTAATAATCATTTACATGCTAAAGTTTCCTCTTCATTTGTTCACCAAACTTGTAAATTGGAGGAGGGGATTTGTTGTTATATAAGTTTGCTAAGGCTGCCATAACAAAGTACCATAAATCAGTTCCATAAATAACGGAAATGTATTGACTCACAGTTCTGGAAGCTAAAAGTTCAGGATCAAAGCGTCAGCAGGGTTGGTTCCTTCTGGAATCTGTGAGGAAGAATCTGTTCCATACCTCCCACCCCAGCTTCTGGTGGTTTGCTGGCAACCACCCATAGCCAATCCTTAACTCATAGAATCGTCACCTTGATCTCTGCCGTCATCTTCAAATGTTCTCCCTATATATGTGTCTGCCTCCAAATTTCCTTCTTTTTTTTTTTTTAATAAGGATACCAGTCACATTGGATTAGGACCCATCCTTATAACCCCATTTTAACTGATTACCTCTGTAAAGACGCTATCTCCAAATAAGGTCACATTCAGAGGTACTGGGGGTTAAGACTTGAGTATACAAGTTTTAAGGGAACACAATTCAATTTGTAAGAGTTAGTAAAGATGGTGCCTTCTAAATTGATGCTGGATAGGATTAAAGGGCTCTGGTCAACTCAAGATAGAGGTATATTAAAGACCTAAAAGGTGTTTCTTGGAAAGGTCTGATATTATTGAATTGCAAACTCCTGAAGAAAATGTAAATCACTGCCAATACCTTTTTGAGTTTCAGTTTACTGATTTGATTAAAATTAGCTATGATCATTCAACTACCTTCACATCTAACAACTGTCTGATTAGTGACGGCAAATGGCAGCCAATCCCAAGAAACAATATCTGCAGAGTCACATTGAGTGTGTGTGTGTGTGTGTGAGCTCACACACACACACATGCATGTGCATATGTGGATGACAAAACAAACTTTGAAAGTGCTTGTTAGCTTTTTAAAGAAAACCTATTACATTCAAATAAAGCTTTGCCAAATGGGTCACCCAATATTTATTTTTTCATTGACACCTGTTTTGCATGATTTTAAGGAGGTCTTTTGCAAATGTAATGTGTGCCAAAAATTAGATTTGGCTAACACTTAAAATAGATTCCACTGCAATTTCACATTTATTATCTTAATTTTTGCTAGCACTATGAGTTAGGGCCACAGGGTATAGTAATCTCTATTTAATGGGTGAAAAGGAAGGCCCAATAAAGGTAAAAAGTGTGTCTACCATCACAGAATCTGTTGGGGGAGAAACCAGGACTCAAGCAAGGAATCTTGCCACTTGAAGCAAACAAAGCACAGCAGTAAACCTTCTGCGAGCTACAGATGTTCACAAACACAAATGTTGTCACTGTGTTAAATTACACAACTCTCACACTAAAATTGTTGCATTATCCATTTGGTTTTACTTCTTCCTCACTCTGATCTGGGTAATTAGGAGTGAGAAATAACCCAAACAGATATCACGTTGAAGATTTTGATGAAAGAATTTCTCCCACATCAGAATGAATTAGTTTCACAACAATACAGCTCAGGGATGAGATTTAGAGGATTTTGCTTTCTTCTGTAGGAAAAGACCTTTCTTAGTATATGAAGCTAATTTCCAGGGTAAGATAAGCTATGGCAAATTAGGTTATAAATGTCCAAGGCCAACGTCAGTGGTTTTAACCACCCAAGAAGAAGAATAAACTCTGAATTGTGTTGCCTAGAAATCTGATGGCATTTGTGAAATGGAATTGATGTATAACAATAAAAAAAAAAATCTGTGCCTTTATCATCTATTCACAACATGAGTGTGATTTCATTCACAGAGAGTCACAATCTCAATTTGTATCCAAAGTTATTCACAAAGTTTATTATTACATATTTTACATATTCTATACTCAATCCTAACTTCTCTCTTCTGTTCTCATCCACCAGGTGGACATTGCACCAGTGTCCTGCCATTTGTTCACATGCTCCATCAAAATCCAAATTTACCATCTTCCGTCTAAACCAACTTCCACTTATAACTGCATTTCTGAGAGATTTTCCATTGTTTTCTTGACACCCTCTGGCTTCAAAATGTTGTCATTTCCGACCTGTACTTCTTTCTTGACCCCTGCCTTCAAACAATGCCAGGCACCAGCAATTTGTTCTTTATGGTGGTTCTTCCTTTCCCCTGCACTGGGTAGGGTCTTAGTTCAGGCTTGTGTCACCTGATTCCTCCAAGAGCATAATGGCCTCCTATCTGCTCCCCCTGTGGGCTGGGTCTGTAGGACCAAGTCCTGACTTGTTCAAGATCCATCCAAAATCACGCCTCCACCAACTTCTACAAACTCTTCTCCCTGGACAGGAGGCCATATTCAGTTCTCCATTACTTATGAAGCCCATAGACTTGCTTTCTTTTCCATGATAAATAAGATGGGACAACCTTCTTATTAGGCACATTTTTTTTTTAATCAGCTTCCTCCAGCTCCATAAGAGATTATCAGTCCAAACATGAGCATTTCTGAAGGTTAGAGCACTTGAGTCTATCTTAACTAACCTCACAGACCTGTTGCTTCCTGACTGTTTTCAAGTAACATCACCTCAAACTCATGGCGTTTCTGTAGACTTAGCAAAATCTCAGATCCCCAAAATGATATTTATAGCCTGGTTTGTTATTATAGCTTATTGTGGTTTAAAACAAAAATTTTTCTGTTTATTTCTAGTTATGAAATTAATACCTTTTGTACAAATTTGGAAAACATAAAGGCAAAGCAAAAACACCTCTTTAAATCATTCATAACCACTGAAAATATTATGAATTTTTTCTCTTCTCCCCCACAGAAGTGAGTCACTGCATTGTAATTTTTTTTTCCTTTACTATATCTTAATCATTTTCCAATGCCATTAAGCTATCTTCAGAGACTTCAGGTATATAAAATATATTATAATTTAATCGATTACTTCAAATAGTGGAAGTGTGGTTTGTTTCTAATATTTTGCCATTAGTAAAACACCTTTGATGAACATCCTCATAAATTTTGCACACAACTCCGAGAATAGCTGCTCACACAGCCTCACCAGCACTGAAAATAAAAAATAATTTTCAAATACCTTAACAGGTATTCAACAACCAAATAGAGTGAATGCTTTCATATCTATTGACAAGTTGTATTTTTTTCTGGATTATAAAATTATATAAGTTGCCCTTTCAATGCGGCTATCACTTCTTATTTAGCTATAAAGAATGCTTACAGATTAAAGATATTATGTTTTGACATGGAATGTTAAGATTCAAAGTTCTCATGGGATTTAGCAATCAAGAGGTCATCTATGATTTTTATAAAAATAATTTCAGTTGAGAGGTTGGTATGGGATCCAGGTTGCCAAATTTGAAGTATAAATGAAAGGTAAGGAATTAGAAATCTGGTATTGAAATAAAAAGAGACAAGAAAGAGAAGAATATTTGAGACAGAAACAGGATCTAGTGAAAGGAATCGGTCATGTGTTTGTTAGTTTGCATTTCAGAATATGGGAAGAAGATAAAAAAATTAACTTATGGAATAAGATTCCAGAAGAATAGGGAGTATGTAAGATTGAGAATACAAGTAGAGAAAGAAAGATTTAGAAAGGATGAAAGTCTCTTAAAGATACCTGTAAATACAGATATATGGAGATTATAGGGAGAAAATGAAGGACACAAATTTACCATTTTCTTCTCTAGGGTATTGTCTGCTTTTCACTCACTGAGACAAGGATTAAAAAGAAAAATGCCCTGATAAATGGCAAGATAATATCTGCCATTTGAGTAGCATAAGAAGCACCTTTCCTTTAGAGAGGTGGACAAAAGATTGTTTTTTATACCTTTTTCAAATACATAAGGGCTTTTGACTCTAAGGTAAAGGTTTAAGATTAGTTGAAAGAGGCATTTTAAATATGTCTAAGAAGATAATCAGGGGAAAAGGCAGAAATGATTAAAATAATTAGAGATTTTAAAGACGAGTTTTTTCTTAAATTAGTATTTTAAAAGAGAATAATGAGTAGAAAGGCATGCCTATATCTCTTCATTAATATTTTCTACAGAAAAAGCACTTAAAACCACAAGATATAAAGTTTCATTTTTCAAAAGTAACAGCATTTCCTAAAAAATGCCTAAGAGAAAAAATTTTACCCTGAGTGCCAGACCAGAAAAAACTAGTCCTTAGGGTAACTATAGTAGCACAATTGTATCGTTTTCTATTGCTGCTGTAATGAATTACCATGAACTTAGTGGCTTCAAATAACATAGCTCATTATCTTACCGTTCTGGAGGTCAGGAGTCCAAAACAGGTCTCATTGGACTAAAATCAGTGTTGGAAAAGTGGTGTTCTTTCTGGAGACTTGTAGAGGAGAATCCATTTCATTGCCTTTTCCAGTTTCTAGTGACCATCTCCAAGGCCAGCTCTATAGTATCTTTAAATTTCTTTCTCATTCATTTTCCTGTCTCTTTCACTTATAAGGACTCTCATGATTATATTGGGTTCAATATATTCTGAAGACTGATACAAAAAGGTCCATGGGGGGCTTCCCTGGTGGCGCAGTGGTTGAGAGTCCGCCTGCCGATGCAGGGGACGTGAGTTCGTGCCCCGGTCCGGGAAGATCCCACATGCCACGGAGCAGCTGGGGCCATGAGCCATGGCCGCTGAGCCTGCGCGTCCGGAGCCTGTGCTCCGCAACGGGAGAGGCCACAACAGTGAGAGGCCCGCGTACCGCAAAAAAAAAAAAAAAAAAAAAAGGTCCATGGGAATGCTTTTACCACTATTTTCTTTAGTTTATTCTTCCCTCCCCCACTCACTTCATGAACTTTTATTATTGCCTATTATATGTGTCACACTGTACCCAAAAGAATCTGACTGTACCAAGCAGCAGGGTGGTAGGTAGAGAGATCCAAGTAATTTTTTTTTTAAGGTAGTGTGAGTAGGATGTATGTATGTTATCCATTTACATATGAAGGTTCCTGCTATTCTACCATTAGAAGTTCATTCTCTGAATCCTGAAGCTTTCCTATCCTGAGTGGACATAGCATGATACCACAGTGGGGACTCAAAAGCTGAGGACAGACCAGGCAGGAAAACCACCTAGATCAGGACAAAAGGAGCTATAAAACCATGTACAAAGAGAGTCAGAATCTAGAGAAAAAAGCCTAAGCAAAGCTCAAAAGAAAAATCTACCAATTTGTCAGATATGATGGGTGAATACAATATTGAAAACAGAATTCAGAACAACCATAATAATCATAACTAAAATGCATGGATTCTTTCCTAGATACTGGGCTAAATATTTTACAAGCATTATTTCAAGCAATTTTCATAAGGACATAACGAGTTTGGCATACTATTATTATCCCCATTTTGCAGGTGAGGAAACCAAGGCTCAGAGAGATTTAAGGCACAGAGTGTCAAAACCAGAATTTGAAATCAGGAATCAAAGGCAGTTCTGTCTGCCTCATGAGTCGGAGCTTGTAACCACCACGTCACCCTTCAGGAAGGTACAAGCGCAGAGAGGGTTGGGCAGTGTCGGGCAGGAACAGGGGAATAGCTCCAGGATTTTGGCCAAAAGTGGGGCCTAACTGGTGAAGGTGACACACAATACAGATGAGGTAGCTCAAGATAAAGGCACAAGGTGGTGCTGGCTTCTTTGAAGATTCTTGACTAAAATGCAAATACTCAGCGGATTCCCCAAGCTCTAACCAATTATTGGCTAACAGTTTAGCAGGAATGAGATAGTTAATTAGCAGAGTTTTGGTGGAAATAGTAATCATGGTAGATGCCTAGCTATTTCTAGAAAGGTTCCTAGAAAGGAAACCAGGACAAGAAGTGTCCAGTCACAAGGCTGAAGGACTCAGATTAGCAACCATGTTGCATTTGGTGTAAGTTGCCTCCTACAGGTAGGTGGTTATTAAATATGAAGAAAGGAAAGAGGAAAGCCAGAGCAGGAAAAGCTTGAGGATATGAGAGTACTCTTCTTCAACGAGTAAATTATTACATTTAGATAGAATTAGGGATTCCATCTTTATGGAACTGACACCATTATGGACCTTGAAGAAAGTGATGAATATGGAACTATGGGCAAAAGTAGAAGGCAATGTCAGGTTGGAGAGCACATGAGCAAAGGAACAAGGGCAAGGAGTAAAGAATCACAAGCAGCTGGTTGTAACATCAGCTTTGCCAGGGTGAAGAAATAGTTGAAAGCTCCAGGAGGTGTCAACTATTGTGAAATGATGAATGCCATGCTTCAGGGTTTAGACGGACCCACTGAAGGCTCTGATCTGGAGGCTGGCATATTGGAAACTGAAGGAGAAAGTGAGGCAGAGTGTAATTCATTCCAGGCTCATGAGTGTCAGCTGCCATTGTTTGTGTGTGTCAGGAAGAGGACATGGCTTGTTCTATCATGGACTTCTAGATGGATTGTGGCGTACGTCCTGATAGGGATCAGGGTCTGAGTGGCGTCCTCTTTACACAAAGGACGGCTCCCTTATCTGAGCTCCATCCCCACGACCACACGGTCTGTCCTGCCAGATGGAGTACATTTTTCACATAATGTACTTGGCAGTGAAAGAAAATCTATTTTAAGCTGACTGTTCATTTTTCATGATGTGCATTACAAAAGCGTTAGTATAGCCCAATTTATTTATAAGTGGACTTAAAACACTTTAAAATACAGGGAAACCATTCGGCTAAATGCTGACTATGGCGAGTTGGGTTCCTGTATGGGAGAGGGAGGTTTAGTCTCTCTCTACCTATCTTCAGAATGTATAAAACAGGCAGGATTCAGATTGAAGTAGAACAGACTTAGTGGGGTCCTAACCCATGGAATGGAGAGACCACACAGCAGAAGGATTGGAACTTATTAGTGGGGATGGATGAGCCACTCTGTGGTTTAGGCTGAAACTGCTTTTCAAATGTTTTAAATTTGATAATATATATACATAGACAGACACATACACATATATATTAAAAAAGCCAATGTGTTTGCCAAAATCCTTCCCCTGTCTCCATTCTTCAACCCATATGGATTTTCAATGTTTGTAATCCATACGTCTCTGATGTGTTCACACGAGGGCCTCTGAGGACTGGCTCATAAAAGATCGTCCTCCGAGGAAATTTCTATCCAAAACTTTTCTCTAAAAGTTGCCACTCGTTGCTCAAGCTCGCGCCCTAACTCTTTGTCCTGCTCTTCTCTGAGTGGCGTGGAGGAAACGGAAAAACACGGATTTGGAAGTGAAACCTTCATTCACTCCTAATTCTCTCATTTAAGTAGTGTGACCCTGGCCAAGCCATATAACCTCTTTATGTTCTTTTTTCTCATTCAGGGAAGCGGGAGGCAGGGAGTGAGGACTCTCTAATCTAGGGGTCCTTCTAGCTCTGAGTCTAGGACTCTGACATCCCCAAACAACCAGCTGGATTTCAGTGACTCCCAGGTTTGCTCCTAATGCAAAGCTGCCTTTTTACTAAGGTAGGAAATTACTGAAGGACCCAAAACCAGTAAGGAGCCTTAGGTTCTAGTGAAGGGCAGCACTTAACTCTGGTTAATGAAGAACTTGTCTCTGGTTAATGAGAGGGACAATAGAAGGAAAGAGCATTAACCAGTTGGCCAGTGAAAGGACAGGTGACTTAACCCTTCTCATCTCAGCCTGTTTGAAGTTGAAAGCAACAAGGAAGAAATGCCAGAGGAAGGAGGTCGGAAATAAACATGAACCCAATGATGTTCCCTACTTGGCTGCATTACGGAAACCCTACACAGAGCAGGAGGTTTAGAAATGTGGAATTGAGAACTCCCGCTGCTGTGCAGGCTGTCTAGTTAAGTGAGAGCAAGTGCAATGCCGGGGTTTAGATTTGGGGCTATGATATCAGATAGGCTTAGGTTCAAATCCATTTACTTCTCTCCCTACTAGCTAGAAGGACTTAGAATTTTAGCTAAGAATGCTTTGAAACCCAGAAAGTGGAGAAGGAAAACACGGAGGCCAGCTGCCATTCAGGAGATTTGTCTAAGGAATCCCTTGGGGATTCCTTAGACAAATCCCAGGGTTTGAATCCCAGGGACTTAGAATCCCAAGGACTCTGTCTGCACTTCCTAAAGCTTCGGGGCTGGGGAACTGATCCTCCATGATTCCACCATGCTTCCCAGCATGCCTCGCAAAACCAGGCTGTAATGTGCATTTAGGGCAGACCTGAAGTCACAAAAAACAACATGCAAGAGAGGAGAAACACAAAAGGAAGACCAGGCCATGCTGCTATATCTCCTTGGTGACAGGGAAAGCAGAGGTTAAGGGCTCATGTAATTATGAAATACACTTCTTTGTGGGCACCCATAGCCAGTCCTTTTCTGCTCTCTTCTCCAATCACTCTCCATCCACCAGCAGCCTGAGAGGTTGAGGACCCAGAAGAGGGAAAGGAGAATGGATAACTAGGTCTAGAGCAGATGTCTTGCTTCCCCGGGCTCTGTGAAGTCTGGAGATGCAGCAGTTGTTTCATCCGCCATTTGCGGTCTTCATGGACTGTGAAATGTCAAGAAAGCGCATGCAAGGGGGTAGAGAATTGGTTTTGAATATGTGCCTGATAGTGGCTTGTATACATTCCTCTATGAAGCTCCAGGAAAGAGAGATGAGTCAGGGGAGTGGCAAGAAGAAAATTTCTTGTGGGTCCTGGCTCCCCTTCCCTGTTGAAATCAAAACAGTTCTGCTTTGATCAGCTTTAGGTATTCTCCTGACATTGTATTTGGAGAAAAGATGCAGCTGATAATAACAATGTTCTCAGAAAACGCTCTGGGACTTGGGTCAGCGGACAGTCCTGAAGCAGTTCTCCCGAACGCCGGTTCCGCAGGCTGGGGCATGTAGAGAGCGCCTTCCGCCGGTGCAGCTGAAGGGGAGTTGACTGTGGCGGAAGAGGCCACAGCGGGCCGGGAGCTGCAGCAGGAGGCCGGTCCCAGCACAGTCCACAGGCCAGCCAAGCCTGAGAGGCAGAGTTACAAACGACAACTGCAGTGGAAAGATTTCTGTCTGTCTGCAAAGGGTTGAGGGTGAGCCTCCCGGAGGACAGGGAAAATAACTCAATTACTCACCACCGTCCGCTGCTATGACTGATTTCTGCCTTCATTTCTGATATCTAATTGATTATAAACTAACCAGAAATCCCAAAGGAGCCCTCAGCCTCTGCTGAGGTAGCCGTTTAGCTGGGACGTAGTCAAAATCTGAGGATTTTGTGGCTGAAATGTATAGCGAATGACCCGGGTCTGGCCGGCAGTGTGACGCACGACAGCATACATTGGATGACTCATAGAAGTCAGGGATGGAAAAGACCTATTAGGTCATTTTTTCCATCTTCCAGCCATTGCAGGTTTACTCTCTGCCAAGGTGGGATTATATTCAAATATTTGGTCCAGTCTAGTTTGAACCGATTCAAGTAATAGGGCTCCCACAACCTCCCCTGGGATCTTAATTCCACAGAATCATTGATCTCAATCTTCGGAAAATGTTCCTGAGGTTAGCTTTAAATTTTCCTTTGCTCAATTTCATCCCATTAATCCTGCTTATTACCCCTCAGGCCACCCTAAATAATATCCCTCCTTCTTTCTGTTGACATTCCTCCAACACTGGTAGGGAGATGGGGGAATACAAAAATGTCTTCTTGGCTTGACTTCATGGTCCTAAGTATAAAATGAAGACTAGAAATGTTCTGAATAATAGCTTAAGATGTTGGGGAGACAATGTGTAGCTGATGAGAAAGCGTTTTCCAGATTGCCCAAAAATAGTTCAGACAATCAATGGCAGGTGTTTCTGAGTTTAACTTCACATTGTGAAGATTCTGAGTCAGAGGGTGGCAAAAGAGACAGGCACGCGATCTGCCATACTGCCACCTAACACGGATAATGGGCTACGTCCTCATAGCCTTCAGGGGAGATAATTCCCCATAATCCTCTGATTATTTTTCTCCAGAGGGCAGGGATCACTTCAAACAGCAAAAATCCACATGAGTTAAATTCTCACTGAGTCATGTCCCTTCCAGGGCACAGGGCTGAGCAAAGCTGGTGAAGTCAGCCATTCTCAGTCTGTGGGGGTCCCAGAATGGAGCCAGGGTTATCAGGTGCTAGGGTGAGGCTCCCTAAAAATAAAAATTGTTAGGATTCATCTCAGACCAATTGTTAATCAGAATCTGAGGCCAAAGGCCGAAACCTACATTTACTTTTTTTAGCCGTGCCATGCAGCACGCAGGATCTTAGTTCCCTGACCAGGGATCAAACCTGTGCCCCCTGCAGTGGAAGCGTGGAGTGTTAACCACTGGACCACCAGGGAATTCCCTAGAAACCTATATTTTTAACAAGCTTAATAACATATGAAGGGCACAGACCCTGGGGTAACTTTAATCTCATACCGTTTGAGAGCACCTAGGACGAAACTGACAAAACTAAGCTGGCATCCAAAGAACAAGAGTTTGGCTGGTGATGGGACAGAAATCAGGAGTCAGGGAGGAAGTTGGCTCAAGACTGAGAACAAGGAAGGAGGGTGAGCAGTTATTGTTAGAAACAAAAGTTCAATGTCCAGGGCCTGAATGTATTCGCTATCAGAGCATGGTGTACGCACATGAAGTCAGACTAACTAGATCAAGGGTCTGGTTGGACCCAGTCTATCTGAACAACAGCTAGGTTAGAATTGCCAACTTTTTAACTTGTCCTTTGCATGTTGTGCAAATTAATTGTACAGGTACACCTTGTTTCATTGCATGTCACTTTATGGCGTTTCACAGACATTGAGTTTTTTTACAAATTGAAGGTTTGTGGCGAGTCTATCAGCACCATTTTTCCAATAGCATTTGCTCACTTCATGGCTCTGTGTCACCTTTGGGTAATTCTCACAATATTTCAAACTTTTTCATTATTATTATATTTGTTATGTTATGAACTGTGAACAGTGATTTTTGATGTTACTATTGTAATTGATTGGTGAAGCCACAAACTGCACTTACATAAGGTAGCAAATTTAATCAATTGTTGAAATGACAACAATGGATTTGGGATATTACATTAACTCAGTTAGTAAGGCAGAGGCAGGGTTTGAGAAGATTGACTACAATTTTGAAAGAAGTTCTACTATGGGTAAAACGCTATCAAACAGCATTGCCTGCTACAGAGAAATTGTTTGGGAACAAAGAGTCGATCTATGTGGCAAATGTCCTTGTTGTCTTATGTTAAGAAATTTCCACAGCTACCCCTATCTTCAGCAACCACAACCTTGATCAGTCAGCAGTCATCAACATCAAGGGAAGACCCTCTACCAGCAAAAAGATTACAACTTGCTAAAAGGTCAGAAGATTGTTAGCATTTTTTTAGCAATAAAGTATTTTTAAATTAAAATATATACTTGTTTTAGACATAATGCTATTGCACACTTAATAGATTACAGTATAGTACAAGCATAAGTTTTATATGCACTGGAAAACCAAAATATTCATGTGACTCACTTTATTGTGGTATTCACTTTATTGCAGTAGTCTGGAACTCAACTTGCAATATCTCCGAGGTATGTCTGTATAGGGGAAACCCAATGGTGAAGAGAAAAGGGAAAGAGAAAAATACTGGATTTCAAATTTCAAATTCACACACACATAATTTCATGGAGTTAGTCTGACTTTGGCTTTCAGTTATGATAAAGTAGTTTGTAGCACACCAATTTCAGCCCAGAAGAAGTGGAAAATCCAGATAAAATAGTTTTTATTTATTTATTTTTTGCTTGAGGTCCCTGGTGGGTTGCAAAGGCAAGCAAGATTTGGGGAATTAAGAGCTTGGAGTCAAAGGAATCTCAGACAGATCAACTGATACTCTTTAAAGTGTTTTCCCCTATGGAGCATTTGCTGATTCTCAGTAGAGAAACAGAGGCTGAGAATTCAGTCAAATGACTGCTGTTAGGAGACAGAGGAGCCGGCAATATCACTGGGCCAGAGAGACAAATATAGAGTTTGGGACTACCAAGGAAGCCAGCAGTCGAGAAGCCAAAATCTAATAAGAAGGGAGACACAAAGGAATGACATTCAGTGCTGTTTCCTCTTCAAGACATTTGCTGAATTCTTACGCTGCTTTAAGCTATAGACTAAGAAGCTAAACAAATAAAAAACATAATAAAAAACAGAGTTTTCTAAAGTCACGTGGTAAAAATGAGACAAATATTGTACTCTAGGGTTTACCAAGAAAGAGAGACCTTAACAAGCACCCAGACTTTCAGCTGGGGACCCTGAAGGGCATTACTCTAGAAGCAGAGATAAAGTACAAATAAAACTTTATGAAAACTGTAGCCTAGCCACAAACAGCTCACTCCCTGATTGGATCAAGGTCACCTACTGAATTTAACATGTCCACAATTAATCAAAAATAGCAGGCATATAGAATCAGTATTAAGAGAAAAGCATAAAATAAAAACAGATATACATATGATCCAACTTTTGGAGTTACCAAACATAGGTAAGGTTGATAATTTCTTATGAGAACTGAAATCTAGATTTAAAAAAAAAAGAATCAAATGCAAATCTTAGCATCAAAAAATGCAATAATTGAAGTTAGTAACTCAATATATGGGTTTAAAAGCAGTTGTGGCACAGCAGAAGAGAGGATAAATGACTGGAAGTTAGATCCACAGAAAATAAAATATCCAGATAGAAGCAGAAAACAAAAGGGATACAAAATACAGAAAAGAAAATAAGAAACATATGGAAAACAGTAAATAGAGGTAAAAAACGTAATTTGAATCTGAGAAGGAAAGAAGAGAGAGTGTACATAAGAAGCCATAATAAAGGGAAAACAATTTCCAAAACTAAAGAAAGATATCAAATCACAGAATGGGGAAGTGTTATGAACACCATGCATGACAAATCAAACCACATCTATGTACCATATAATAAAACTGATGGTAATGAACAAAAAAGAGGAAAATCTTGTTTTAGGAAGCAGTGTGAGACCCAATTACAAACAAAAGGACAAGAATAAGACTGAGATGACTACAGCATCTTTTGATTATGGGTCAAGTCTCACAATAGATCATTGCTAGGTTGGTTACCCTTTCTTTGGCCCTTCATTCCTTCCTGCATTTCCGTGTAACCATCTGGACTCACTTTCTTCTACATTAACTTGTCCCTTTAGTTTTTTTTATAGAGTGGGTCTACTAATGGGTAACTAATTCTCTCCATTTTTATTTTTCTGGAAATGTATTTTTTTTACCTTTACTTTTGAAAAATAATTTCACAAGGTAAAGAATTTTGTTTCATTGTTACCTGGTTTCCGTTATTTCTGTATTTCTGTCAGGAAGCCATCTGTCAACTACATATACATCTATTTTCAATAGTTGTATTAGAAATATAAAGACACAAAAGTATAAGGATAAGTAAATGGATAGAGAAGACATATCATGCAAACAGTAAACCAAAGAAGACTAAAATGACTAAACTAAGATTTTTGACATTAATATAAAAAGTATTAAGAAAGATAAAAGAAAAATTTTATAATGACATTCACAAGGATGATACAACAAATTTGTCAAGAGACAAATTTCCCAAGAGAAGTAAAACATATGTCCACCTGAATATGTACTTATGTACATAAATGTTCATATCAAAAATTTACATATATTACTTAAAAACTGGAAACAAATGTCCAAAAAGAAAGTGGATACCACAAATTGTGGTATATTTATACAGTGAAATAATACCCAACAATAAAAAGAAATGAATCATTGACGTATTCCAAAACATAGATGAGGTTCAAAAATATTAGGCTGTTAGAAAGTCAGACACAAAAGATTACACACTATATGATTCCATTTATTGGAAGTCCTGAAAGAGGAAAAATCTAAGATTAGAATCTAAACAAGATCAGTGGTTGCCTAGGGACAGCCACTAGTCAGTGTTACCTGAGAAGAGACAGGAAACTTTCTGAAGAAATGGAAATGCCTTATATCTTGATTGGGATGGTAGTTACACTAGTGTAAAAGTGTCAAAACTCATAAAACTATGAACTTTAAAAGGCTGCATTTTACTGTACATAAATTATACCTGATTAAAGTTGATTAAAAATAAAAAAACTATTACACTTCAGATTTTTTTTCTAATTCAAGCTGGTCTTCTCTTAAATCAGGTAAATATGTCTTCTTTTTTTTCCATTTTCCCTTAGCCTCCTGATTACCAAGATCTTATTAATAATTCAACATTTACTCAGCACCCATATTTCAAGTACTCTTCCAGGCACTGGATCAACTTATTGAACCAAATGTACAAAACTCCCTACCTGGTGGAGACTACAATTAACCACCAGGAAGAAGTTTTCCGCATATTATCCAGTCCTAGAAAATAATATGTCTTTTCATTACAAGCTCGTGATTTCATTTTTATAGGGTCTTTATGTGGCTATACTTTATGAAGCTCCTCTGTGTTAAAGGCATAGATTCACCACAATAAGATACTGATTAGAATCAATTGTTACTGAAGCTCAAAATGAGTTTCTAATGCCTCAGTTTTCCCACTGTGACTGAGCAAGACTGATGAAAATGGAAACAATTCTAAATGGTCCTGCCAATCTTTCTCCGTAACCCTCTACAAACCACACAGCCTTCCTCAGAAGCTCATTCCAGACCAGCTAGGTCTTCATGTATGTCAACAAAAAATTAATCAGTCCATCTAAGAAAGGAATGGAAAATTTTATTTGAGCCAAATTTGAGGATTTTAACCCAGGAAGAACATGCCAGAAAGCTCTGAGAACTGTTCTGCCCATTAGAAGTCAAGACACAGTTTATATAGGTTTTTTGAGACAGAGAGCTATACATCAAATGATGTGTTATTGATAGTTTACATAACCCAGATCTAAGTGCCATCTTGGTGGGTCATGTGATCCCTTACAAGATCAAGAAGGAATGTTATCTTTTAACGAGTTAGCTTGATGCTAGGGGAATGTTTCTCTTTACCGTTGAGCAGGTATTTCTGCCAATGGGGGAGGCCTTGTCAATGCATAATGCAGACACACAATGCATAGTGGGGAGAGAGAGGAGGCCAAAGGGCAGAGAAGAATTTTTATGTTTAAATTTTTCTTGTCTTGCCATAAAATATGAATTTTATTTCACAGGTAGATGATATTATTCTATAGTAAATTGCCTTCTCTTCAAGTAGGGCATTACTGATGCCAAAAACTCGGCCTCTGTTCACCAGTGCCAAATCAAATTTCAGAGACAGAGTTTTGGGTGAAGTAGAAAAGAATTGCTTTGCCAGGCAAAGGGGGATACAGTGGGCTCATGCCCCTCAAAAACTGTGTCCCAGGCTTCCCTGGTGGCGCAGTGGTTGAGAGTCCGCCTGCCGATGCAGGGGACGCGGGTTCGTGCCCCGGTCTGGGAGGATCCCACATGCCGTGGAGCGGCTGGACCCGTGAGCCATGGCCGCTGAGCCTGCGCATCCGGAGCCTGTGCTCCACTACGGGAGAGGCCACAACAGTGGGAGGTCCGCACACCGCAAACAAACAAACAAACTGTGTCCCAACCCAGGAGGATTTGGTGAAGAGTTTGACAGCAATCGCTCAAGGGCAGGGTTGTTGATAAGGATCAGGGTGTGTGCAGGGCCTACAGTCCTTTAATCTGGCCTCAGGTGGTCTCCAAATGAGTTTCTCTGATTCCTTTCATCTGGTCTCAGGAGGTCTCTTGATGAGCTTCTCTTGTTCCTTGAATCTGGAATGAAGAATGCTAACATCTTCCATTTGTTGGGGGTTCTAGTTCTGTAAAGAGCTCAAAGATAGTTATGTGTATCCCTTGAGGTGGAACCAGGACCCTGCCCCGAGGCCGCCCTATTGTTTCTTGGCTGCTCCTCCTTTGTCTCTGCATCCCTTCCCTTCCCTGATTGGCAACTGCTTGAAAGGCTTCTGTGCCCAGGAGCCCCACAGGGTCCTGCTGGGTTTCATTACAACAGGTGAGAAAGGGCTTTCTGATCCTTATGATGGCCTCTGCATTCTTGAGGTGTCCACAATTTGTATAGCATTAGTCTTGTTAGCTAATCCCAATCAAAACTCTGGTGTTCCTGGTACTGAAGGGACCCTCACTCAGTCCTCACCCTTGTTCCCAATACCTGACTGTAGCTCCCATTTGCTTTTCGGCTTGGGTGTTCCCCCCGTGTTCCCTGCCCACAAAGGCACTTCCAACTTGCCATGTGTCCTTCCTGGAGAACACACACTTTAGTTACTACTCTCAGCCATTTTCTGTGTCCTTGTTGGAAACTTCTGGATCTCTTTTATTCCTTGCCCAGTCCCTGGGGAACCTGGGCCAGGTCCAACCACCTAGTCATTTCTATCAAAAACTTCTATTCCAGTTGCCCCAAAACTGGGTTCACCTCTTGGTGCGTGTCGAGCCAAGCACAACCAAGTCAAAGACTGGGAGAAGGGTTTATCACTTGCAGCAAGTAAGGAAAACACTGGGATCTTTCCCAAAGCTGTGTCTCCCTGAATGGCAAAATTGGAGAATTTTTAAGCTAAGGGTACATGCATATTCATGAAGGGGCTTGAGCAGTAGGCAGAGTCCAAGCTTTAGTTGATTGAAGTCAGGAGGGTCAGAAAAGGTTACGGTTCCAGTTGATCTGGTGGTTAAGCTCCTCAGGCTAATCTTTACTGTTGAAACAGAACTGGGAGCCTTTATAACTGATAAGTTGTCTTTGCTGTTGTTACTTCTCTTGCCTGATAACAGTCATTTGTTCCTGCATTCTTTTGTTCCCTTAAGATCATTAATTACTGAGACCTGTTCAAGGGCAAGCATTGTGGCTAAGCTTAGATCACAAAATGGCTTAGGCCAAAACTGGCTTCTCTTATGTCAGGAAAGTCATACCTGGTTCTCTTTCTCTGGGGACTCCCTACCCTATGTGCTTACATTCCTGGAGCCATGCCAGCTGTGGGTGTCTCTCAGAGGGATACATCCTTTTAGGCTGAACTTGGGGATGGCCCTTGCCAAAGGAAGGGTTCCTACCTCTCAGAACCTTTCCAGTCCAAGTTTAGGTCACAAGATGGGATAAAAATAAAGACATGAATGCTTATAGGAAATAAACTAAATATCCAAGAAGGAAAAAATATATATCAACAGGTAATGTTGGATTTGTATCCTTTTTTCCCTCCCATCCCCTCTCCTCACCCCACACAGGCAAAGATGTAAAGCAGAGCTGAATATCTGAAAGTTAATGCAGCATATTGAATAGAACAAAAGAATCCATTCTGAAGAGCCATTTGATAATACAATTTGTCAGACTCAGTATTTATTTGGAGGCAATATTATGTTCCAGGAATTAAACTAGGTGCTTTCCCACATATCATCTCTCAACAATCCGTTGAGGTAGGAATGACCTTCCTCGCAGCAAGGATGAGGAAACTGAGACTCATAGAGGTTAAAAGCCTTGCTCGGAGCCACCAAATTCAATAAATGATCACATCGGACCTGAAACTCTGCCCTTCCTCCTGACTCTTAGGGATAATTGCCTCAACCTTCTCTTTTGTCATGTTTCAAATGTTTAGAGGACAAGGCCTTTTGATAATTAATGGCATATTATTTTTCAGCCTCTGTTCACAGAATACTGTAACAATGTGTCTGTTTCTTGAAGAGGAAATGCCAAAATTAGCAAACTGAGGGTGCAGAACTCTTTAAGTAGGGGACTTATTTATCACATAAATGGAGCTGTCAAGGCTCTATCACACTACCCTTGTGAGTATCCCCGCAACCCTTGCTCTGCTTCAACTTCTTGGCTCGAGCCCCACCCTCTGACAGGCAGCAGCGAGGAACCATTCCTGAATAGTCATCTGTGTCCAAAAGGGCCAAAACCTCACTCTGGTCATGGTGGTGAGAAGTACCCAGCTTTTCCAGGCAGGAGGTTGATGAAGGTAAAGTACCGCCCAACTTTTAGTCTTGACTTTTGCAATGAGGGTGGGATCTGGTAGTTGCTTGGATTGACTCCTCAGATGTAGGGGAAAGTTGACACCTGCTTGCAGAAGCTCCCTTCCACCTAAGAATGTTCTTGTCAACCTAGGGAGGGCCTGAGCCTAGGGAGGTATTGCTTGACCAAATCAGAGATTTCATAATGTTTTTATTTCTCTGGGAAAACAAGCCCCTTATAATATGTAAGGCATTGTTTTCTTTGACATTTAAACTTCAATCACATACGAACAACTTGCTTAAAGGACTCCGTGGTGGCTGACTCCATAAAGGTTTACTAACAATTGAGCCATCACAGATGTGTTTCTGAAGACTTTCACCAGAAGTCAGTTTCAGAGAAATCTGAGTCATGGCAATTAAGCATTAAAGGAGCATATTATTAAGGGAACTAGTGGTTATTCTATTAATAAAATAAAACCTCTTTTCTTAAAGAAAGAAAGTTATATTGCACCTAATTAATCTTATTTGTAAATACAAATTTCTTGTATATCCTGGACCACCTTAAAGTGAGGATAGCACAAATGATTGTCTGATACCAAAGTGAAAGCTCTACCGAAGTTCCTCTGGGGAGTCTTTGTCATGGCCCATTATGAATTTGACTTGGCCGGTAACACAGAGATAGAAAATATACCCAAAGGCCAGAGCTGAACATTCATTCACACAGGACAAGAGAAGGCACAATGTTGAACACATATACGAAGACCTATCAATACCAACATTTTTCACTTACAGGTTTTGGAAAGGATGGGATTTCATCCTGGACTGAGTAAAGAGGAAGAGGCCAAGCCAACTTTTTTTCTCTGATGTAAAGGTGTGGCTTCCAGGAATTCCAACAAGAGCCACCCCTATGACTCCAAGGTCAAAATCCACACCTCAGAGATTTCTGTTGAAGCAAAGCCAGGTGACAGTGAGCACTTTCTAGGGAGGCAATTTCACTTTCCAGAAGTTGTTCAACTTCCGGAAGTCAAGACGCCCGCAGGCACTGTTAGGGATATTGAGATTCTCCAGAAGACAAAGCAAGCTTCTCAAATTCAGGATTCATCCAATTACATCATTTGAAATGAATTCACTTTTTTTTGGTTTTTTTGCATTTTCCCGCATCTCCTTCTGCGCAACCATCCAAGGATGCCAGAAGGTTCAAGAATCTCTTCCAGGAAGGAAGATTCTTCCAGTCTCCACCTTCTCTGGCCTGTAACCTGAAAGACAATTCTTTGTTCCCTGCCCCAACTGCCTACTTCTTACATTTCCCTGGAGGTTGTTGATTTCACCCTGCTTAGGTAAACAAATTTGGCACTTAATTACGTGGCCCATCCTGTTTGACATCATTTTCTGCAAATGGCTTACATTAAGATCCAAATCAGCCATCTGGAACATGCTCTCCTACAGGGCCTCTCCTTCTATGCCAGATCTGGCCTGAACTGGAGAAACAAGATCAACTGTATGTGAACTATTTCAGCCCAGATTTTCCTCTTCTCTGGAAAATCCAGGGAATTGGAGGCACCGTTCCCCACTGACCCAATGCAGGAAATTATGACTGTCAGTGATAGTGTAAACTTACAGACAATGTCTGAACTGGGATTAACACACACTAATGCACGATGGGCAAGTATGGCCTAAATTCCGTAGCTGCAATTTATGAAAAGACAGGGCCATTGGAGAGGGGAAAGACTGAGGGGTCTAGGCATCTGAGCAGTGTTTGAACTTTTCCTTTTGACAAGGACCTGTTTTTCTGAAAACCCAACTCTCTCAAATTAGTTGGGTCATTGCTCCTTGGGAGTTTTATTTCTCTATGGGCAGAATTTCCAACACACAGAATTACCTCTTTTCATCCCTAACTGTGATGCCTTCTGCTAATTGAAAGCCAGGCCTTGTGGTTTCCAGAACACTAATATGTGATGGTAAAACCTTTACCCATCATAAAGTATTTCATTGTTCAAGGAAGACGTAAAATAATTAATTGGTTATTTGGCAGATAAGTTCAGCATTTGCAGGATCTGTTTTATAAGAAATTTTATTGATGAAAATGTGTCTAAAGCTTTAGCAATGCACTTGGCTTTAGCATCTGGCAGCAAGGAGACAAAATCTTAAAGCCAAAAACCTCCCCAGGGCACGAGGCAAAGTACAGCTTTGCATCTATATTCCTGCTGTAGGTCATTGGGGGTCTCCTTTTACAGACAATTGGCGAAAGTTTTCAGTGGCTGTTTTATGATCCGTTTTGATTTTATATACGAGCAAATCTCACATTTCGGCTGTGAGACATACCCATGTTTTACCACGTTGCTCTTAAATGATTTTTCAAGAAGTTGCATTAACTCTTAAAATTGACAAGAATAAATAGAGGCACCGTGAATTTTGAAAGTTGACGTCATAGGCATCACAAGCTAACTTACTTATTGTTTGGGGCTGTTGGGTGTGTTGTTTGGGGACGTAAAAAACATAAATGCTCAGATTCATCATCATGAATATACTTGGCTGTCCTGATGCTACCATTTTTAGGAAATTAAAGTGGGTCTGTATGACTCCAATCGAACGAGCGAAGTCCAATAATTGTCTCAAAAGAAAATCCTGGAAGCTGATCATTTACTGATGAGTGGACAGAAGAGCCAAGCTGGGGTTTCAGCTGACACTAGATGGATGGCCAATGATGGCTTTCTTCATCTCTCACCCCCTCTGTACCATGTACAAAGCTGGCTCCCAGGGACACCACGGAAGCGCTCGTTTACTGAGTCTGTGCTTTCAATAAGCACTGCATTCTGTTTCAAACAGAACATCAAGAAAGGCCAAAAGGATATAGGCAAGCACTTGCTCCTTGAATGTTGGCCATTTGCTGTAACAATGCGTGCTTATAATAAACGCTTCCCGATTAAAAATGCCTATTTGCACCCTCAAATGTACTCCTCAGAATTAGCCTGATTCAGACTAACGTTGCTGGGAAAGAGCAGCGTTCTTTCAAAACTGCAAAGAAGGAGTTTACACATTTGTCTGACTAATGTCCCTTGTATTGTCACTGAGACCAGAAGAACAACAAAGAAACTAACAACTAAGACAAATTTACTCTCAGGCGTAGTGTTGACATCTCTTTCTTGCTAACACAGCAGGGTTCTGAACATATCAATATTTCCATACAGTTTATTCATTTCAAGAATTCATGGCTTGGCTTCAAGGAGTTGTCTTGAGACCAAAGCAATTTATTTAGAAATATTGAAAAATAATGACTGTCTTAGAAATTTCAGGAAAGTAAAAAAAAAAAAAAAAATTCCAATTCCGCTCCTGGGTGTTTATCCCCCCAAAATGAAAACACTAATTCAAAAATATATATGCATCAAAATGTTCATAGCAACATTATTTACAATAGCCAAGATATGGAAGCAATCTAAATGTCCATCCACAGATGAATGGAGAAAGAAGTTGTGGAATATTTATACAACGGAATACTACTCAGCCATAAGAAGAATGAAATAATGCCATTTGCAGCAACATGGATGAACTTGGAGGGTATTATGCTATGTGAAATAAGTCAGACGGAGAAAGACAAAAACTGCATGCTATCACTCATATGTGGAATCTAAAAAATACAACAAATTAGTGAATATAACAACAAAAAAACAGGCTCACAGATATAGAGAACAAACTGGTGGCTATCAGTAGGGAGAGAGAAGGGGGAGGGGCAAAATAGGGGTAGGAGGTTAAGAGGTAGAAGCTATAATGTATAAAATAAATAAGCTACAAGGATATGTTGTACAACAGAGAATATAGCCAGTATTTTATAACAAATATAAATGGAATATAACCTTTAAAAATTGTGAATCAATGTTGTACACCTATAATTTACATAATATTGTACATCAACTATACCCCAATAAAATAAATAAATAAAAATGAAATGAAAAAATAAATTAAAAAGTCTCAGGAAAGTAAAAAATAATTAATAAGGAAAAGTGTTACTACTTTTGTTCTTTTTCACAATATATAGTCTTTAACATACTTACTGAGCACCTTATATAACATCAGAAGTAAGGGTCTCTGACTCTCCTGTTTTCACTGCTCAGATATTATCATCCTTCAGCTGCTCTCATACCCGTACTTACTGCCTTACACCTTGTAAACTCTAGCATTGTTTGTGAACTTTTTACTCTCTTTATTAAGAATTTTATAAGCTTAAGATAATTGTCCTAAGGGATGAATCATACTGTATGTTTAGGCTGATGCTGTGAAATAGTGAGATGGTGGGGCAAGGCTGTGGACCGGGGGAAGATCTATCAAATATGAGTGACTTTCCAGCCACAATCCAAAGAGTCTAAAGTATGTAACTAAACCTAAACATTGTACAAATGAATACAGAAATGATTTGTTTTTAAGGTAGAATTTTGGTGGCAAAGGCAAAGGTCTTTTTTTGGGGGGTTTTGTTTTTGGCCAGATAGAGATAGATAGGTTTAAAAAAGGAAAAGAGGGGGAAAACAACCTTTTAATGAGTCGTATTAGTCAGGGTTCTCCAGAGAAACAGAACCAAAACAGGATAGATAAAGAGATAGAGAAGGAGATAGATGATAGAAAGATAGATGCTAGATAGATAGATAATAGACAATATGTGTACGTGTATACACATGCAAATATAAAATCAATCTATCATCGATTTATCTATCTATATATCTATCTACCTAAACTGATAGATATTTATCTTAAGGGAAGAGATTTATTTTAAAGAATTGACTCACACAGTTATGGGGACTGGCTAGTCTAAAATCCATACGAGCAGGCTGGCAAGCCGGAAACTCAAGCAGGATTTCCATGTTAGACTCTTGAAGCTAAATTTTTTCTCCCAAAGGCCTGTTTTTGCTTTTACAGCCTTCATCTGACTGGATGAGCCCAACCTACATTATGGAGGGTAATCCCTTAGGGCCAACTAATTGTAAACGTTGACACATCTTAAAAATATCTTCACAGCCACATCTAGACCCGTGTTTGACCAAACCCTTGGGTACCATAGCTTAAACAAGTGGCACATAAAATTAACCATCACAGGAGTATTAAGTGAGCTTTATAAGTAAAGCTGAAGAAGAGGAAAGAAAGTGAAAGAAGTACGGAAAACCTCCTGCCCTTCTTCCACGATTAGAGTGACAAGATTCAAAGAAGTTAGTTAACGCTGCTGTAACCAGTGACCCTGGTTTGGACCTTTGACGGGAACGGATCTGAGTTATAATTAAGGTTTTGCTCCAGGAAACACTTAGCCAAGAACTGTGGGCTCAGGAAATCACTCTTCTTATTTTCATCAATGTCAAAGACAGGTTCTCTCTCTGTAGTCCTTGCCCCTGAGAGAATTCTCCGGGGTGTATTGATCGCCTCTGACCAAGGCTTTCCTCACTGCATCTGAGGGAGGGAACAGCACTGCTGTAGCTGTGCCCGGACCCACACACATTAATCATTTTAATGACGTGCATCCAGTCATCCTTGTCAAATCCGTGGTCAATCAACTTCAAACTATCAGAACAAGGTATTGGATGGAGTCGATCACACTGGGATGAGTAAACCAACTTGATTTGTTCAGTTAGGAAAGGAGTTTAAAGTGTGCTCAGGCTTAGTCATGGGCTAGTGAGGGTGTTTTCCTTTTAAACCACTCTTCATAGAGGACAACCTGTTTCCAAAAATTCAGATGTGTGGGCAAAGTGACACCAGTCCCTGAACAAATTTCTGCACTGATTTTTCTATGAGTAAAATATTGTAAATTCAGATAACCTCTTTGGAGCATTTAAGGTACAGGAGGTGAGTCATAGAAAGAAACTCCTGCAGCCTCTGGATGTTGGCAAACATTAAAAAAAAAAACCCTCATTAATTAGTGGGAAAGTAAACTTGAAAAATCTGAAGTAATATTATTTTGAAAAGAAATATCATTTATGACTTTCATGTTCTTTCCAGTACAAAGACTTCAAAGTATTTCTTAATCCAGTTCTTTTGTGAATGTGTTATTTTTTTTAAATACATGAGAATAAAATGAAGTCATGTGCGTGGAGAGTAAGCTGCTATAACAAAGCAAACTATTATAATGTAATCACTTCATGTTTTGTTGGTGTTTGCTTATTAGCAAAAGAATGAATAAGAAATTTTCTACTAAAGCAATCTAAAGCAAATATTAACATCTTAAAATGTGTGTGTGTTGTAGTACTCTCTCTCCTTTATGAATGTTGGACTGTACTACCTAATTAAAAATTAAATTTTTTTTTTTTTTTTTTTTGCTGTACGTGGGCCTCTCACTGTTGTGGCCTCTCCCGTTGCGGAGCACAGGCTCCAGATGCGCAGACTCAGTGGCCATGGCTCACGGACCCAGCCGGTCCGCGGCATGTGGGATCTTCCCGGACCGGGGCACGAACCCGCGTCCCCTGCATCGGCAGGCGGACTCTCAACCACTGCGCCACCAGGGAAGCCCTAAATTAAAATTTTAAGTTAATTTTCCTCATGAGGAGGACAGCTTGGTGTTCTGAAGTTCTGGCATTTTATCCCGCAGGGAACCCTTGATAGATTTTTCTTTTTTAGTTGCATAAGGATAGAGCCCATCCTGTAAATATCTCCTACGTTAGTCTGGGTTCTCCAGAGAAATAGAACGAATAGGATGTGTGTACATATATATAAAGTAAGAGATGTATTATAAGGAATTGGCTCACATAGATATGGAAGCTGAGGAGTCCCAAATTCTGTAATTGACAAGCCTGAGATCCAGGAGAGCCAATGGTCTAAGTTCCAGCCCAAGTGCAGGAAAAGACTGACATCCCAGCTCAGAGACAGTCAGGCAGAAAGAGTGGAATTTCATTTATTCTGCTTTTCGTTCTATTCACGTCTTCGATGGATTGAATGAGGTTCACCCACCTTAGAGAGGGCAACCTGCTTTACTCAGTCTACCCATTCAAATCGAGTCTCATCCAGAAACACCCTCAGAGTCACATCCAGACTAGATTTAACAAAACATCTGGGCACCCAGCAGCCCAATCAAGTTGACACATAAAATTAACAATCACATCTCCCTTACTACCACAAACAGACACACACAAAACCTGGTAGTGGCTTATGGGCTACTAGAGGACCTAGGCTTTAAACAAAAAGTTAGGAAGTGATACGCTAAGTACTGAGATTGAAGCAGCACGAGATACACCTGATTCGCACAGAAGGGACAACTACCTGGGGTGAGGTGAGAATGGTGGGGTAAAGAAAAGCTTCTGCGAATAAATCCTGCCTAAGCTAAGGCTTGAGTAGGAAAGTGGTTTCGTTTCAAAAAGATAGTAGTGGGGTAGGAAGCGTAGAAAGAGAAAACATTCTAGACATGGATAAAAGCCTGCACAGATCAGAACATATCTCAACCTGAAAATTAAGGGAAGTGGCAAATCAAAAGAATACGGTGCTGGCAATGGAGCAGTATCAAGGGATACAGCTAGAGGACAAAGCAGGAACCAGGTCAAGACGGGCTTTGTTAAACAGATTTAAAAGTCTGCATTTATTCTAATAGCCACCAAAAGCCGCAGAAACCTTCTTAGCAGGGAAGTGGCATGATCAGATTTATACTGTAGACAGATCACTCAGGCTAACCTGTGAAGCATGGATTCAAGGGGAGTACAGCCAGCAACTGTTTTAGCAATTAGGTGACATGATGTAACTGAGAAAATGGAGAGAAGTGGATGAATTCTAGCGATATTTAGATATTTAGGAGGTGAAATCAGCAGAGCAGGATGATTTATTGAAAGGGAGAGATGAGAAGGAAGCAGAATTCGCAGGAGATTAGAGTCTAATTGTGTCGTTTAATGTTCCTCAATTTGCCTTTGTCTGGTTGTTTCCCCCTAGTCGGTTTCAGGTTATGCATTTTCGGCAGGAATATGACATAAGTGATCTGTGTCTTTCATCAAGAGGCACGTGATCTCAATTGGTCATTTTAGTAATGTTAACTTAAAGGCAGTGTTTGCCAAATTTCTCCCGTTTAAGGTACCTCTTTTAACCTTCTAATTAATACATAATCTGTGAAAAGATGCTCTGAGACTAAGTATCTGATTACCCAACAAACTTAAACAGCCTTAGTATTGTTAGTATCCATTGATGATTCTTGCCCAAATCAATTATATTTATGATGGTTGCAAAATGCGAATTTTCTAATTCTGTCGTTCCTTCTAAATGTATTATCTGACAATCAATAGAATACAAACAAATGAAGAAAAATATAAATAAAGCTTCCTCTCCACTTTATTTACTTGTTTGTATTTTTCAATATCAACTCGGATTTTTGATTATCTTATTCAATGGACTCCACTTCATTACCGTGAGTAATTATTTTGATGCTTAGATTTTCCCCAATTTAACTGGTGGATGCCCCTTTAAGCAGGCTTCAGTGACCTTTTCATGTGGACCACTTTCTGATTTTCTCACATGAAAATGTGTTTCAGACTAATGTTTACTTTTCCTGTTTCAGACCTGGGACCAGCTATTTCCTCGTTGAATCCTGTTTCCTTTAAAAAGAAATAGCAGTATTTAGAAATCCAGATCTGAGTACTAGGTATGCTTCATCTTTGACTGTGAGATGCCCAGCCTCTTTGAAAAAGTATTTTTGAAAATGTATTGAGGGCTATGGACAAGGTGCATGCTTCCAGTGAGAATCTGCATTGGCTTTTGTTTAGAGTCTAGAGAGGTTAATCATAAACTCGACAGGGGAACTCGCTTTTAGGAGGGACTCAGTTTCACTCTGTTTTAAATAAAATCAGTTGTTGCAGGGAGAGCTTCAAAGCTCTCTGTGTGCTGCCTATGCCTCTTGGCAAAATTTCTGATCCACTATTCTGGGCACTGGGTGGGATGGTAGCCAGTTGTCTTGATAGCTTCCTCTCCTTTCATGTATCCTTGCAAATACGAGTCAACTGAGGTGAGGGCAGTTGGGACCCCAGGATTCTCCACTTGCCACATCTGAGATCCAGCCTTTACCCTTTGAGTAGGGGCTGGGTGGAGGAAGATAGCCCTCAACCTCACCAGAAATCTAGTCTCTTCATCTCAGTGTTGAAGGGAATGAGAAATGATAGCAACCTACTCTTCTTAGTAGGATATCATGCTTCTGGTTTGGGAACTGAGGGGAGAGAAAGTCCTGTATTTTTGGCCACATCTGCCCAGAGTGAAGCTTCCATCAAGCTCAACTGGGAAAGGAAGAGAGAGACGAGAGAGAGAGAGAGAGAGAGAGAGAGAGAGAGAGAGAGCGCAGGTCAGGATTCAAATGCCACAGACTCTTGCTGTTCTTACTGAATTTAGCAGATTTTCTTGAATAAATGTTTCTTCATTTGCTGTATGTTTTTAGGACAATTGCCAGATACCTTTAAATGGTTGGGATATATATATATATATATATGTGTATATATATATATATATATATGTATATATTGGACTTGCCAAAAAGTTCATTTGGTGTTTTCCGTAAGATGGCTCTAGTAGCGCTTAGCTGTCTTTAACTTCATTCAAAACAATTTTGTTAGATTGTATTGTGACAGCTGTCATATCAGCGTGCATTTAAAAAAACTTATCAAAATTGGCGAATTTTTGTGTGGCCATTTTAATATTGAAGATAGAAGAAAAAAAGCAACATTTTGGGCATATTACACTTTATTATTTCAAGAAAAGTAAAAGCACAGCTGGGGCTTCCCTGGTGGCGCAGTGGTTGAGAGTCTGCCTGCCAGTGCAGGGTACACGGGTTCGTGCCCTGGTCCGGGAAGATCCCACATGCCACGGAGCGGCTGGGCCCGTGAGCCATGGCTGCTGAGCCTGCGCATCCGGAGCCTGTGCTCCTCAACGGGAGAGGCCACGACAGTGAGAGGCCCGCGTACCGCAAAAAAAAAAAAAGCACAACTGAAATGCAAAAAAAGATTTGTGCAGTGTATGGAGAAGGTGCTGCGACCAATTGAACGTGTCAAAAGTGGTTTGCAAAGTTTTGTGCTGGAGATATCTCGCTGGATGATGCTCCATGGTCGAGTAGACCAGTTGAAGTTGATAACGATGGAAGCAAGACATTAATTGAGAACAATCAATGTTATACCAAATGGGAGATAGTCAACATACTCAAAATATCCATATCAAAAGCTGAAAATCATTTGTACCAGCTTATGTGAATAGCTTTGATGTTTGGATTCCACATAAGTTAAGTGAAAAAAACCTTCTTGGCTGTATTTCCGCATGTGATTCTCTACTTAACGTAATGAAAATGTTCCGTTTTTGAGACAAACTGTGACGGGCAATGAAAAGTGGATACTGTACAATAATGTGGAACTGAAGAGATCGTGGGGCAAGTGAAATGAACTGCCACCAACCACACCAAAGGCCGGTCTTCATCCAAAGAAGGTGATACTGTGTATATGGTGGGATTGGAAGGGAGTCCTCTATCATGAGTTCCTTCCGGAGAACCAAACGATTAATTCCAACAAGTACTGCTTCCGATTAGACCAACTGAAAGCAGCACTCAACGAAAAACGTCCAGAATTAGTCAACAGAAAACGTATTAGCTTCCATCAGGATAGCACAAGATCGCATGTTTCTTTGATGACCAGGCATAAACTACTACAGCTTGGCTGGGAAGTTCTCATTCACGCAACGTATTCACCAGACATTGCACCTTCGGATTGCTATTTATTTCCGTCTTTACAAAGTTCTCTTAATGGAAACAGTTTCAATTCCCTGGAAGACTGTAAAAGGCACCTGGAACAGTTCTTTGCTCAAAAAGATAAAAAGTTTTGGGAAGATGGAATTACGAAGTTGCCTGAAAAATGGTAGAAGGTAGTGGAACAAAACGGTGAATACATTTTTCAATAAAGTTCTTGGTGAAAATGAAAAAGGTGTCTTTTATTTTTACTTAAAAACTGAAGGAACTTTTTGGCCAACCCAATATATATATAGTTTTCACCAATTATGCTTGTTTCGTTGGAGAGTGGGTCCACAGAGCTCCTTAAGCTGTCATCCTTGAACTGGAGCTCCTATTTTCCTTTTAATTTTATTTTGTATGTTTGACATAGAAAGTCATACATTTGTATAGAGTCAAATCTCATCTTTTCTTATTTCTTTTACTGCTTTTATGCTTGGAAATTCATCCCCACCCAGAAATTTGACATATATTCACCTATTTTATGTTTTCCTAATTTGACACCTAATTTTAGGACACCCAGAATTTATCTTAGTGTAAGATGCATGACTGCTATCAAAATTAACTTTTTTTCCAAATCATAAATATCCTAACACAATTTATTGAATAATCTATTACTCTCTCAATTTTTCATTACCTGTTTATGATTTATTGAGTTGTTACATATACTGTTGGTCTGTCTATACTTTTGTATGTACCATACTGTATGATAATTTTATTTTTATAATATATTTGAAAATCTAAAGCCCTCGTTATGCTGATTTTTCAAAATTATCTTAGCAGCCAGGTGAACTTTATTTTTTTTAATTTTTATTAGAATATAGTTGATTTACAATGTTGTGTTAGTTTCAGGTGTACAGTAAAGTGAATCAGTTATACATAACATATATCCACTCTTTTTTTTTATTCTTTTCCCATATAGGCCATTACAGAGTGTTGAGTAGAGTTCCCTGTGCTATACAGTAGGTTCTTATTAGTTATCTAATTTATATATAGTAGTGTGTTATTTTCCTAATTCATAAAATTCCAGTATAGAATGACATAACACATAAATTAATTTGGAAAAGTCAACACTTTTGCAATATTGTTGTTCCATAAAAGGATGTGATATATCTTTCCATTAATTTAAATCATCCTTTAAAGCTCCCAGAAAATTTGAAATTTTCTTTCTAAAAAATTAGTATATTTATTGTTGAGGTTACTCAAGTTTTTTTTTTTAGTTACTGTGTTTTGTTTTTTGATTGCTAACATGAATAAACTTTTTCCAACATGTTATACAATTATGTCTGTTATGCAGGAAACTGCCAATATTTGTAACTGTCTCCTATTGTCCATTTTATGAACTCTTAATGAATTTAACAGCGTTTCAATTAGTTCTCTTGGGATGTTGGGCAGTGAAGTCAAACTATCTACAAATAATAATTTTCTATCTTTCCTGCCATCATCTTCAAGGACAAAATATAGTTATCATCTTATTTGCAATGTTGAGTATAGAACTGAGGTATTTTGCAGATACCTGAAATCCAAAATCCATTTATTTAAGAGTCAAAAAAATGTTAAGTGGTTTCATTGTTTGAATTATGGGGGCACTGGAATGTGGCCCCCAGCTTTCACGTGCACATACGGACCCTAACGTGTCAAAGAGCAAAGTCCTTTAAGGAGGGTTCCCTTCAGGCAGATGAAGAAGGCAGATGGAAATCATTGTTATGCAAATCTAATTTTTCAAAGCTTTGATGTGCGTGACCCAAGTTGTCCAAGCATCTGCAACAAAAATGTAAGGTCAAACTGGCTTTCATGAGTCCCTTCCTTTTGCCAAAATCTGTATATGTTCTTGGGATATAGAACTCAATTTAATATCAGCGAGAGTCAAACATAATTAGAAAGACAGACTCGCTGGAAACAAAACATCAACTGTATTCCAGGATCAAGGATACCTATGTGAAATATCTGGTATTGAAGAGTGAAGAGCCTTCCTTCGCTCCTAGGGTTAGTATAACACCAGGCCAATGCACTCGTATCCTCTCTAGTCAGGCTTGAACCCCAGCTGCCACTCACCAGCTGTGTGCCCTTTGGGCAATATACTCCTATTAGTTAATGCTGGGTTTGACTCTAACCCAAAGTATCCGTGGCATAAACTAGATAACTTTATTTCTCTCTCATCTCAAAGTCTGGACTTGGTGAGGGAGCGATATGGCAGCTCAGCCTTACAATGGCTTCAGGGACTATGCTGCCATTCCTAGAATGTGGTCCTCCTCCTAATGGTTCAAGATGGCATCTAGGGCCTCAGACAACGTTACGACAGGATAGGGGGAAAAAAGCAAAGAAGAAAGAAGGCACAGGGAGAGTATGATTGTCATTTAAGAAAGGTTCCCTGAACCTGCCACACAACATTTTCATTTATATCATGGATGAAAATGTCACCTGCTATGTCAGTAAACAAAGGCTGTAGCCATCACACCGGCAGCCACTGCAGCTTCCCCCAGCTGTGCACCCTGAGGGGATCCAGGACAGAGAAAAGCAGGCTACTGGCCCTTGATAGTCAAGGTGCATATCAAAGGAATGATTTCAATAAGCCCAGACTCTTGAATCTCCCCATACACAGAAAAGCTCTAAATTCATTAACTTGAGATGTCTGGTTTTCTTTAATTAACAGTCATCTTTTGATGTTCCTACTATCTGGTTTTTCTTGCAAAACTCTTATATATCCTGGCTCCTCCCTTACGTCCCTGGAGCAATTCCTCAGAGCGATCTGAGAGGCTGTCTTCTGGGCTTAAGTCCTCAAAAATCCCGCCGAAGAAAACATAATTCTCAACTTCTACGTTGCGCATTTTTTTCAGTTGACAGTATCCCATTGACCAGAACATAGGCACATGACAGCACCTAAATGCAAGGGAAGAAGCTGGGAAGAATTGTCCTTATTTTAGGTGGCCAACTAAAACTCAGAGATTCTATTCAGGAATAAGAATACCAATATCACCAATACTGGTAGACATCTACTTATTTTTACCATTATATTTTACTTCTGTTTTTCTCAATTTCCTTGTCCATAAAATGAGCATAAAAATAATAATTGCATAGTAGTATTATAAGGATTAATTTAGCTGAGGTCATATTTGTGTGATGCTTAACCTAACATCCTAGAAGGGAAGCATGAAATAAATTTTAGCTATAATTGCCAGGAAAAAAATCAGTAATACTCTGTTATTGGTCTCTATTACAAATATAATGTTTCTTATAATAGGTACAAAATATCTGAGGAAGCATTGTGAATATGAGAACTTTACAGCTGAAGTGATGGATGGTGTTGTTCAAACTTACAATTGCATACGGTGAGCAAACTAAAATCCAGAAAGGTAGAGCCATCTGCCTTTGGTCACAGGGATTTACCAAGTGAGTGGCAAACTGGATCCAGAACCCCAAGTCTCCTAACTTGCACCCCAAACCTCTTTATCCTTGATCCAGCTCCTTTTTCTTCCATTGGGTCAGATACTTGAGTGTAGGCCAAAACACTGGAACACCTTGAATATCAAAATTTCCCACTGGGGCTTCCCTGGTGGCGCAGTGGTTGAGAGTCCTCCTGCCGATGCAGGGGACACGGGTTCGTGCCCTGGTCTGGGAGGATCCCACATGCCGCGAAGCGGCTGGGCCCGTGAGCCACGGCCACTGAGTCTGCGCATCCGGATCCTGTGCTCCGCGATGGGAGAGGCCACGGCAGTGAGAGGCCCGTGTACCGCAAAAAAAAAAAAAAAAATCCCACTGAAATACTAAACACAACAAGGGGACTAGAAAATTCTGCATGTATAGCATACAATCAAACTGTTGATTAAGATATCTCTACTGGGGGCAGGACAGGAATAAAGACGCAGATGTAGAGAATGGACTTGAGGACACAGGGAGGGGGAAGTAAGCTGGGACGAAGTGAGAGAGTGGCATGGACATATATACACTACCAAATGTAAAATAGATAGCTAGTGGGAAGCAGCCGCATAGCACAGGGAGATCAGCTCCGCGCTGTGTGACCCCCTAGGGGGGTGGGATAGGGAGGGTGGGAGGAAGACGCAAGAGGGAAGAGATATGGGAACATATGTATATGTATAGCTGATTCACTTTGTTATAAAGCAGAAACTAACACACCATTGTAAAGCAATTATACTCCAATAAAGATGTTAAAAAAATAAAAGAGACAGACAATGGCTTATAACAGAAAGGGAGATAAATATTATTCTGTCCATTTAAAGATGTTATTTTGTTCAGATAATCTCCCTGTTATGCCTTTTGAGACAGACCTTACCGCATTCTGTCTATGGAATGTGTATCTCTCTAAATAAACCTACTTCTTACCTATCACTTTGCCTCTCACTGAATTCCTCCTGCACTGAGACATAAACCTGAGCTTCATTAAGTCCTGAGACCAGGTATGCGATTTCAATTGAAAGACAGTGAGTTCAAGTCCCAAATCTGAGTTTTGCGGTTTCATCCCATCTGAGTTGCGTGGTTTCAAAATCAAGTATGTATTCAATTGGCTATTCAACTGTAGGAAAAAATGTGAGTTTTATTGTCCAAGAGACAGGTTTTTAAATATAACAATTTTATTCAATCTAAAATATAATGATTAGAATTTAAGTTTTTATAAGAAATGCAATCCCTTTATAGACTCACAAGGCTAAATTCTCTCGTAAAAGAGGAATGAGCTTGCTGTGCCATTGAGGTCAGTTTGGATGAGAGACACAAGTTTTCACTGGCTGCATCCCTCTGACAGAGAGGACGAAGGGCTCTTAGAATAGACAGACACACTATGTCCCTGGGGACATTTAGGAATGATAGACATGAGGAAGACGGCACTGAAGGAAGAAATCCTGCATCCTGATGACTTCAAGACTGAGAATTTGCTTCTGGATCTTCTGTCGAGAGGAAACCACATTCTTAGTTTCACCATCCATCCTTTTAACCCATTGATAGTTCTCTATCTCTTGCCAAATTGCATTTGAGATTTACCTTTTCCTAGAAGATTTCATTATTAAATGTAATAATAATAGTAGTGGTAGCAACAGCAGCTACCATTTACTGAAAGCTATTCTACTCCTGATATTCAGGCAGGTAAACGTACCTGCTTAATCCTCATAACAATTCTATAAGTCTTATTATGATGCCCATTTAACAGATGTGCAAATTGAGGCACAGGGAGAACAGAAGACTCGTCCAATGTCACCCAGCGGGTCAATGGCAGAATGGGAGTTCAAACCTGATTGATTCTGGATGCTCTTAATCACTATATTACACTATCTTCCATACACTCTTTCCTTTTTTCTCCATTGTTCTTACCAATTAAGTGTACTTTCCTGGTATCATAATAATTTTCACTTGCTGATAATTTGCTCTATTTTAACGCATACTTTATTCCTCCTATTGATTATCTCTTCATAATTTTTTATCCAAGGGGAAAGACTTAGTAGCACCTACTATAGTACATTGTTTTGCACACAGCAAATATTCAAAGTGCTTTGTTGAATGACCGACAAGCATCTGAAACATAATATTTCCCCTTTGGATTTTCTGCCTAAGGAGAACAGGAGAGAAATCTGCTTCCTTCATATGAAGACATTTAGGAATTTTCTTTAGTTGACCTGCACTGCTTAGATTTCAGTGGCCCTAGAACCAGTCTTCACTTAACAGCTAATGCTTTGGTTCTTTCTCTTCCTTATACAGATATCCTCAAGCGATGAAAGTACGTTTCTATCCAGGAAGTCAGTTCTTTGTTAATGTTGTTTCTCTGTAGCTCACACTGAAGAATTGCTGAACCTTTCAAAATCTTGCTTCCCATAATCACAAACATATAAACATATGTAATATACATATATACATACACATATGTATGGGCGTATGTGTATTTCAAAGAAATTTTATTTCTGAAAGACCAACAGCATTTTGTGGATAACAAGTCATTTGGTAGTTTTGGAACATGAAAGAAAAAGTGAATTTAGAAATGTGTGTTCTATTGGTTTTTTTTTTTTACAAGACTAAAAAGAGATTTCTCAGAGGTATGTTATGCCAGAATGGTGCCCTTTTATCCATGGATACAGTGTCAAAAATACAATTCCAGGATTTCCATCAGCCTAGGCCCAGAGGAGATAGTACAAAGCGGTGTTTGTTGGCTGTGAGGCAGCACGCGACTGAAGCCTGTGAGCGCTCAGAGGGGATCCTGACTCAGGTACCTGTGGGTGTCCTACTGGTTCCCTCACTGTGACCCCGTCCTGCCCTGTGACCATAGGTCAGCCTCTCGGCCCGTCCTCTGTGTTGTCAGCCTCCTTTTTCACAAAGCCCTGCCAATGGTAACGTTCTTACTTCACTATCCAGGACTGCTGTCCACAAACCCTTCTGTATATATAGTAAATGATCACAAGCAAAGGAATGGGTTCCAGTCCATAGATAGCAGAACAGTGTTAACAAAACCTTAAAACTACATTTCACAGAACAAACACACAAAAATATCTTTATCTACTGCATCCTTGCAGCCTTACAGGTGCCAAGTGCTAGACATCTGAAGACTTGCAGAGACTCCATAGCCAGCAAAGAAGAAAATCCAACTGTTCTAGAAACACAGGCCACAGCCTCCCTTGGCTGGAATCCTCCAAATCACAGAACTCCAGAGAAACTTGTGTTAAGACACAGAGAAAAAGTCTAAGACATAGCAGCACGGTGAATAAATTAACTCTGTTTTCAGTAGTATATCTTTCAGCTGTAAATCAGAACATACGATGGAAGTAGATGTTGCCTTAAAAAAAATAATCAGGCATGATTTGTAAATTTCTCGAAGTTTTTTCAATGTCCATGGCACTCAATAAATGAAGATACTAAATAAATAAATGTTTAAAGATAATGATGATGATTGTCTAACAAACGTATTAGTTGTTAGATATATATATTTAACATGCACATAAAAAACTGTTCCATAAGGTATTTAAAAATCCTTCATAGGTCTATGGGAACACAATTCCAAGCAACAGTTTCTTTGTATCAACTAGGACTGGACCAGAAAGCCATACTGGGACTGTTTTTCATGGACGAACTCCTGGATGGCTCTGGCCCAGAAAACCAGTTATTTTTCTCCAGATCAATGGTATTCTTGATGGAAAAATAAATATTTGCCCTCATTCTGTAGTTAGCCAGTTAATCTGAGCACTCTACAACTACCACTTACAACAGAATGCAGTGTTCAGTGAAGATTCTCATAGCTTGGTTAAAGAATGGAGGTCCACTAGGAAATAGTAAAACATAAATTGAACCCAGAAATAGGGGAAAGCAGCAAAAATAAAATAAAGTGTGCAGAATACGAAAGCAAAGAAAGCAGAAAATCACAATGTTGTTAAATGCTTGGAATACATGTGAAATAAATGTAGTTTCCGGTTTATTCATATGGTGATGAAATACTTTTCTAAAAATCTCCCTATTATAAGTGAAAGGAGCAACAAGAAGGAACAACAGGCTAGATGACTCTCTGAAGAGGAGGATACAGTGAAACACAAAAGATAAATAAAATGGGACAGTAATTCTGTAGTTTATTGGAGTTGCAGTGAGGGCAGCAAAGCTCTATAAAAAGATTCTTACAATGAAGATGAGACACCCTGAAGGAACTGGAAAGCCCCATACAATACCCACAAACTGGTAACAGAAGGGGGCAAAGAGGGACAAAGAAAAAGAAAACAATGTAGACTGTGGAGAGAATAAATTAATGAATAAATTAATGACTGAAAAATTGTATACGAGAATAAATGAGTCAGCTAATCTACCAGGTGGTCAGTTAGTGAGACACTGACCTAGCGAGTTCTAGCTGGAGAACCATGCTGTTTCTATATAATCAGTAACTGGCAGTCAAGGCTAAACCCACACTTGCAGAGAGTGCTCGTACTTAGTTATTGTGTTTGCTTTCACTGTTCCCATTTAGATAGTTGCTTATGCATTTTGTGTGACTGTGCTTTTTTTTTTCTTTTTCATTTGCAGTTAATAGGAAATTTACTGTTGGTTATGTAAAAACAAACAAAAAACTAAAACAAAACAAAAGCAGATTCAGAGGTGCAGTAGGCACCAAAGACCAACTGTAGTGGGTTTAAGAGAGGGTAGGGAAAAAGAAATTGGAAACCATAGCATAGAAGAATATTTTGAGAAGTTTGCTTTGAGCTGAGCAGAGACCTAGGGCTAATGGGGAAAACGTTTTTATTTTTTTTAATGGAATAAAAAGTATGTTTTATACTGTAAGGAAGATGCATTAGAGAGCGGGAAATAATGCAGGAAGGGAGGAGAATTGCTAGAACTATGAAGTTGAGTTGGAAAGAGGGAGAGAGTTGCAGGGCGGGAGAGCTGGGTGCATGTGAGTATGGGAGCCTGTGAAAGGTCTTTGCTGATTGTTCCTGTTTTCCCCATGAAATAGTAAGCGAGGTCTGCAAGTGCAGAATGGGGAGGAGGTACTACAGATTTGAAGAAGAAGAAAGCACAAAATTGTTACCTAGAAGAGAGCAAGAGAGAATTTAGAATAGGGAAATAGAGTATGATTGCCAAATGGCATTCCAGTTCCACTTAAGGTTCATGTTCTTGAATTTAACAGGCAACAAGTCAATAGGGGTGTGCCATTTCCCTTGTCCTCATTTAATGGAGTAGGGGGGCAGGGTGTGCTTGGCAGAGTGTTATAATTAGCCAGGTTTGAGAGTTTTGCCAAGTTGAGTATGATGAAGAATGAGTAGGGCAAGGAAGTTGTTCGTGGACACAAGGGAGTGACTATAATCAAGTGCCATGGAATCCAAGCTGGGTGAGGAGTAAAGCGTGAACATGAACAGAATGAAGGCCAATGAAGAGGTAGCAGAAGCATGGTTTTAGGTGGATCAGTGGGGTTTGAGGATTGCTTGTGTTTGGGGACTGGAGGAAGTGAGCAGGAAAGATGAGAGGTGACTGAGAACTGGATGCTAAAAATTGAGATTATGAAAGTGGTGGCAATTTTGGTAATGAGAAGGTGTGGGGAGGAAGTGGCTGAGATAGGGATGAGATTATAGATGGAGAGGAGGCTAACAATCTCAAGAAAAGGGTGTTGGAAAGATCATCTGTGTTGGTGGTTGGAAATCCCCCCAAAGGAAGCCGGTGGTATTGTTGGAGAGAGCAACAGTGATCTAGGATTTTACTATCCAAAGAGTGTTCCAGCAGCCATAGCATCACCTGGTTTCTTGTTGGTTATTTAGAACTCAGGTCTGGAAATCTTACAGTTCAGTAAGATGCTCCTAGACAACAATATGTTCATTGAAGGTGAGAAGCAATGAACTAAAAACTCAACATCTTTGTGAAATCAGGAGTAACCCAGGGGTTGAAAAGACTGAAACAAGGAGGGAGGGGTCTGCTGGGGCTACAGTCTGATGACAGGAGATTCATGTCTGGATGTTTTTAGGGAGGACGGTTGGTAAATGGGCTGAAAACTGCAAAGAGGACAACCAGCCCACCTCCAAGATGAGAGAGAAGAACAGCCATTCCTTGATAGAATGCCAGGGAGTCAGGGTCCTTGGAGGGACCTGGATTTCATTTAGAACAGGAAGATAAAATGAACATCTGGAGAAAAGGTTGAGTATCCTTGAAAATTCAAGAATAGGTTGAGTTTGCTGATTAGGGGCAGTGGGTTCCAGGGGGCACAGTGAAAGGGGTTCAGAAGTTGAGGAGATATTGGAGATGGCCTCATGGTGGTTACTGTATAGAATTAGAGGGGCACCTGCAGGTCTGGGGCTTACCATGGCAACTGACATAAACAGGGATAAAGGATGTAATGGCTCATTCCTGGTACATTCCAGGCAGATAGTGATAGCACATCTGTCAGTGTTGTAGGATAGAGAAATGTGGGTGTCCATGGGGACCCCTCTTCCCTTCTAATTATAAAGGTACGGAGGTAAAAAAAGGAAGCAATTCTACTTCTTTCAACCTTGAAATGGATAAATGAAGTTAAGTTTATGCATACAATGAAATATTACAGTGAAGTTAAATAAATGAGCCAGGGTGATGTGTTTTAACATAGGTAAGACTTGAACACATAATGCTGAGTGAAAGAAGTGCATTGCATAAAAGAATGTTGATATCAAACATTCAGTTTGATAACACTTTAAAATATTTAAGTACAAAACACAATAATGGATGTTGTTAATGAATGTGTCTGTATATTTGTAAGGATATAATGAATATATACTTAAGAAACCGTGATGATGATCCACAATTTTAGAAAACTGGTTACCTCTGGAAGATAAATAAGAATGGGTAAAGACAGAATTTTAGCAATGTTTATAAGGCTTATTAAAAAATAAAACAGACCTGAAGCAAATATACAAAATATCGACATCTGTTCTATCTTAGTGCACACATGAGTTTTGTTATAATTATTTGAAATGTTTTTCATTTTAAAATAATACACTAAAATGATAGATAATAGAAGAAGGATTATAATTCACCACTGAGCCTTGGAAGGTAGACACTAAGGTTCTTTAAAAATGATGACATGGCCATTTAACAAGCCATCCCTTCTTTCTTTAAGTTGCAGCCCCAAAAACCCATCTCAACCCTGTCATGTCCTTCCCTTTTCCCCTCCTTCTGCAGAGGTGGAGAGCAGGACAAATGCATCCTATTTTCTAATGCAGAGCAATTTAGCTTTCACATCTGCTCTCTCTGTCTAGGGCCTTCCTGGGACATATTATTTTACAACTAAATGTTATCTTAATATGTAAATACAATTTTGTGTTACCTAGATAGTTTCTTCCCTCAGAAGGAATTGGATGCCTATTAAGTGTCAAGAAGAAGGAAATAAATATATTACCACAAAAATCACAAATTCACCTGCAAAAGCCAAAGTTTCCTTTGTTTGCAAACAAGCATACTGATACAACTTCTTCCTTCTCACTCAATAGGGTATAAATGTTGAGCTTATCTTCTGGTGGTGATAATGATGATGAACTTGAGTTATATTTGAGAGACACTTTGCTAGAATTAGTCATGACTGTGAGATTTGTTTTTTTCTCAGTGCAGCACTCCATGGACTCATAAATCAGAAATCAAAAGTAACTGAATTCATCTGCCACTACGGGTATATATAGAGTATAGATGATGAGCTGAGAGCCCTACATTTGCCGAGCAAACTCACCTATTTTGTCTTGCTAAAAGTGTCCTCAATTTATTAATCAATGGAAGACATGAAGATTGATCAACATGTCACAATGCAAAATTAACCGCTTTAGGTAGAAAACATTTTTGTTTTCATCATAACCCAATGATCAAATTTCTTTTGTAAAACTAGTGAGCTTTATTTAAGCCCAGAATGCATGCAATATAACTGTTAAAACAACAAATGCAATTTTGAGCTATATTAATAATGTCCAAATCAAGGGCTATATTGTATGGAAGTATTTCCCACTCTTTTCATTATCATCCCCTAAGGAGCCTTTTTAAGACATATTTTCATGCCCCTTGAAATTTTAATTCCATAGATATAGTGTATATCTCTTTTACATATTGTGTGTATGTCTGGGCTTTATACCTAAAAAGAGTAAGCTTTGTTGCCCTCCAAGAACAAATTTTTGCCCCTTGGGGGTGGTATCTCTCCTGTTGAGAATGCCTGGAGAGTAAGGCCTGCCACTATATTATTCTAAACTTACAAACATTTTAGAACCTGCCCTCTCTCCTTTCTTGTTTAATCCTCATTGCAACACAAATACATTAACATATACTAAGTAATACTGCAAGTAAACAAGATGAATTAAGTATTTTCCACCCACCCTTCCTTTACCACTAGGAATTTGATCATCACTTTGAAAGCAGAATGTTTTTCATGCCCAGGCATCTGCATATCGACTTTCCTTTTGTTCCTTCTTTAGTCGACCACAGTGGTTCTCAAATTTTAATGAACAGTAAAATTTCTGTGCAGAATTGCACACACTGAATCATACGTACCCTCCATTATGAATTAGTGAAGGGCTTTTTCAAGGATAATTTTGGCTATACTCAATTTTCACCTTGCATGCAGATTTTAGAACCTAACCATTATATAATTCCACACAATTCCACGCATTAGTCAGACCCTAGGCCAGTCTGTATTCAGTTCTGGGCACTAGTTTTAAGGAGAACAATGACAGACTAAATTATGCTTTTCTAGAAAATCACAACCATTGCATGAGAAAAATGGTTACATTAACTGGGAACAGTTAGCCTGGGAAAAGAATGCTAAGGGAAACCCTAATAACTGTCCTCAAGTATTTGAATAACTATTAAGAAGGATTAAGCGTTAATATAAACCAGTTACAAGCTCAGATGCTGGTTTGAACCCTTTAACCTTGGGAAGAAGTGATCCATGCCTTAATTTCCTTATCTAAAAAAAAAATATGGATATTAATAGCATTCACTTTATTATGTGGCCATATTATGAGAAGATTAAATAAGTTAATATATTTATAAACTACTAAGAACAGTGACTAGTAGTATTATGCACTATCCTAATGTTAGTTTGAGGAAACTGTTAACAGTTCTAAGATACGGATTACTAGTTTTAGAAAGGTCTTCTTCACAATGTAATGAACACCCCTGGGCTGGAAATAATCACGCGGAACCTGGTTGAGTATCTGTTGGTGATACTGGAAAGCAGAATAGATCAGAGGCTGGAGGGCTGGGCTAGATGATCTTTCAAGACCCTGTCAGATCCAGGACTCAGGTATCTGCAGAACCACCAAATTATTTCCAAGTTTAAGCTCCTTGACCATTTGGGCTGAAGGAAGTTGTTTGCAAAATTGACCCATAAACAAAATCCCACACAGCAGTAGCCTGAAAATCTTCCCTATGTGGTCAGTGATGTGTCTTCATTCCTGTTCAACCACAAAGCCAAGCCCATTGGCTCCCTGAACTTTGGGGCTGAGTGAGCATGCCCCTTGGTCCTTACACTGAAAATTCTTTGTTAGTCACCCAATGAGTGAATGACTGCCAGTTCCTGCTGAAAATATGTCCCAGCCTTAGATGGACTGTGTTTTCCTCGGTGCCAACGATGACTAGCCTTCATTGCTAAGAGAGGGACTGTATATCGAAATTCTTGTGATACAGCTACCCAAATCTCAATACAGCATATTGAAAACTACAAACCCAACAGCTTTATTTTGAAATATATACAGGGCTCCAAATAACTGGGGGCTGGCAATGAATTCTACTGAATTTGTAGAACTGATCTGCCCAGTCATCCGTAAGTCACATATGCTCAGCCACAGACATAAATTTCATAAGCCCAGTTTGAAAAATGTTAATCCAATGGTCTTTCTTAATTTCTTTTTGTTCTTTCACCTTTCTGTAGTACTTGACAATCCTTATTACCTCTTGCTTCAAAGTCTCTTTTCTCCTGACTCAGTGACTTGCAAATCTTCTTAGACGCTCAACTTTTTAAATATATCATGTTTGTTTTGTCTGTTTCCACCTCCCTTACCCTTCTCTTGTCTTTAGGTCTCTGCTCTTTGCACTCTTCTCCTGGTGAACTTATCTCTTTTTCTTAACCCCAAAATGCCCATCACTCTCAAGATGTCTAAAAAAGCTCCTTAGGGGACGATAATGACAAAAAGGTTGAGAAAAACACTTTGGTGCAGTACTGCCCTTGTTTTGGACACCATATTAATGCAGTTCAAAACTGCACTTGTTGTAGCAGCCATACTGTATGCATTCTGGATTTAAATAAAATGCACCAGTTTTACAAAAGAAATTTGATTATTGGGTTATGATGAAATAGACATTTTCTTTTAACCTAACAGGGTTGATTTTGCATCATAATATGTCAATCTTCCTAAATGGTTGATGTGTATTCTTCTGTTCATTGATCAATTGAGGATACTCTTAGCTCAGATCTCTGGCCCAGACATCAGTTGGAGAGTTTTACTCGCAGGATGCCTCCGTGCAAAGGCTTCTCTCATGATCACAGTCAGATGTATTTACAGATAATACTATCCCTGCTCAGTGCCCACAGCTTGACGACTCCTCTCTCCAGATTCAAATACCTAACTCTTTTCTCCTCCTTCACCTTAATAGTTTCCCTACAACCAATGAGCCATAATGTACCAATGACTTTCCCCAAAATATCACTCCCCTACCCTTTCCTTCATATTCACGTGTAAACCTTCACAATCAAAGGTCTGGATTACAACAAAAGTTCATCTGTGCTCACTGCTTCTGGCCTTCTTCTTCTCCAAGCCAGCACATTAGGCTCCTAAAATACTAGTTTTCACAAATTCGTTAATTCTTCATCCAATAAGTATTTATTGAGCACCAACCCCCATGCCGGAAAGACACTCCAGAGTGGTAGCCACAAAAGAGGCACCCAATAAACCTTTGTGGAAAATTTGTAAAACTCTCATATTTTTTAGATTTAGGGAATAACATTTGAGTAACTTGACACTGACGATTCTTCCTAGAGGGGCACTGAGTCAAATGATCTGGGTCCCAAACTTTCTTAGCACAATAGTGTAACATATTGAAACACGTTCCTTTGGGGGGCACTGTGAGTACCTCAAACAACCATATCAATGCTTCAATGTCCCTCTCCAGTTTGCCATGGCACAAAGGACAAAGTCCAGGGAATGTGAGAGGCATAAAGACGCTCTTATTCTTGTTATTTATTTGACTAGCCCATACCTCCACATGGGGTCAGGCTTACAAATGAAAGAAGTATGGAGTTGTTTTTTCTTAAGGCTCATCAAAAAAGCCTTTGACGAAAAATCTCTCACCTTCTGGGCCAACCTCAGAGTGAAAGTCACGAGTTAGTCTTTGGAATTAAAACATCAAGAGCTCAGCCTAAAATGTTACTGGGGAAGTGACATATTAAACCAGGGTTAGCCTTTAATTCCTTACTACTAATTAAGCTGTGTTCAACAACATTTCAATTGTTTTATAGCCTTTCACACATCTTCTCTTTCTTTTCACTCCTGATGCTGTCACTCTCGGTTGGGCCCCATCAAGGCGCGCATGCAGGTTTGGGCAGGTTGCACATCTCCAGAGGCAACCATCGCCACAGACCACACAGAAGTCTGCCCTTCCCAATCAGCCTTTCCTTCTCTCACTCCCATCCTATTAAAAAAAAAAAAAATGTTCACCTCTCTGGTACAATCTATATGGAGTAGAGTATAAACTATAAGGCCCTGCCCTTCCAAACAGAATTTCTATAATATAAAACATTGGTCCTCCCATGCCACATAGTTCTATTTACTGTTCACCTACTGGCCTCACATTGAACATGGTGACACCTTATCACTCTGTTCTCCAACCAAAAATTCTGATCACTCTGTTCCTCCCATCAAAACTTTCTTTCCTTCTTCTCCCTTTCCAATTCATCACCGTTCTCTAAGTGCTAGCCTAAATTCTGTCTTCCATGAACTCTTCCCAGACTATTCCAGCTCAAATTTCTCTCTCCTCTGAGCTCTTCCAACAAACATCTCTTCCTTTGGCATTTGTCCTTTGCAGAATTCATTTATGTACATACTTTCTTTTAAAGAGATTGTAAATTTCTCAATGACAGGGATAAGATCTCCTATTGTTTTTGTATCTTTCATTAAAAACCAGACAATGTTTATTTTTGAGAAAATGCAGGAAGCTAATGTACTCATGAGCATCTTTCTCTGTGTATACATATTATAATTTGATAAAAGATTTATTAAAACAGAGCAATGCATACAACCGATGCATTGGCCAAGCCATTGGGAGAAATATGAAAGCACTGAAGAGAGTAGGGAATATCCAATTGAAGGTGGGTGTGAGATGGATGAATTGACTATAGAAATGTCAAGAATATGAGTTGCTGCTGGGACGACAATATTACCTGAGCTGCTAAACTGGACAAGTTAGATACACAAGGGGAAGAATTTATTGGAAAAATATTTGTTGACTACCTAATAGGTACAGGTACTGGGCTAGGCCTTGAACGGGATGGCCATAATAAATTGCCCTCATGGAACTCACAAATGGGGCCTGTGACAATACATGTTCTAGAGTTTCATGGGCTCTTAATCAATGACCCATTTTGAGCTTAGCCAAACCCTGTATTCAGACATTCGCAATCATCCCCAAGAAAGAAAGTTTAAGCCAGTTTCATAAACTTCTTAAGGGTTTAGACTAAAAGTTGCAATCTAATGACATAAAGAACAAAAAGCAGCAACTTGATTGCAATTCAGAAAAGTTCAGAAAATTTATGAGCACCCAAAGAAACCACCAGTCTCCAAGGACAGACTTGAAGCGGCCAAGCATGGAAAAACCTGAGCTCTGATCTTAGTTCAGATTCAGACCAGCCATGAGACCATGGAAAAAGCACCCAATCTCTCTGAGCCACCTTCCTCTCTCTATAGAAGGCAGAAACTGCACTAAACAATCTCAAAAAGAACTTCTGCTTCTAATGTTCTGTGATTCTGTTATTGCTATGGGCTGGAATTTAATACAAGGTTGCTCTGTCTCAGATCCCAACTATTGGAAGTGAATAGGGAGCAAAAAGGTCCTCCTTGAAGGTAAGATTTCCCAGGATGTCAGGGTTGAGTGCATCCACCAAGGGCAGAAGGCTGTTCTTTCTCCTCTATAATATGCATCACTCTATTGAGTTTGCAGCGAGAGCTTGAATAACCAGAGGTAAGAATAAGTACACAT